>NW_012114600.1:1977016-1977406 GCF_000951035.1 Colobus angolensis palliatus | reverse complement strand
ATAGACATCTACAGAACTCTCCACCCCAAATCAACAGAATATACATTCTTCTTAGCACCACATCGCACTTATTTTAAAATTGACCACATAATTGGAAGTAAGCACTCCTCAGCAAATGTAAAAGAACAGAAATTATGACAAACAGTCTCTCAGAGCACAGTGCAATCAAATTAGAACTCAGGATTAAGAAACTTACTCAAAACTGCTCAACTACATGGGAACTGACAACTTGCTCCTGAATGACTACTGGGTAAATAACAAATGAAGGCCGAAATAAAGATGCCTTCTTTGAAATCAGTGAGAACAAAGACACAATGTACCAGAATCTCTGGGACACATTTAAAGCAGTGTGTAGAGGGAAATTTATAGCACTAAATGCCCACAAGAGAA
>NW_012114600.1:1975256-1976364 GCF_000951035.1 Colobus angolensis palliatus | reverse complement strand
ATCAAGTCGGCTTCATCCCTGGGATGCAAGGCTTGTTCAACATATGCAAATCAATAAACGTAATCCATCACATAAACAGAACCAATGACAAAAACCACATGATTATCTCAATAGATACAGAAAACACCTTCAACAAAATTCAACAGCCCTTCATGCTAAAAATTCTCAGTAAACTAGGTATTTATGGAACATTTCCCAATAAGAGCTATTTATAACAAACGCACAGCCAATGTCATACTGAATGGGCAAAAACTGGAAGCATTCCCTTTGAAAACCAGCACAAGACAAGGATACCCTCTCTCACCACTCCCATTCAACATAGTGTTGGAAGTTCTGGTCAGGGTAGTCAGGTAAGAGAAAGAAATACAGGTTATTCAGTTAGGAAAAGAGGAAGCCAAATTGTCCCTGTTTGCAGATGACATGATTGTATATTTTTAGAAAACCCCATTACCTCAGCCCAAAATCTCCTTAAGCTGATAAGAAACTTCAGCAAAATCTCAGGATACAAAATAAATGTGCAAAAATCACAAGCATTCCTATACACCATTAACAGACAAACAGCTAAATCATGAGTGAACTCCCATTCACAATTGCTACAAAGAGAATAAAATACCTAGGAATTCAATTTACAAGGGATGTAAAGGACCTCTTCAAGGAGAACTACAAACCACTGCCCAAAATAAAAGAGAACACAAACGGAAGAATATTCCATGCTCATGGATAGGAAGAATCAATATCCTGAAAATGGCCATACTGCCCAAGGTAATTTATAGATTCAATGCCATCCCCATTAAGCTACCAATGACTTTCTTCACAGAATTGGAAAAAACTACTTCAAAGTTCATGTGGAACCAAAAAAGAGCCCGCATTGCCAAGACAATCCTAAGCCAAAAGAACAAAGCTGGAGGCATCACGCTACCTGACTTCAAACTATACTGCAAGGCTACAGTAACCAAAATAGCATGGTACTGTTACCAAAACAGATATATAGACTAATGGAACAAAACAGAGGCCTCAGAAACAATGCCACACATCTACAACCATCTGATCTTTGACAAACCTGACAAAAACAAGAAATGGAGAAAGGATTCCCTATTTAATAAATGAT
>NW_012114600.1:1916236-1974536 GCF_000951035.1 Colobus angolensis palliatus | reverse complement strand
CATTTGACCCAGCCATCCCGTTACTGGATATATACCCAAAGGATTATAAATCATATGACTATAAAAAAAATGCACACATGTTTATTGTGGCACTATTCACAATAGCAAAGACTTGGAACCAACCCAAATGTCCATCATTGAGACTGGATTAAGAAAATGTGGCACATAAACACCATGGAATAGTAGGCAGCCATAAAAAAGGATGAGTTCACATCCTTTGCAGGGACATGGATGAAGCTGGAAACCATCATTCTGAGCAAACTATCACAAGGAGAGAAAATGAAACACCGCATGTTCTCACTCATAGGTGGGAATTGAACAATGAGATCACTTAGACACAGGGTGGGGAATATCACACACCGGGGCCTGTCAGGCGGTTGGGGGCTAGGGGAGGCATAGCATTAGGAGAAATACCTAATGTGAATGATGAGTTAATGGGTGCAGCACACCAACATGACACATGTATACATACGTAACAAACTTGCACGTTGTGCACATGTGCCCTAGAAATTAAAGTACTTAAAAAAAAAAGTTTAAAACTACAAATAAATTTGATGAATATATGACCTTTAGATGTAAAAAGATTTTCTAAACTTACTAGCAATAGAAAAAGTTTCAGAGGAAAACATTTAAATATTTCCATACATCAAAAGTATCCTAAATGTAAACAAAATGCCAGAAGATATCTTTGTTAACAATAAGGCAAACAAGAGGTCAATACCTTTAATACATAGAGGCCAGATCACCTAGAAAATAACCCCAAAGATCTCAGCGGCTAAAGAAACAGAACGTAAATATGCATTTACAAAAGAAAAAAAATATAATGACCAGTGAGCATTACAAAATGCCAAATCTTAATAGTGATTAAATCCATTCACATTAAAATGAGATATGATTTTTCACATCTTGAATGACAGGGCTCAGTGTGATGATGAAGTGCAACAGTCAACTACTCCGATACAAGACTATTGTAATTCTATACTATTCCAGCTTCCTAGAAGGCAGCTTAGCAGTTGTGTTTCAAGTTTCAAGAATATTCATATGCTTTAATCCACTCATTTAGCTCTTAGGACTTTCAATCAGGAAATGTTTGAAAATGGTCAGTAAAGGTCAGTAAGGTTTTTTCACATACTTTTAACATTTTATGTATATATTTATATACACATAAACATGTATATCAACCAAAATATTCTACTTCTCACCCTTCAAACAGTGGAATGTTGTGCGGCCATGAGAAAGTATGGTCATGAAAATATTTTAAGGCATATAAAAATGCTTATGGTTTATGATACGTTTAAGGGAAGGATAAAATATGTAAAGTGGTTTTAAATATGCATACAATGCATACATAATCCTGAAGGAATTGTGCCCACATGTAGATAGTAGATAAATTTTTTCCTATTTAATGTCATTTTTGTTAGGAATCTTGCAGTTACGGTTGGCAGAAAATCGGTCTTCAGTTGGTTTAAGCAACAGAAAAAGAGGGGAAGGTGGGATTTTTTTCTTTCCACCTGTTTATTTTCTGAAACTGAAAATTCCAGGCCTGAGGTATGGCTCCAGTCAAATCCAGATACTGCAGACCAGATATTGTCAAGGGCTGTGTTTTGTTCCCTTCATCCTGTGTCAACTGGCCTCCTGGGCTTGGTGGGTCTGGACACTTCCTTATGATAGCAGAATGGCTGCAGCATTTCAAATGTCACATCTTCCAAGCAAAGAGAGGTTCTTTGTTTGAGACGGATTCTCACTCTGTCGCCCAGGCTGGAGTGCAATGCCACAGTCTCAGCTCACCGCAACCTCCGCCTCCCGTGTTCAAGCGATTCTCCTGCCTCAGCCTCCCAAGTAGCTGGGCTTACAGGCACCTGCCACCACGCCCAGCTAATTTTTGTATTTTTAGTAGAGATGGGGTTTTACCATGTTGGCCAAACTGGTCTGGAACTCCTGACATCATGATTGGCCCGCCTCAGGCCCCTGAAGTGCTGTGATTACAGGCATGAGCCACCGCACCGAGCCGAGAGGTCTTTTTTTAGTGGCTTTCTCTATTGATAGGTGAAGCTTCTCTTTCCCATGGGCACTAACAGATGTCTCCTCACGTCTCAGTGGCTGTTACTGAGTTATGTGTCAATCCCTGGATCAACTGCTGAGGCCAGTGGGATGTTACCTGTTTGTCTCAAGCAATCAGGTTGTACCTCTGGAGCACATTAGGGCAATCACACCTAAACCCCAGGGCTAAAAACAGGCGTTATTTCCCCTGAAGCAAAATCTGGGTTCTCTTCTAGGATGGGGAACAGACCCAGGCTAGCAAAAGCAATCAGTGTCCACTACAAGAGACTTTCAGATTGTCCACAGTGACCATATACACTAAAGTTATGATCAAAAAAGTATTAATATTAGAATCAGAAATAAGTTATAAACTTGAGGAAAAAGAATAAAAAGCTTCCTGCCCCTATAAAGAAACACTGAAGTATGGGAAGCACCCCAAAGAAATATGGGAACTTAACAAGTTTGTAAAAGCTCTGGGATGAATTAGAATTCATTTCATAAACCATGTGGGAGGCAGTGCCATGGAGAGGTGAGTGTCTTTGGAATCTTAGGAGACCCCAGTTCTTTTACTTACTAGTTATCTAATCTTGGACAAATTGCTTAATGTCTTTGAGCCTCTATTTTCTCATCAGTAAGAGAGAGATAATATACTACCTTACTCACAAGCCTGTTATGAGATTAAACAAATACACATGTGCTAAGGTGAAGAGAAAGCACTTAAAGAATGTTATCTTTATCATTACTTAATAATAAAAATTATGGAGATAATTTTTTTTAATACATAATATTTAAACACCCTGTATATATTGTGCTAAGAGTGGATGACTTGATTCATCTTTTTAATTTTTTCTCAGCCTTAACTAATCTTTACATATACACATACACAAATCTTATTCGTCTCACAAGTGTTGTGAAAGGAAATAGATCTCAGGAGAAATGTAATGCCTTCTCTACAAGCAGATTTCTTAAAGAGTAAGAAAGACATCTTTTTAAACACTTAACTTTGGTTGCCATAATCATAGCTAATACTTATATAGTGCTTTTCATGTACCTGAGCTTAATATTCTGTTTTTACCTGAAGTAACTCATTGAATCCTCAACAGTTCCATAAGTTAGGTGCCATAGTATTCGTAATACACAGGAGAGGATATTGAAGCCCCAGTAGAGCTAGTATTCAAATAGAGGAGTCTAGCCCCAGGACCATCCTGTAATCACTCCCTTTACTGCTCTCCGCAGGTGACAACTGGCCTCTGTACTGTCAACAAGATATGGTTTGCTTGGTCCTCAGTTTCCCTTCTCTGAAACTTTTCTGTCATCATGAGCAGTCATACACCTTGAGTGCATGGTTCTGGAGAAAGTAGATGTAGGGAAAACAGTTTAAAGATGCCTCTCCAATAGTGTCTAGTACTGTGTATCAAGTAAGGAAAATTCGTGGGATCTTTAATGTGCGTCGTTCAGTGATGGGAATTCTGCTTACTGAGAAAGTGAAAATCTCTCTTACTGGGGATTATGCAAAAATACAGTGGTCTAGTGGCGTGAATCTTGTGGAAATGCAAGTACAAATGACTGCCAGTTTAAGGTCATAAGATCTGAGAGTGAAAAGTGTGTGAAGCTTTTATCAGCAGAGACCTGCTGCCAGTAGCTCAGGGTAGCTCAGGGTACCTCTGTGCCAGCTTCACTGGCTGTGCTGAGACTCTCCCCTGCTACAGTGATTAAGACAAAAGCTAGTACCTGCTGACACTTCAATTGGTGATAGCTTCTCTGTTGCAAGGAAATGTATCTCCTTAATGGAGTATGAGTGACCAAAAAACGTTAATTCACAACCTAAATAATTTAGTAATTGTAGAAGGGATGTTTTCTTTGGTTGTACACTCAGACATTTTTTCCTTCTACCACATTATGCTACTAGTTGTTCCATTTTTATGCTGTCTGAAGATACTCTTTTTTAAATAGACTTTTTTTGGAGTGATTTTAGGTTTACAAAAAAATTGCACAGAAAATAGTTTTCAGTTCCCTCTCACCACCCCCTGTGCCCAGTTTCGCCTCTTGTTAATGTTTTGCATATGTGTCTGCGCCTTCTTTTCACTTCCATCATTCCTTTTTCTTTTTTAAAAATTTAACATGCCAGACTTTCTACACCCTTGGTATCACTTATTTGAGATTTACATCACTTTACACACGCAAAGTGTGAGGTCAGTTTTTAACAGTACAAGTGCAGTTATTGGTGAGTCTCATGCTACTGTGTTTATTGTGCTTTCAGATCCTATTGATCATCGCTTCAGTTATTGGGATAATTGTCTATAGGCTCTCAGTGTTCATTGTATTTTCTGCAAAACTTCCCAAGAACGTTAATGGAACAGACCCAATCCAGAAGTACCTGACTCCACAGACAGCCACGTCCATCACGGCCTCCATCATCAGCTTTATAATTATCATGATTCTGAACACCATATATGAAAAAGTGGCAATTATGATTACTAACTTCGGTAAGGTCCTACTATAGCTTAGGTAACTTCTGACATATTTTTAGAACCTGCCAAAAATAGAGACTGTTATCTTTTAGGCTTTTCAATTCCAGTAGGTTGCAATTTTTAGAAATTTTCGAGTGTAAACATATTTTCTCTAGCATGTATGGAAATAAATTATCTACAGCTTTCCATTAGTAAAAGGGACAAAGCAAAGACAATCATTATAATGCCCAAACTCTGTGTAAACAGATCAGTGCTGAATAATATTTTCAATTACATTAGATCATGTACTCTATTGTTGAAAGTAAATAGTCTCTTTATTGCAAATAAGTGGAATAGGGTCATGGTTCCAGTGGCAAATATGTTCCTCTGTTGCTGAGAGGACAAGCTATCACACTGCTACGTGTCTTCCCCCGTGCTGTTCATATTAATATAATTCTCATCAGGCCTTGATTTTTTAATGTGTTTCTTCTCTCTGGCTTGTATCCCAGGCAGCTGCTTAGTGGCCAAGTTAAGTGCTTGCCATACTGCATACGTCTGAGTCATTCTCTGAATGGCCTGCTCGGTGGTCATCTAAAATGATCGAACTGATTCAAACTCCACACTAGGAGGATGAGCTGTTTTGTCTTTCCCAAATGCCTCTAGCAAGTTGTACCTTGGTTTGCTTGTTTTCTTCAACAGACCCACCTTATTGCAATTCAGGAAAACAAGATAATATCATTTAGCAGGCAGTTCAAAACTAATTTTCTGTCAATTATACCTATGGCAGTTCTTATTTGATAACACTGTACCTGTAAATTTTAAGGAGCAGTTGATTTTTTTGTGGGGGAGGGGAACATGTGGGCTATTGTATTCCTACTGTGAGGGAGAACTCATAACACTGTGCAAACTTGGAATTAACACAGTGGCTGTATTAAGGTATTCAAAACAGCTTAAATGGAAACAGTGTGAATTGTGTTTTTTTAACGTGTTAACTCATGTATCAGTATTTTTTATTAGAGTCTCAAAGCTGTTCACAATTTTAAAATCTTATTTTTCTTTCTTTTAACTACAGAACTCCCAAGGACCCAGACTGATTATGAGAACAGCCTCACCATGAAGATGTTCTTATTCCAGTTTGTCAACTACTACTCTTCATGCTTCTACATAGCATTCTTTAAGGGCAAATTTGTAGGCTATCCAGGAGACCCAGTTTATTGGTTGGGAAAATACAGAAATGAAGAGGTATGAATGTAGAATTGTATTATCTTGCCAATTTAAGCTGAGTTTTCTCTCAGTTACCCAAATGAATAGTTCTTTACTGTAAATTCCTAGATTTATTTTTTAGCCTAAGCAGAACAAATATCAGAAAAATAAGATGCCTATATTTCAAGTTAGATCCATTGAATATTTAAATGGTATTTTCTTTTTAACCTTCCAGTGTGACCCAGGTGGCTGCCTTCTTGAACTAACAACTCAGCTGACAATAATCATGGGAGGAAAAGCAATCTGGAATAACATACAAGAAGTATTATTGCCGTAAGTGTTAACTTGTATAGCCATGGGTAAAAGGACAAGGAATAGAACAGCCCAGCCACGCAAATCATTTGCCTCCATAGCCACATAGCTGCATGTCCACCTCTAAATGGATCAGAAGCTACTGTCATTAAAGGTCTCCAGACAGCATAGTCCAACCAACAGTGTAAATGTATCCAGGATCTAATAATTGTATTTTAAAACCTTCTTTATATTTAATGTAAATCCCCATCTGCTGTAGTTTATACCTACTGGGCTATTGTTGGTAACTAATTAATAGCGGCCCTTTGAGCAACAGCACTGGCTAGAGCTGTGACCTGTGTATTTCCACAATTTCTCACATCCTTCTCTCTTTCCTATATGTTATGCATTTAAAAGTCAGTGTGAATTCCAGTCACTATATTAAGTGCTATATATATATATATATAATATATATATACCATTTAATCTATCAAACTATTCTTATTTTTTTCTCCTTTCTGCTAATAAAGATCTGTGGTTTAAAGAGGTTAAATGATTTACCCAGTTTCACATTAGCATTAAGAGGCTACTGTGGGATTCAAATCCAGGATCCCATGAGTCCAGACTTTTAAGAACAGAGGTTCTTGCATGATCGTAAGGCACTGGGATACATAATATTTTAAGAAATAATTGTCTAGAATAATGACCACAAAGGTTTTGACTTACTGTTTTCCTAGAAATGAGCACAACAGAATAGTTGTACTTAAGATGGTAACTAAGATTTCATTGCCCTTTACAACTTTCACTTAGGCCCCCTCCCCTATCAAAGTGTAAAGTCCAATACCATCTGCAATTTCTGCAAATTTCAGGGAGCTTTTTGTTTTGGTCTTCTATTGCTGCAATAACAAATTACCCCAAGATTAATGGGGTAAAAACAACATGTAATATCTTATGGTCCTAGAGGTCAGAAGTCTCACTGGACTAAAATCAAGGTGTTGGTGGGGCTGTGTTCCTTTCCAAGGGCTCTGAGGTGAATCTCTTTGCCTTTCCTAGCTTCTGGAGGCCACCATCTATGCTCCCTGCCTTGTGACCTCTTCTCCATCTGAAAGCCAGCAAAGTTTCATGTTTGTGACTGTGTTCTGTAGTCACCTCTCCCACTTCCTGTTTTCTACCCCCTGTCCCCCTCCTGTCCTCATCTCCCCCACTAACTCTTCCCTTTTGTTTGGAAACAAAAAGCCTCCACCTTTATAAGAAGTCTTTTATCCCACTATATATACCTGGGAATTTTTTTAAATTTATCACCCTCTTTATAGGCTCTCACCTCCTGCCATGTTGCCCTCTTCCCTCCATCACATACAGCTTCTCTCTCTTTCTTCTCCTACTCCTGGCATTTTTCTCCCCAGTCACCAAGTTTCTGTTCATTCTCTTTGTTGAGCAGTTAACTCACTCTGGGTTTCAGTGCATCCTTCCAGATTTCTTAACAGGTATTATTCTCCATCTTCAATGGAAACTTTCAGGGTCTTTCTCTAAACAAAGATCTCTCTCCTTTCTCTTCCCCCACCCAGAAAGGGATTCTGGTTTTAGCTGTGAAATTCTTTTTTTTTTTTTTTATCCTTCTCTACAGAAAACAACCCTCACTTTCATTGAGCTCATATTCAGATTTTTCCAGATAAGTAAAAGTAGGTCATGAATAAGTAGTACTGTGTTTCTAAATGAAAATAAATGTATAAAATTGAGGAAAGTCTTCATTCTGAGATTAAAAAGTGTTTTCTGAAAAAAAGTAGGTTAATTATTATTATTTTTTTTTTTTTTTTTGAGACAGAGTCTCGCTCTGCCACCCAGGCTGGAGTGCTGTGGCCGGATCTCAGCTCACTGCAAACTCCGCCTCCCGGGTTCACGCCATTCTCCTGCCTCAGCCTCCCGAGTAGCTGGGACTACAGGCAACTGCCACCTCGCCCGGCTAATTTTTTGTATTTTTCAGTAGAGATGGGGTTTCACCGTGTTAGCCAGGATGGTCTCGATCTCCTGACCTCGTGATCCGCCCGTCTCGGCCTCCCAAAGTGCTGGGATTACAGGCTTGAGCCACCGCGCCCGGCCAGGTTAATTATTTAACACTGTGTTTCGGTAACATTGGTTTTTAGCAGCTATTTCCTAAACTCATATTGAGAAATTCATATGAAATGAAATTTGTTCACATGAAATATTTTAAAGGATCAGTTATACTATCCGTGGTTTATACTTTCACTTCAAGTAAGCTCATTGTTGAAAATTATAGTGATAGGAACTTTGTCTCAAATTTCTCCTCCTATGTTTTCTTGTTTGAAAACTGGGAATGCTGAGTGTTACCCAAATTAGAGAGTGACTGTGCTGCTTCTCTTTGTGTAGGTGCCAGTTTTCTTACCTTTGTTATACAAAATCCTAATTTATCAAAGATATATCAGCCAGGCGCGATGGTTCAGACCTGTAATCCCAGCACTTTGGGAGGCCTAGGTGGGCAGATCACCCGAGGTCGGGAGTTCGAGACCAGCCTGACCAACATGGAGAAACCCTGTCTCTGCTAAAAATACAAAATTAGCCAGGCATGTTGGTGCATGCCTATAATCCCAGTTACTCGGGAGACTGAGGCAGGAGAATTGCTTGAACCTGGAGGCGGATGTTGTGGTGAGCTGAGATCGTACTATTGCACTCCAGCCTAGGCAACAAGAGCGAAACTCCGTCTCAAAAAAAAAAAAAAAAAGATACCAGTTATCTTTTCTATCCAAAACTATACCAAAAATAGAGAAAAGCCTTATAAGTCAGCAGTTGTTTTCACATCATGTAAGTAGTCAAGAGAAACCTGGAGAAATGTATTTTACCACACATGTACCCTCTTCCCTCCTCCCCCTCCCGCCTTTGGGCCCATACCCCTTGACTAGGATTCTTGGAACAAGGAAAGGAGCGTATCTGGCTCAGGGATCCAGGTTCCTTTTGGGACCTCCCCAGTACCTGGCATGTGACAGGGACTCAGTATAAAGCAGCTGAGTGAATGAATGAGTGCCTTATATGCTTCAGATACATCACATCAGTAAATTACAGTTGTCAGTGAGACTCAGAGAGCAAGCTCAGAGCCCTTTGGCCTTCCCAGCTCCACTTAGTGTTTTGATATTTAAGGCATTCTTGGGGATTTTATTCTGTTCTTAATAAAAGACTAGTATAATTCCTGTGTTAAACAGCTCACTCTGGAGAAATTTTTATAATAAAATGTCAGAGATAATAGAATTAAAGATGCAAAATGCCCATAACATCATTTTTTGGTATTTAAATTGTAGATGGCTATAATTTTCCTTTATATACATTTATACATGTATATTGTAACATAAATACCTCTTTTTATATTAATAAGTATACTTATTTTTATAATAAGAAAAAAGAACTGTTTTAGGAGAAAATGTCCCTTCTCAAGATAGGATTTGGAGAGAAGATGAGCTATAGGCAATCAGAGTCCTAAATATAGGTGTCCCTCACTATCTACACTTACTCTCTAAGTTCAGAAACAGTAAACTCACACATAAAATAGATTCAAATAGTGAAGGATGCTTGTATTTCAAAATTAGCAAGTGGGAATACTGTAGAATGTCTGAAACAGAAATGATTATCTCCAGCATGTGGATTAAATGTGATAATGGAGGTGAAGAGGAAATGAGATGTAAAGTGCTTCTCACCATGTTTTGCACAAAATAAGGACCTAGTAAAGCACAACTGATGATGTGGCTATGACAATACACATGGTAAATTCCTATGGAAATTATTTTGTAACACCTGCTTCTAGCCTTCGCCAGGGAAAAAATATCTGGTGTGTATATTTTTCTAAAAGTTCTGTGGGTGATTCTCATGTGAAGTCAAGATTGAGGTCCCTGCACTAGAAACACAGACCTATAGAAAACGCAAACATGAATGGTTAAACTCAGGAAAACCAAACAAGAGGCTCAGCGTCTGTAAGTCAGAAATGAAAGCTAGTAAGAAAGACTTCTAAGATGATCTGATAAGAGAAGGAAGTGCCAGATGACACAAGTAGTTGCCAGGACAGAAGTTTCATCCTGAATCTGAATTTTGATGTGATTTAGAGCCCAGATAGAAAAAGACCTGCTTCTTTGAGGGCATGGAAAGGATTCAGCAAAAGGCTGAGGCTAGAAGTGTGGGAGGCAGAGCAAAGGATAAACCAATAGAAACCACACCCAGTGACGTTAGAGTTAGGTGTCATGAAGGGTGATGGACATGTGTGGTCCTTGGTGCTACCTGAGTCACACACCGCTTGGAATGACTGTAAAACTGCAGATTCTGGAGCTTATCTCAGACCTTTTGGTTGGGAGCATAGGAAGCTGCACTACTCATAAGCATTCCACGCCGTGCTTGTATGTGCTGAAGTGGGAACCACTGATCCAGGTGGCCTGGATAACTGAGCCAAGAGTCTAGGTAACATAGTCCTTATTTACACTTGGCTTCAGCCAGTGCAGCCTGTATTGCTCAACAGAAAATCCCATACAGCAGGTTTTGATGTGTTAGGAAACGTGCTACATCCATTACCTATTTTGAATCATTTAATCCTGACAGCAGCCCTGGGCAGTGTAGGTTTTATCACCCCGTTTTATTTCTTTATTTATTTATTTTTACCAAAGTTAATCTGCTAAGAAATAGAGTTTGGATTCAGATTCAGGGGTGTCTGAACTCATATCCCCTCCACTTTCCACAGCCTCCTGCTGCCTGTCTTAACATCATCGAAGAGAAAGAAGTGGGGAAAGATTGTGAGGTCAGAGATGTCTCCTGTAGTAGAGATAATTTGCCCTGAGTAAAGCTTCAGTAGCAGTCAGTGAGAAGTGAGCCCTGAGATCAGTAGCAGTGGGAAACCCAGCAGAGTGAGCCATTTGTACTGTCTGTCTTATGCTGGCTGGGTGTGCACACGTGCACACATGATGGAGAGGATGAGGGTCTGCCTGGTTTTCTTACAGTAACTGTCCTTAACCATCACGGGATGCCTTCTCATTATCAGAGTTTGAAGGCCACACCCACATGTTTAATCACCCAGTGTATCCAGATGTTAGATCTGTATTTGGAGTTGTTGTCATGCCTCTTCTGATGACTCCACAGGTAAACCACAAACCGGCAGTTGCTTGAGGGGACAACAGTTCTTTATGCCACAGGTGCACACCTCATTTTACTGCAAACTCAGATTTCTTTTCCAGACAAATTGCCATAAAAGGGGGGAAGCGGCTGGGCGCGGTGGCTCAAACCTGTAATCCCAGCACTTTGGGAGGCCGAGACGGATGGATCACGAGGTCAGGAGATCGAGACTATCCTGGCTAACACGGTGAAACCCCGTCTCTACTAAAAAATACAAAAAATTAGCCGGGCGAGATGGCGGGCGCCTGTAGTCCCAGCTACTCAGGAGGCTGAGGCAGGAGAATGGCGTAAACCTGGGAGGCGGAGCTTGCAGTGAGCCGAGATCGCGCCACTGCACTCCAGTCTGGGCGCAAAAAAAAAAAAGGGGGGGGGAAGCACTTATCTCAGCCACAAGGCTTTTGAGAGAGGGAAAAAACATGACATAAAAAAGAGACAGTGGGCAGCTCAGCGGGCAGTATCCAGGGTTGGACAGAGCGCTGGGACGCAGTCCAGGCTGTTTTCTCCTCGCTTTGCACTATGACCTGGAGGAGGCATTTCACTCCTCTGGTCCTTAAATGATTCAGCTTAAAATAGGAATTGGACCTATTGTATCTAAAGTCAGATTATGTCACTTTCCTACTTGGTGCCCTCCGGTGGCTCCTCACTTCCCTCCGAGGAAAAAAACGGCCCAGATCCTGACAGTGGTCTCTTATCCCTACCCTGTGTGCTGTCTGTGAATCATGGAGGCCTGCTCCTGCCTCAGGGTCTCTGTCATCACTGTTCCCTCTGCCTGGGACTTCTTCCCCCAGGTTTCCCACTCCTTTGTCTCCTTCACATCCTTAATCACACATCATTCTGAAGGAGGCCTTCACCGGCCACCTCCCTAGACACAAATGCAAGCATTCCCTGCCCTACTTAGTTTTCTCCACAGCACTTACCACCAGCTCACATACTATATCTTGTTTTCTCTGGTGATTTTCATACTGGCAAGACCATTTTGAATGACAAGGGGGAAATGAAAAAACAAACAACTGAAGTTAATCAAATGTAGGAACCTGCCTTTTAAAAATTAAGCTGCCCATAGGAAAAAGGTAGGAGAAAAAAATAGTAGCAGCTGCAGCTTTGATAAACCCAGGTATGTAGTCCTATTTTTCAAAATAGTTTGGAATAAGGAGGCAGAAATAGAAACAAATTTAGCATGCAAACAAAAAATAGTTTATTGAGAAGATTACTGGTGCAGCTTTAAGATAGCAGCAAAATTTTTTATGACTTTGGCCTGATAATATTCGTTCTAATTTATAAATTTTTTTTTTTTTTTTTGGCAGCTGGATCATGAATCTAATTGGGCGATTTCACAGAGTTTCTGGATCAGAAAAGATAACCCCACGATGGGAACAGGACTACCATCTGCAGCCTATGGGCAAACTGGGATTATTTTATGAATATCTTGAAATGAGTAAGTTCTTAGTGAAGTTTTTAGTGATATAAAATATGTTGGAGTATGTTGTGGATCCCAAAAGCATCTGTTACTGAGCCATATTAACATTTAGCATATTGAAGAAGAGTATGTTTTTCTCCACTAGATAAAATTATACAATCCGGCTTTCAGATAAGGTGGTCATGTGTGTCTTTGTCAATATTTATGTTGTACAAAGCTAGAAATTTATTAGCGGGCAATGGAATGCAGTATTCATTGAGGTACATCATTACCATTAATTCTTTTTTTTGTTTTTTTTTTCTGTGACAGAGTCTCGCTCTATAGCCCAGGCTGGAGTGCAGTGGTACAATCGTGGCTCACTGCAACCTCCGCCTCCCAGGTTCAAGCGATTCTCCTGCCTCAGCCTCCCGAGTAACCGGGATTACAGGCCACCACACCCAGCTAATTTTTGGACTTTTAGTACTGACAGGGTTTCACCATGTTGGCCAGGCTGGTCTCAAACTCCTGGGCTCAAATGATCCACCCACCTCAGCCTCCCAAAGTGCTAGGATTACACACATGAGCCACTGGGCCCAGCCATCTTTACCATGAATTCTTAAAGCATTCTAATCATGTTGTCTGAGAATGAACTCAGCAACTATAATTAGGTGTGATTCAGTCCATGCAGGCACAGCTGTTGGCCAGTACACTTCTGAACTGAGTCATTTAAGCAAGCCTGCAGGAGCATGCAGCTTCATGGCAGGAATGGTCCCAGGATGCCCACTTTCACATCTCACGCCTGCCTTTGACAGCCTATCTAGTTCTTCTGGCCAGTGGTTTCTGCCTGGTTCCTTGAGTGACTTCATGGCTCATAACTGGCCTGAATTTGAAACCTTTGTGCTGGTCTGGAATTAAGATTTAGTACAGGTCCTCTCCTTCCTAAATGCCTTGGTCCATTTTTATATTATTTGCTTGGGCTCTTAATTCTTTTCAGTGGAACTTGATTTTGACCTCTCGGTTGCCTTTAAACGGAAGCATCTCACAATAGATTTCCATAGGAAACATCACCTTTTGTATTATGCATGACATGCTTATGTCTAATAGATGGCTAACAATTTACATGTTTTGTATCTGTGCCCTTTCGGCTAACCATTACACTGAATTACAATTTTTTTAAGCTTAGGAGAATAGAAAAAGAAACGCATCATTTTTGTTGACAGGCTTTGCATTTATGCATAGGGCTTTGCATATTGGCAAAGACACCCCTTTGTGGTTCCTGTTTACAAGTCTGCAGTTAGAAGGTGGTTTTTATTAAATCACATTCTATATATAAAATAATTGCTTTTAAAAATACACATTATACATAGAAACACATCTGCTTCCTTCAGTGAGTAAAAGGTTCATCTTGTGGCTTCTTTAGTCAGCAGTACTTTGCAGCAGCTCAGAGCCTGATTTGAATTTCATTTTTGCTTTGTTATGTTTTGTGACCAGGTTTTATTAAGGGTGTAGCTGCAGTACATATGTAGAAGCTGTCCTTAGTTACTATTCTGCTTATTTTCAGAAGGACTGTAAGACCTGTTATTCAAAAATGAGTTGTAATTGTAAATATTTCTTATTGGAACTATTAACAGCATTAAAAAGAATCCTGGGGTAGAATGTCATTTATTATTTTTAAAAAGTTTTTTTTCTTTAGTTGATAGTCAAGTAAATAACATCAGAAGAGAAAGTTATATGGTCATGTGCTTTGGGGAGAAGTTGATAGGACTTTTAAAGTTTCATAGGCTCTTTAAAATAGTTATCAACTAAATAATTCTGCCTCATCCTGCCCTACAAGAAAGTATAGAATAACAGCTATTATAGACAGATTTTTAAGTGTATTAGGTTGTTTTCCTGTTATCTAAATAGTACCTAATGACTTAGAAAACTTGATTTCTGAATTTCTGGGAGTAGGCAGTCTGTCACTGTGTGGGCAACAGGAGAGTGAAATCTGTGTTTTGTCCTTCTAGTCTGTGAGAGACAGAATTTCCAAGTGCCTTTTGAATTGTTTTCATTTCTCTAAAAATAAACATTGAGAGCCTTTGGTATTGGTCTCACCACTACACAGTCCCCTCCTTCCCATTTCCCCATATTCCTTAATGACACCACCATCTACCTTTTAAATTGTGGCTCTTACTGCTTAAGGGAAACATCCTCCAGAAAGCCAGCCTGGAGCCTCCACCCTTGCTTGGCCTTGCACCCAGCCTCAACTCTCTTTCCTTCTTTCCTACCTGACAAGTCCTGCTGAGCCTCAGCCGGGCCCCTGAACTTTTCAGGCAGCTTTGCTGCTCTTTTCTTCTAGGCATTAGCAGCACCTGCTACCTGCTGTGGCGGTCTGCGCTCTGCCTGCCTCTGTCCTCATTGCACTGAGCCTGATGGAGGCAGCTGCCACGTCCTCTGCTAGAGCGCCAGTGCCTGGAACCTTGTACTTATAAACATTTAAGCAACTTGAACTTGGAGCTCTGACACACATATCTAACTTTTAGTTGATTTCACATTAACATTCCTCACTCACTTCTCACCAAGTTCTGTATGACCTGTTTGAGTGAAACGTTTTTTATTTAGTGAATTTCCCACCATCCTTTGAGATTATTGGAGTAACTCTGAGCTGTTAACCCAAATTGCTTCTCTAAGAGTGTTCCTGACTCCAAGTACACACAACATAAACGTAGTTGTCTGTATTGAAACCTGGAAGCCATAAATACTGTTTTGTACTCAGTAATGTACTGCAGACACAGGTGTCCTGAGAACTTGATAAGGCCTTCCTGGTAGGCAGGTGCCATAAACGGAGTGCAGTGAAGTGATGAGTGGGCCCTGTTTGTCTCTGGCACTGTCTCTTCCACCCTTGCCATGGTGCCTTGATCTCACTTTCATCTGTCTCCAAGTTAATGGTTTAAAATCTGCTAAAACAATGACCTTCATATATATGATTTTCTCCATGTAATTGTACTGTAATGAATATCAGCTATTCTTCGGCAGCTCCTTGTGCCCCTTTCTTTTTCTCCCTCCTGTGCTGAACCCACCGATGCCTCCGCTGCACTCTCCAGGACTCAGGCCTTCTTCCCTTCATGCTCTCATCTCTGCTCGGTTCGAGCCCATCATCTGCCATGAAGTCTCCTAACCTTTACAGGATGTGCTTTCCAAAAGGGCAACTAGGTAATTGGGAGGATTTGCAGGCCTCCAGCTCTTCATTTGGTCATTCATTCATTCACTCATTCATTCATTAAACATTGAGCACCTGCTGTGCCAAACACTCTCAGCCGCTGGGCATACCAGGGCACTTGGTCCCTCCCCTCATGGAGCTCAGCACTTGGCGCATGGTTAGGAAGGAGAATGCTAATCAGACATCCTTGAGCAGGTGATATTTGAACTGGATTTTGAAGGGTGAATGGAAGTTAGTTATCTGAAGTATAGTGAAGAGAATGGACATTTTGTGTGGAGAGGTGGACATATTTAAAAGTACAACAGCTTGGTCAAAGAATGGCAAGTGAACAAAGGATTCACAGGTGGGAATATCAGGTAGGCAGGGGCCATATCATAATGGGTCTGGTGTGCTTAACCAGGGGACTTGAACTTTATTCTTAAAGAAATTGGGATCCACTGGAAAATTTGTAAACAAGAGAACTGCATAACATTTATGTGGAATACGATCAGTCAGGCAGCAGAATGGAAGATAATATTTTGGATGAGACTTGTGGTGGGAGGGAGATGATTTAGGAGGCTACAGCAGGTAACCCAGACAACAAGTGATAGGTGCCTAAATAGTGGGCATAGGAGTAGAGAGAGGGAGATGGAGTTAGGTAAGTGTTAAAGAGGTGAATTGCATAGCAGATGAGGAATTAAATTAAGATAACTTCCAGGAGACCATATATGCAGTTCAGAACATAAGGAGAGGAGCTGTTCTCTAGGAAATGGCTCAGTGGTTGGATATTTTTAGCATGAAAACATCTGAAAGGCAATGTCTATTAGAAAGTTGGACACCACAGTCAGGAGCTCAGATGAGCCATGGGTGAGGCCATGAGGGTGAATCAGGCATGCCTAGCAGGAATATAAAGAGAGAGGGACAGAGAATTGATGAAGAGGCCCTGGGGGAGAGGGACATTTGAAGAGTGAAGAGGGAGGGAGGCCCACAAAGGAAAAGAAGAGCAGAGCAGTGGGAAGAAATCCAGCAGGGTTGTGTCAACCCAGAGAAGGCTTGGGAGATAATGTTGTTTCAGAGGAATTTGGTTATGAAGGAAAAGGGGCGTAATGGAAAATCCAGAGGGGGAAGAAAGGAAGAGCCAACACCCACACACTCCTAATTGCTAGACCTGGGGCAGGAAGTGGAAGCCGTGCTATAGCTAGGTAGGGTTTTTTTAGTTTTTTTGCTTTTCAATATATATTTTGACTTTTTAAAATTAAGTAAAAAGGAAATCAAGGGGAAATAAATATTCCACAGCAGGGGGACTGTTTGGCCATGTCACATAAATCTTGGCCATAAATTTCTTATGACCATGTCACAAGAAATCACAAAAATCAGGACCAAAAAGGAGCATCAGCTTATGAACATGCAGCCACTGGCAAAGTTAGCAAGAGTAGGTCCAGTGCAGTGGTGAGGGCCTCAGCAGGGTGCGGGGCTTCAGGGACTAGTTACTCTGCCACTTGTTGTGAAGATGGATACTTCCTTCAGAAAACTCAACTGTAACATGTAGAAGCAAGCAGAGAAAGCATTAGAGAGCAGTATAGGATTATGAAAAAGTCACAGGCAGGGTTGTTTTTGTTTTCATAGTGGGTGTTTTGCATTGACTTTTTGTTGTTGTTATTCTTGGTTTCAAAAGTTGCTTATAAAAATTTTCTCACGTGAATATCAGAACAAATTACATGGACTTTTTTTGTTTTTAATCCATGTGGAATTTATTTTGGTGTCAAAAGTGATGGCCCCATACCAATTTTTCCCATGACTTAGCTAGCTGTGCCAATACTTGCATCCACTGCTTCAAAGCATCAGTTTATAATATATTAAAACCCATGAACATTTGCATCTCCTCTTAAAATTCACCCTATTTAATTCATACTATCTACTCATGTACTAGTTCTAAACTGTTTCAATTACCATAGCATTATAATATACTTTAATATCTCCCAGAGCTATCCCATTTTATTTTTTCAGAATGTTCCTGTCTATGCAAACATCCCTGTTCATTATTTTACCTGTTTATATTTCTTGAAGAACTTCAGTATCACTTTTCAGCTTTTTTTCTTATCTTTCTTTGAAAGACAGAGTCTTGCCCTGTTGCCCAGGCTGGAGTGCAGTGGCACAATCTGGGCTCACTGCAACCTCCGCCCCCTCAACTAAAGCAATCCTCCCACCTCAGCCTCCTGGGTAGCTGAGACTACAGGCTTGTACCACCATGCCCAGCTAATTTTTGTATTTTTTGTAGAGACAGAGTCTTGCTATGTTGCCTAGGCTGGTCTCAAACTCCTGGGCTCAAATAATCCTCCCTACTCAGCCTTCTAAAGTGCTAGGATTACAGGCATTAGCTGCCACACCTGGCTGGCCTGTCAGCTTTTTTTGTTAAATCCATTTGGGATTATTAACAGAATTTACATTAGAATTCTAAATTATTTTGTGGAAAAAATTTTGATATGTCCTTGCATTCAAGTTTGCCCAATCAAGAGTATGGCACATCCTACCATTCATTCATTCATCATTATTTGTTTTTTCTTAAGTCAATTATCATAGTAGTCTTATATTTCTCATTAATTTATTTCTAAATAGTCTGTGCTTTTGTTGTCATTATAAGTGGTATCTTTTCTCTTTGGGATTTTTGACTAGGTTTACTGATAACATAATCCTAATCTCTGGCTTCTCTTGAACAATCAGGAGATCTGGCAACATGGAGCCCTCATTCCAACATGGCAACTACGAGCTGTCCCTTTCCGTAGGACACACACTTGCTAGTTTACCACAGTTGACTGGCTGACTCCACACATGGCTATTACTTGCATGCCATGGGGGCTGATGAGTTATTTAGGATTGGGTGAGTCATAGACAGGGACATTGATATCACTGCTTATTGCTGCTGCTCATGACTCTGTAGCATCACCAACTCTGGTCCTTGCCTGGCTCACTTCTCTGCATGAGTGCTCCTGCCTGGCCTGTGGGACATACTGGATCCTTCTAGCCCTGTCTGCTCTTCTGCAACATGCCCTTTGCCTCTCAGACCAGAAGCAAATGCCAGTTCTGCTTGTCTCGCCACACCCTCCACAGCCTCACCCTCCCTGAGCAGAGTCGTCCCTGCCCCCTGTCTGAGCACGAGGCCTAATGGGGCTCTACATTTTCCTCCCATCCACAGTCTTAGTTATGTATCTGTATATGTTTCCTCTGAAGGTCTGCCAGTTAGGAGGGCAGGGTCTAAAACTGAGTTTCCTTTTTTGGATATTTTCTTCTTCCGCTCCATAGTATCACCCCAAAAATCTCTGCTGCCGCATTTATAATAAGGCCGTGTCAATTACAAACAAGGAGAAAAGAACTTCTAAGCCACCACTCAAATTTTGACTTCTTATGACCACAAGGACCACAACTAACATCAAGATCAAGAATCTTAAGGAAGGATTTTATAACTTAAGACACTTTTATCCCATTTATTTCTGTGATTTCTAATACTATAAAATTCTCTGAATGCACTGCACTTGCATTTGCAGACTCAGGGGAGCTCACTCATTTGCTTGTTCTCAGCATATTTCTTCCAACATTCTCTAAGCATAGCCTTCCCATGGGTCCATTTCTTTTTCTCTTTAACTTGTTAGATAATGCCACAATATTTCTTTTTTCTTAAAAAAAAAAAAAAAATCCTAAACCACAAATCATCTTCTAACATTCTATTTCAGCCCTGAGAATGAATAATATGCTTATGATGTCTCAAATTTATTACCAGCAAATAATTCTGGTTGACTAAAGATGTCTAAATATATTGGTCCTATTAAGTGTATACATGTGAAAGAAATAGGCGATAATTAGTCTTCTTTCCAGAGATTTTATATTTGTGTTTTGTTTGAATTCTTTCACTGTTGAACACTAAATTATTATTTACCACAGATGTGTTTTCTCTCTGGGATTCAGTTCGTTTGCCTTTCTCTTTCAAGAGTAAAGAAAAAATATGTTGTCCTTCCATCCACCACCACTCCATGATGTGTGTCCATTCCATTGACAGTTATTCAGTTTGGGTTCGTCACCTTATTTGTGGCCTCTTTTCCACTGGCCCCTCTGTTGGCTCTCGTGAACAATATATTGGAAATAAGAGTGGACGCATGGAAACTGACCACCCAGTTTAGACGCCTGGTACCAGAGAAAGCCCAGGACATTGGAGCATGGCAGCCCATCATGCAAGGAATAGCAATTCTGGCTGTGGTGACCAATGTGAGTAGACCTAAGCTTTACAGGGTAAAGACCTTGAAGATGCATTAGATTTGCTACCTAAGGAATCAAATGTTTAGTGTTTTTTAAAATGGGAGGAAGATGCTAAGTCTGTCATCCACATAAACGACATAGCTGCTATATATAACCACTTGTTAAATGTATTTTCATTTTGTATATAATTATTTTTAACTGTCAAGACCGCCTACACAGGTACTGTTATTGCTCATTTGCTAAACTTTTTATTCAATATGAAATATGGTAATGATAAGTACTAACACTTTTAATCCTCACATAACTATAAAAAGAGTTATCAGAAAATGCTTTTTTATAATGTGGATAGAAATCTGTTCATTTAGACTTTGAGGGCCCTAAAATAAGATCATTCTACCTTGTTTTACTACATATTCCAAAGCATCAACCTAAAATATTAACTCTGATGGTGAAGTATAAACACTCTGTGCACTCCTGATTACCTTCCTTGACTCCAGAGCAGCAATTCTTAAAGGAGGGAGGTAGGTGGGTTTCATCACCTTTCCCACCCCACCCTTAGGTCTTTGCTCGCCATGCTCTGATCATTGGCTGAAGCAGCCTCATGCCCTGTATATATCACAGCTGTGAGGGGACAGAACTCAGTTGTTTACAGCCTGTATTCATTGATTATGGGCCATCTGAACATGTCATTTTTATGTACAGCCAGAAGGGAGTTCTCAGGCAATGCAAATTGCATGCCATCCCATTAGAGGAACACCTTCCCAAGAAGTGTCCCAAAACTAGGGCCATTGCCTTCCATATTTCACTGACAGTCTCACTTCCAGGTGAACCTTCCTAAAAAAGTGATTCCCCAGTTTTGTTTTCTTAAGCCACATCTTCCCTGAGTCCCCAGCCAAAACACCAGAAGTTGGCAGTGCCTGTAGGAGACGTTGGCAGTGCTTGTAGGTTAGGCTCTGGATGACGGAAGTTACTGAGCATTGTGGGCTCTAGAGTCAGGTAGACCCGAGCTCCAGTTCCCAGTACTGTAGCTGCATGATCTTGAGCCAGGCGTTACCACTCCAGAGCCTCATTTTATTATTTGTAAAATTATTACTTCCCTACCGCATATCATAAGAATAGTACATACCAACCACAATATGAGGGAATTCGTTGAGGTAATGCATGAAGCCTCATTTCTATTGAATGTTAGCTGCTGTTATTTAATCATCTTCATTACTCACCATTGTTAGTAACAGTGACTCTGAGGAGTTTGACAGGTACCCCAATTGGAGGCAAAAGAATTCCAAAAGTAGTCACTGTCTGGACTATGGTTACAGTTTTATACAGTAAACCTGTATAACCTAGCTGTCATCCCTACCCCAGAACATTAAATATATCTGAATTGCATGCTATCTGTACTATTTGGAGAAAGTTGCAAATCGCACATAAAAACCAACTACTAGGGTATGTCAGTTTCCTTTCACCCAGGTACTCCACACCTTCAACATCTACGGTGCTGCAAAATGAAGACTGATGTTTAGAAAAATGGCCATGATGCCTTTCAAGTTCCTCAGTCATAAAACAATGAATCTGTCATGTTCAGTATGCTCTAGTACACTGAGCTGGGCAAGAACGTGGACTTGTGTGCTTTAAGAAAATTTTCAGCAGCAAAGTTTGAAACTAAAAGGGTTTTTATTTGCAACGAACCAGAAAATTCAGTTGACTCAAACTCTCCCTATTCCTCAAGCATTCTAGATTGATTGTATTAGGTACCTTTTCCCAGCATCCGTGCCATGGCTCCACTCCATGAGCACAGAAGGAGGATTGGCTGTTTCCAAGGCGACTCAGTGTGTGTATGTGTACAGATACTCACGCCGGCTAATTGGTGCTATTGGTTCTTATCCAATAATGCCTTTTTCTTATCACTTAACCTAGGAAAACTGCTTATGAGATTTGTGACATTGATTAAACTATGGGCAATCCCTTTTTCCATATTAGGATTTGTTATACTTCCAAGATGGAAGTTATACATCCACATACATAGGCATCTGTTTATGTGTGTGCAAGCATTAAATGTGTGTCTTATTCCCTCAAACACCCAGTATGTATCTCACAACCTACTGTCTACCAAAAGAGAATAACCACCAGGATGAGAATGAGCATCAAGCAGGAATTTGGTATAAAATCATTCATTTTAAAGCTGCTGGTTCAATAAATAAGCTGAATTGACATTGTTGTATCATGCCAGAGCATCTGTTATTGAAGACCAATTTTAATTTATTTTTATATAAATGGAAAACTGTGTGCAGAACAGCATGGGAAATGAAGCACACTGCATTTATTTGTACTCTTGCAGCATGTCTCTCAGAGCAGCTCAATTCAGGAAGAAAAGTATCTTGTCAGAAGACAATAAAATTATCTTCCTTGTTGGAATTTTTTTGTAGCTTCCTGATGCACATCTGCCAGTGATTCTATAAAAAGATATAGTTGAGTTAAATGATAATAGCAAAATTTAATCTATTGAAATCTGAGGGAAAAAAGGTAAAATATTCTTGTGGCTCCCCAGTACTGACAGGCAGAAACACACTCATATATATACATTTTTCACATCAGAGGAAATGACAAAGCTGGTTCTAGTGAGGGAAATTTTACAATAGAAAAGCCCCTTAATTGTTTTTTCTTGCTTTGCCTGAGATTTGGTTTGTGGTCTCACTGTGTCTAAACCATATGTTCAAATGAATACTATTAAAAATCATGTTAAGCCAAAAACATGTCTGCTTTTCTGCCTCATCAATGACAATCATTTGGCTATTTTACTCACATAGAATTTGGTTTAAAGTAAAATCCTTTCTCCTTCGTTCAAACCAGTTTTACACACTGGAGAGTTTAAAGCCCAAATTAAAAAATTTTAGAGAAAATTCATGTAATTCATAATAGCTTTACCTCCTAATAGATGTCTCTCTGACACACAGGTTTATGATTGGCCCATATTTACTCCTTTCATCTAGGAACATACTAAATTTTCTGTATGTTGTTGTTTAATTTATAATTTTCATAACTTCATCCACTTAATCTTTTTGAAGTTTAGAGACTTAGATACTAGATCAAACTAAACAGACATTATTATTTGACTATGTATAATTCTTTCTGCCACCCAAATTTTGCTAAAATTAATAAATGCTCGCACTCTAATGAAGCGACGAACATAACCATGTACTGAGGGTTTAAAACAAATCAGGTCATGGTTTGACTTGTCTAAACAAATCAAAATACTATACAGGAAAAAAGTGAACTTAGAGGTCATTATTTAAATTTAGATCAAGGAAAACATGCAGTTTACATTGTGTTTATGAAAAGCAAGTGCTAAAATCAATTATATAAAGCTGAATTATTTTCATAACATTGACTCTGATTACATGTGCAAGTCTTCTAGGCTGAGGTCAGTGGCTCATGCCTATAATGCCAGCACTTAGAGAGGCTGAGAGAATTGCTTGAGGCCAGGAGTCCAGACTAGGCTAGACAACAAAGTAAGACCCCATCTCTACAAAAAATGTTTAAAGATTAGCCAGGCAGAGTGGAGTGCACCTGTAATTCTAACTACTCAGGAGGATCACTTGAGCCAAGGAGTTTGAGGTTACAGTGAGCTATGATCATGCCAGTGCACTCCAGCCTGGACAACAGAGCAAGATCCTATCTCACTATCTGCATATATTTTGCAGTTAAGAAAGAATTAAGATTTCTGAATCTTTAAAAAAAAAAAAACAACATGATGAAAATAGCAAATCTGCCATATTTGTTAACCTGACCTATAATAACTATAACTTCGGCCGGGCGGGGTGGCTCATGCCTGTAATCCCAGCACTTTGGGAGGCTGAGGCGAGCAGATCACCTGAGGCCAAGAGTTCAAGACCGGCCTGGCCAACATGACAAAACTTTGTCTCTACTAAAAGTATAAAAATTAGCCGGGGTTGGTGGTGCGTGCCTGTAATCCCAGCTACTCAGAAGGCTGAGGCAGGAGAATTGCTTGAACCCAGGAGGTGGAGGTTGCAGTGAGCCAAGGTCATGCCGTTGCACTCCAGCCTGGGCAACAAGAGCAAGACTCCGTCTCAAAAACAAAAAACAAACAAAAAACCATAACTTCATTTTCGCTTTGTTGTTTTTCTCCCAAAATAGGCCATGATCATTGCTTTCACATCGGACATGATCCCCCGCCTAGTGTACTACTGGTCCTTCTCCGTCCCTCCCTATGGGGACCACACTTCCTACACCATGGAAGGGTACATCAACAACACTCTTTCCATCTTCAAAGTTGCAGACTTCAAAAACAAAAGCAAGGGAAACCCATACTCTGAGCTGGGTAACCATACCACATGCAGGCAAGTTCTGCTTTACTTGTTTAAAAATGCACTTCATCTTTGAAAGGGGTTTTCTTGTGACTTAATTCTGTTTGGTGTCATTTTTTTAATTATTTAATTTTTATTTCTTTACAACTTCAGGATCAACTAGGTGCTTTGGTGTCATTTAAATCAAGCTGCTAGAGACATTTTTTCCCCATAGCTTTCTCTTGAGTGAAACTCAGAAAATGTATATGTATGTATGTTTATTAAAAAGTTAATGAAGACTAGGGGTAGAACTTTCAGACCAAACCATAAAGATTTAAAGATGAGAGTTTCAAAGGATTACAGGGAGATTGATTCCAAAGAAAAGTCATAGAAATAGAGAAACTTCAAGAGGTCCCAGAACAAAGATAATTCAGTTGTTAATACTATTGTGTTATTCAAGCACAATCTGAAGATATTGAATGATGGCAAACTAGCACCTCACATAACAGGGACATACAGAGAGAAGAGATGTAAATACTCAGCTGAACAGTATTATCTAAAAATATTCCAAAACTCTCTCCATCGATTTTAACGGCTGGTGAGTTCAACAGTGGACAGTATGTACCAGGTAAATTACCAATTGACAGTTTGTGAACTGTAGGTCATCGACCTTTTTTCCTGGATCATAGAGTTTCACCTAAAACAAGAGGCTTTACAGTTTATTTAGTCCAACTCCTCAAAGGCTTCACTAACTCAAATTCTCAATAATGCAACCAGGAAACCAGAAATAAGCCCAAAATAAATGTTTGTGTTACACCTAGTGGAGCCTCTTTACAATTCTGTATTGAATCTCCTTATGCTTACTTTCCACAATTCTAATCAGAAATTAAACTCTTCTAGGTTTCATAGCTTACAGGCATAAAATTAGATATGTACTACCTGAGGAAGATACACCAACAGCAGTTAACAGTTGATATCTGACAAGAATTAGATAAAAAATTATAGCAAGCAGATAGTACTCTGTATGAGGAGAGAGAGTCCCATAGCTAAATGAACCCTGATGATACCATTATATAAATAAATTTATAAACATGATCCCTTAAACAGGAATTGTTTTGAGAAAACAGGGATAAATGTTGGGAGAAAAAATTTAAAACTTTAGTTCTTTTATAAAGATGGGTTATTTTCTACAAAGATGGACCCTGTTATTACCATCATTCTCTGATTAAATATTAAATGAGGTATAACTGTAGTTATTTTGGGGCTTTGTTACCAAATTGAGCTTTAAGAGAAAATGTATGTGATGTCCAGTTTAAAAGAGCATTGAATCAAATATGATCTCTACTTTTTTTTTTTTTTTGAGACAGAGTCCTGCTCTGTTGCCCAGACAGGAGTGCAGTGACGCCATATCAGCTCCCTGCAACCTCCACCTCCCGGGTTCAAGCAATTCTCATGCCTCAGCCACCTGAATAGCTGAGATTACAAGCGCGTGCCACCACGCCTGGCTAATTTTTGTATTTTTAGTAGAGATGGGGTTTCGCCATATTGGCCAGGCTGGTCTCGCACTTCTGGCCTCAAGTGATCCACATGCCTCGGCCTCCCAAAGTGCTAGGATTACAGGCATGAGCCACTGCACCCGGCCATGACTTCTTTTTAAATGGGGCCTTTGTTTACAGTATTCAGTCAAAAAGATTGGTCTCCCAATATGTCTCCATTTCGTTTTCAGGTATCGTGATTTCCGATACCCACCTGGACACCCCCAGGAGTATAAACACAACATCTACTATTGGCACGTGATCGCAGCCAAGCTGGCTTTTATCATTGTCATGGAGGTAGGAAAAGTATGCTTTCAAACAGTTTATAAGGATGTGTATTTGCAGACCTTCCATTAAATGTTGCCAACTCCATACTTAACATGTATGATACCTTATCACTTGCTAATATTTTAGGAAATATGTTAATCAGTTTTGACCTGAAAATATTCAAACAACTTCATTAATGAGAGCATTATCTGTTTTTAAACTTTAAAAGCATGTTATATGCAAAAGGGATTCAATTTCATTCTTTACTAACTTTTTAAAATTTAGGGCACTGGGCAGCATGTTGGGCTGTGAAAGGGCTTATTCAAGATGAGTAAGATGATGTGATCTCTGCCTGTGAGAAACTTTTATTGCTGGGAGAGTTTGAAATTGACCAGCTCTGAAAAATGACTAAGGCAACTATAAATTTGTAATTGATGTAGCCAACTATGCTTCCTATGCAGAGTGAATTAGCTACTGCCAAATTATAAAGTATCAGAGGTTACTTAATTGGTATGGTCGATAGGATTGTATTAAGCTGCAAGAAGCAGAAAACGCAGTCTATGGTGGCTTAAATAAGGTTGATTCCCCCTCCAACCCACATAACAGAGTTCACGAAAGTATGTGGTTGCTCCTGAATCAGTCAACACCAGTTCACTGATGGAAGCAGTATATCCAGTTCTTGGATTTGCTCTCATATATGTGTCCCCTTATGGCTGCTGAAATTCCAGATAACAAATTACATGCAAAGCAGGAAGAAGGGCGATGCTAACCATATCCAGTCCTTTTTGTCAGGAAAGAGTGCTTTGCCAGAAGCCCCTACCGTGGACTTCCACCTACATCTCATTGACCAGAACTATAGCATGTGGTTTTCTTAGCAGCAAGAGGGGCTGAGGCAGGTGGATTTCATTTGCTCTGAATAAAACCACTCAGCAGAGAAGAAGTGGGGTAGACTCCCTGGCTTTTTGGTACTTACACTAGCTGTTTTTTTTTCTTTTTCAAGTAGCTACCAAACATTAAACAGGGAAGACAAGTAACTCATGGTTAGTTCACCATCGTAAGTGGCTTTCTCAAGTACAGTATGTGATATATCAGCAAGAGTCACAAGTTTCTATTCAAACATGTAGTTGATGAAGTGATTGGCCTTCTGCTTTTGATATTGTGGTAGACCATTTAATTGTCTTTACATATGCAGTGGACCATCCCCACTGCAAAACTTCTAGAGCCAGCTTGATAATTCCTTTGCATTTCTGAGCTCACTGGAAGGGAAGAGAATCTACAGAGAGAGGGAAAACTAGGTGATGGGCTTTTTTTTTTTTTTTTTAGAGACAGAGTCTCACTCTGTCGCACATGCAGGAGTGTGGTGCCATGATCTTAGCTCACTGCAACTTCTGCCACCCAGGTTTAGCCGATTCTCCTGCCTCAGCCTCCCAAGCACCTGGGACTACAGGTGCATGCTACCATACCTGGTTAATTGTATATTTTTAGTAGAGACGGGGTTTCACCATATTGGCCAGGCTGGTCTCGAAATCCTGACCTCAAGTGGTCCGCCCTCCTCAGCCTCCCAAAGTGCTGGGATTACAGGCATGAGCCACTGCACCCAGCCTAAGTGATGGGCTGTAATAGGGCAGTGAGCAGGGTTATGTTATGCAAGGGTGACATAACAGAGAAATTCCCTGTAGTGCTGGAGGGCTCAGAGAGCAAGCTGGTACACATCAGTGCCTCCATCTCAGAGCTCAAGGAGATCATGCCTTGGTTCAGAAGGGAAGTGGAAAAACTGAGCTTGAGATTCCTGGATAAGCCAGAGACCCAAAACAGGGCTGCATTTGTCTCAATAGAAAGAAGTGTGTTTCTTCTCTGGAGAAAAGTGTCCTCAGTTTAGACCCCAGGTTTTTCTCAGATCAAGCTAATCAAATATGAGCACACAATCAAAGATGGTCAATAACAAGAGGTGATTTAAAAAAAAAAAAAGAAATATGAGATTCAGCAGGAAACAACTGATTTGGACCCTCAATAACCTCAAGGGTTTGTTTGAACTGTCAGATAAGAAATATAAATTAACTGTATGTGAAAATATTTAAATAATTTTGGGTAGAATTTTAAAAGAGCAAGAAACTAAAAAAAAATTATAAGGCAATTTTGAAAAAACTAAATGGAACTTCTAGAAATTAAATCATTGGTGAAATGAAAAAAAATAACATGAATGAAACAGAAGTTTAGGCAAATCTGAAGAGAGAATTTGTGAATTGGAAGATAGGTCTGAAAAAATTACTCCTGATACATTGCAGGGAGATAAGAAAATAGAAAATGTGAAAAAAAATGTTAAGTGATATGGAAGAATGAGAAATACTAACTTAAAAAAATGAAGCAGAAAATGGATAAAAGAGATGAAAGAGTTCACAGATCAGAAAGCATGACATGTATCAAGCAGAATAAAGAAATCCAGTTACACATATTGCAAGGAAAATGCAGCACACCAAAAATACAACCTTGGAAGTAACCAGAGGAAAAAAACTGATGACTAACAGAGAAAACTAAAGCGAAAATGGGAGTAGACTTTTTAACAGTAACAACGGAAGCCAAGAGAGTAATCTATCTCCAGAATGCTAAAGAAGGTAGCTATAAACCTTAAATTACAGCAGAAGTTTGAAATCTTTCTGCAATGAAAACACCAGACCATGTGGTTTTTACTGGAGAGTGATACCAAGCTTTTTAAAACAGATCATTTCAATCCTATACAAATGCCTTCAGAGATCAGAAAGAGGAAATACTCTCCAACTCATTTGGTGAGGCTAAGAGTAGCCTAAATCCTAAAATCAGACGAGAAGAGAGAAAGGAAAATAAAGCCAACCCTGTTCATTACATAGATGCAAAGATCTAAGATGTGTAAAGTGAGATGATGGACATGTTAATTTGTTCCACTATAAAGTAAGTCCTCACTTAACATCCTCATTAGGCTCTTGGAAACCATGACTTTAAGATAACAACATCTAACTAAACCAGTGTTTTTTCTCATCAATGCTGTAATGAAACAACATTGAAGGAAATGATGTTGTTGGAGGACCTGGAGTTGCAGTTTCCAAGAACCTGTCGATGATGTTGAGGACTCACTACATACATGTGTCTTACAACATCATGTTGTATACCTTTACGCAAAAATTTTTAAAAATGTACAAATCTGAATCTAGCGATATATTTTAAAAAGATAGCATCACACCACGAGGCTTTAACCTGGAAATGCAAGGGTGACATAACAGATTAATTCCACATATCTGTAAGTATTCCCTACCTCAGAAACAGATGAAAGAACTGTTTCCTACAGCATCAACCTTTGTCCCTTTGCTATATAATTTCCGTTATCAGTAAACACACTAATATCTCTCACATCTCAAAATTCTCTCCATCCTTACCTCGCCAGTCCTGCTTCACTTCTCTTCTCCTCTTTGTGGCCAGCGCCGTTGAATGAGTTGCCAGTACTCATGCTGTCCTCGATTCCTCTGTCTTTCTGTCATGCTTTCACCCCCTCCACTTCACTGAAGCTGCTCTTGCCAGTCACCAGCAGCCACCACTTCTCCACCCTCCCCTCACCTGACTTAGCAACTTTTGACTCAGCAAAAATCTGAGTCAAAATTTCACTGAAAATCTGACTTCAGATTTTCCTCATCACTTACCCCTGGAAACTCCTCCTCACTGGGCTCCTAGGAAAATACACTTTCCTCCTGCGTCCCTGGCCATTCCACCTCAGGTTCTATGCCAGTACTTTATACTCTAGTGATCCTGGGACTCATCCCTTTGTTGTCTTCTTTTCTCTCTCCTTGGTCTCTTGATGATCTCCTGGAGTCTGTTGGCTCTGAATACCATCTGTATGCTAAAAGGACCTTAAAATGGTTGTTTCCAGAGCACCCCTCTCCTGAACTCCACCCATGAATCCAATGGCCTACCTGACGTTTCTGCTTGAATGCCTAACAGATGTCTCACATCTACTGCCCCACATGCCTATATTTTCGTCCATTCACTCCAAATGTTCTCCTCCCAACCCAGCCCCAAATCTCTCCCATCCACAGTGTTTCCCTCTTGATTATGGCAACTCCATCTCAACACTGCTCAGGCCAGAGTCCTTGGAACCCTTATGCTATATCCAATCTGGTTGACTTTTCCTTTGAAAATATATCAGTGAGCACTTCAGACCAACTGTGCTGCTACCACCAGGTCAGAGCCACTATCATTTTTTTTTTACCTGGATTAGGGCCAGAGTCTCCTAGCTGGGCTTGCTCTTGTCTTCCTCTCTTACTCAGAGTCAGAGCCAGAGTCCTCACAGTGGCACACAAGGCCTCATGGATCCAGCCATGCCCCAGTGCCCCTCAGACATCATTTCTCTCCTCCTCACCTACTCTGCACCATCCTTGCCTTTTCTTGAATGCACTCTGGAGGTTTCCTCCAAACCAGCTCTGCATTAGCTATTCCCTTTGCCTAGAATGTCTTTCCTTCTGATATCTGCAGGGCTTGTTCCCTCACCTCAAAGTGTTTGCTCACTTAGGCATATCCAGACTAATCTACAGAAGAATCTCTTCATAGTACTCATCACTTTTTAGCACCATGAATAATTTGTTTTTAATTATAAGCTTATATTATCTCTCTCCCCTTGCTAGGTCAGAGATTTTTTATTGATAAATTTAAAAATGAAAAGGTATTTAGCCTCATTGGTAATCAGGGAAATGCAGCGTAAGACCAAAGGGAAAGTCCATTTCATAATCACTAAATTGGTCTAAAAAAAAAAAAAGTCTAATCCAGCCTGGGCAACACGGCAAAACCCAAAATTAGCTAATCAGCTGGGCGTGGTGGCAGGTACCCGTAATCCCAGCTACTCAGGTGGCTGAGGCAGGAGAATCGCTTGAACCCGGGAGATGGAGGTTGCAGTGGGCCAAGATCGCACCACTGCATTCAAGCCTGGATGACAGTGAGACTCTGTAAAAAAAAAAAAAAAATAGTTTGATGATACCAAGTGCTGGCAAGGATGTAGAACAACTGAAACTATCACTGCTGTGGGAGTGTAAGTTGGTATACCTGCTTTGGAAAATGTTTTGATATCCTCTTATAAAATGGAACATTCACATGACAGAGTCTCAGCAGTCCCACTCCTAGGTCCACACTCTTGAGATATTTGCAGATAATGCTCTAGGATTCCAGCACAATAATGTTCACAGCAGCCTTGTTCCTAAAACGAAAACTGGAAACAATCTCAATGCCTGTTCACAGGGGAACAAATAAATTACAGTGTATTCACACAGAAGAATATTATACAGCAGTGAAAATTAATGGACTAGTTTTATAGAATAACATTGATGAATCTTTTTTTTTTTTTTTTTTGAGATGGAGTCTCGCTCTGTCGCCTGGGCTGGAGCGCAGTGGCCGGATCTCAGCTTGCTGCAAGCTCCGCCTTCCGGTTTACGCCATTCTCCTGCCTCAGCCTCCCAAGTAGCTGGGACTACAGGCGCCCGCCACCTCGCCCGGCTAGTTTTTGTATTTTTTAGTAGAGACGGGGTTTCACCGTGTTAGCCAGGATGGTCTCGATCTCCTGACCTCATGATCCGCCCGTCTCGGCCTCCCAAAGTGCTGGGATTACAGGCGTGAGCCACCGCGCCCGGCCAACATTGATGAATTTGAGGCAATAGTTTTGAACAAAAAGCAGCCTGGCGTGGTGGCCCAAGCCTATAATCCTAGTGCTTTGGAAGGCCAAGTTGGGAGGACTGCTTGAGGACAGGAGTTTCAGACCAGCCTGGGCAACATAGCGAGACCCTGTCTCTACAAAGAAATTTTAAAAGTAGCCAGGCATGGTGGCATGCACATGGATCACTTGAGCCCAGGAGTAGGAGGCTTCAGTGAGCTATGATCACGCCACTGCACTCCAGCCTGGGTGACAGGGTGAGAACCTGATCCAAAACAAAAGAAAATAATTTCCAAAAGACTGCATGCAGATCATAAAGGTGAAGTCAAGCAAGACTATATTTTGAGGGTCTATATATATATTTTGTCAAACTTTTTAAAAAATAAGTGAGAATGATACACATACACTTGTTCAGATATGATAGCATTGACTTTAGCAGAAGTGCAGGGCCGTTAGGAAAAGAGACACAAAATACAACAGCATTGTCAACATCCTAGTTGTTAAGTTTAATGGTGGTTTTTTGGGGTATTCATTTTTTCTTTATCCTTTATAACCATTATATGTGTGTGTATATACTTTTCTACATATCACATAGTATTATTTATATGTAGAAAGTGACAGTAACTGCTAGACAGAGCCACACTATTGATTAGACATGATGGCATCAGTGGTTGGATGTGTGTGTAAAATGTCCACTGCCTTGTCCAGATAAACTGCCATAATGAGAAGCAAGAATGAAAGGAACTCGGTGTTCTCCTCCATTGCTTTGTGAGTGATATTTTTCTTCTTCTCTCCCCCAGCACATCATCTACTCTGTGAAATTTTTCATTTCATATGCAATTCCCGATGTATCAAAACGCACGAAGAGCAAGATCCAGAGAGAAAAATACCTAACCCAAAAGCTTCTTCATGAGAATCACCTCAAAGATATGACGAAAAATATGGGGGTGATAGCTGAACGAATGATAGAAGCAGTAGATAACAATTTACGACCAAAATTAGAATAAGAGCTTTATGTTCTGAGAAGCACTTTAAGGAATTTAGCTCTGTCAAAATATATTAGGAATCACTAATGAGAATGTTTAAGTTAAATCACTTTGGCAAATACGAGTCTTAACTATTGCCATTTCCACATGTATTATTTTTCAGTTTCAGCTAGCAATGCAGAAACTGGAAAATGTAAAACTTAGATCATGAAGGGCATAAAACTTATCACCTGGAAAACCTAAATGTTACCTTTTTCTGATAAATTGCAATTTGACAGAAAAAGTCCCTTAGTGTGCTTAAAAACCACCCCTTCTAAAGTAGAATGGATTCTTTGTTTTCTATATGATTACTTTCATTTCTGTCTATTCTCAGGCGCGTGATCTCCTTTATTTTCAGGCCATGTTTTATTTCTTCACTTTGCTAGAACTGTTCCAGGGTCATCTTTTCCTTGCAGTACCATCATTATAGATTTAATAGCTTTCATGTGATTAAAAATAGCTAACTAGACTCAAGGATTCACAATAGTTAGGTGTATTATCAATACCTCCAGAAAGGAAACCTCAGTTAATCAGAGGAAATAGTTTCAGTCTTCATTTGAACATGTCTTTCCATCTCAAAAAAATACTTGTAGTAGGTTGGAATGAAGATAGCAAGGTTTTGAAGTGTATTTGTCCTAATCCACAGTGACACTTTTTCTCTTCCAGGAGCCCTCCTAGGACGTCCCGTGCCTAATCAATGTTGACTGCTTTGCAGATCTCAAGGGAATAAAATGACAAAAATAGGGAAAGTTACAGATTCAAACAGCATTTTAACTCATGTTGATCTGGATAATTAATTTATCTTTTCTAAAGATGTGTAGTTTCTTGGAAAACAGTGATATCACATGATTAAAATTACATTTTTATCAACGTAATTGTCTGGAAAAGACAAGCCCATCAATTTTCTACCAGTTGACTTTTATTCATTAGATACAGAAGGTGCAGTATTACACATCACCAGCTGCCTTTGCGAATAGCTTACTACACAGCCATTGGGGCATGACTGTGTGCATGGGCAGAAACAGCAAGTGCCCCTATTGTGGTCACTGGTTGGGGAGTGCCTTTTGTCAAGGAGTCTGTAGGACTTGGCTTATTTCTATATGCCAAAGTGATCAACACACCAAAGTCTCTGCCATAAAGAATGTGGCTTCCTTGCATCCTCCATCCTGTTATTCCGGGCCCAGTAATTTGATGTAACTGTCAATTGTACTAGAGACAGGAGTATACGGAGATTATTCATCATCAAGTAAAGAGACTCTAGATTAGATCTGATTTTTTGGCCTCCTCTAGAGTCAATCAGGCAGTTAAGAGTAATAAAGGAAAATGGTTTGGTCACAAACCCTACCATTATCTGGAGATTACTTCCTGCTGCACTCCTGTCCTGCCATGCACGTCTTGCCCCCTCACTTTTGTTCAGCCTAGCAGCCTACTTCACGTTATTGCCTTGTAAGTGTCGGGCCTCCTGAGGCTCTGGAAAAGACAGGGAGCCAGGCCCTCTCACCCCTACTGGTAACAGGTCAGTGCTGGGTACAGGAGAGGGAGCTGATTTGCATCATGGTCATGCTGCATGGGCCTCACTGGGATGCTGTTAAATGCCAGAGGAGCCAACCTATCAGAATCCTAGCAGCAACGGGAAACTCAGATTTTAGAGGCTTTTTACAAAAAAGCAGCTTAACTCCAGGTCATGATTTCAAATGCCTGCCATGAATGATTTTTAAGTATTTATGTAGGATCCATCAAAGCAGTATTCTCGGCTTTTGAATTGTCTTAATGATCAGGGACACCATTTCACTGTCTCTCTTGATCATGTTAATGATGTAGTCAGAGTTCAAAACAGGCCACATGAGGTCTGACTGCACTGGGATGGAGAAATGAATTTCTTCCCACTGAAGGAAACTCTTTCTCATTCGCAGCCAAGATGGGAGTGCTACTGTTCCTCTCTTCACTTCTGAGATACTGCTTCTAGAAGCGGGTGTCACTTCCTCTCTATTACCTCTTCTCTGAAGTGTGTGGCTATCTCCTTGTGTTTAAATTTGGCAATTACTCGCCATGTATGTCAGCATAGAAAAGGAAATATTTTTACCTTATCTCCTGTATGTATGATAGAACTGAAAAGAAATGTGCATTTGTTTTCATAGCCCCAGCAGAGAAAATCCTCTTCATAGATTACATGCGCTGCTGTGGACAGGAGGGAACAAAACCCTCTACATATTTAAAGGCACCAAATGTAATATCTGACACTGTTAAGATGCCCAAAAGAGCAAAGTTGTAGTGGAGATGCAGGGTCGTTTCCCCATGCCATCCACAGTGTTTGTTAGTGAGTCCAGGGCTGACTTGCAGTGATGAAGAAAAGCAGGGAGCTGTGTCTGCAGACAATGGTGGCTGCATCTGTAACTGGCTTCAGAGGCAGCAGCCCTGGGGAAATTGATGGGTGTGGCAGTGGACCTGTGAAGAGGGAGAATCTGGCCCTCAGCCTGTCCAGTGTTAACCACTAGAGAAACTGAGCTTTATATCCTTTTGTATTGCCTGTGAATTTTAGCATATTGAAACATTAGACCAAATACTCAGGGGATTTTTCATTAAACATCCCTCAGATAATTTAGCTGTATGTCATTAGAAAGGGAAAGCTATCATTTTTATTTTAAAAATAAACAAGGCCATCTTGTAAACTGTCACCAAAGTCTTCCCTTTGTTATTGCATGTGTGTCTTGAATTTCATAAAACATTAATTCACAATAGGGGGTCAGAATGTACTCTTGTTGAAACACTTCTTGTACCATTTTATGTTCATAATTATGTTTGAGAAGGTAAAAATGTATGAGCAGCTTAAGTGAAGTAGAACTATTCACGATGCTTTTCATACATTGTGGCATAAGATGTAAAGTTTGTAATTAATGTTCATTTCTGTGCATTTTAATATTCTTTTATAATTATAAGCATTTTAATAAATTCATTTTTACAAACAATAGTATGTTCTATTCTATATTGTCTTAATGTTTTTAAGGAAGAGAACAAATACATATCTGCTATTTACTAGTGGCCAGTTGTGTATCCCTTAGATAAATGTATGCTTTTATGTAGATTTTTCACAGGCTTCACTTCAGAGATTTGCTTTGGATTTTTAAAAATTATATTGTGTATTAAGGTTACAGGTCAGAAAAGGTAGTTATTAAACTCAGCCAATTCCTCTTCTTCTTGTCAATCTAGCACATTTTACCACTTTTTACCAGACTTTTGAATAATGTTTGGTTTCACCTACTAGTTTAATGAAATGTGTTAAAATATCTGCAATAGCATTTATAAACGTAGCATATTCCATTCATTTCCTTTCTAAAATAGTTGTTATATGACCAATAGTGACCCAGAAGACGTAACTGGCAAAACTAGAAACCTCTTTCTCTTGCTGCCTTCTCTCTATAGGACACCTTTCCCAGGACCATTTAGGTTGTGTTCCCTGTCACCCCTTCATTACTGAGACAATATGTAAATGGACAATGGCCAGACCATATGTAAAAGCAGAACTCTACCTACACCCTGCCCCTGCCTATCTGCAATAGTCACCCCAGGGAGCCAGCCTGCAGTAGCTTATACTAACAGAAAGTCAGAGTGCTCTCTCCAGTTACAATCCAGGTAACTAAAGAATAACTTCTGTAATAATTGGCCCAATATTACCAGGACCTGAAGAATAACTGACAGCTTCCCTAATTTGGGTCCCTGCTTATACCTTAGGACCAACGAGAGAAAGCCAAATATGCCCTGCTAATCATCACATAGGCTATCCGCTTCTAGTTAGCTACCTACAGCTTCCCACATCAGCAGCCTCCAATCAGGCATAGCAGAAGCCTTCCCACTCTTCTGCCTGCCTTTGAGTCTTTGTCAAAACATGAGTGACAGTGGATGACTCCCTTTGCGATAGCATACTCTGAATAAATAGCCTTTCCTTCTAATGTGGATGGTCTTTGCTTATTTCCACATTATGATCAATACAATGGCAGTGGATGTTTGCTGGGCAGTCGGACAAATACTCGAGTGCGTTACTTTGGCAAACTCCTGCCCTTGGATCATACTGGGGTTGGTCAGGAGGGAGGTTGGTCATGATGACAGATAAATCCTGGGGAAATGTAGATTGGATCACTGGGAATGAAGCTGTGAACCCAACACGATGAGTTTTGCCATTGATAAGCAATGGGGAACCTGTGGAAAACTTCAGAAAGGAATGCTGTAGGCAAGAATGTGCTCTTTGTCCCTGGTGAGGACTCATCTGCCTTCTCTCCTAAGCTCTCTTTTCTGATGTGCTCTTTGAGCCTCCTCGCCTTAAGATTCAAGGAGTTTGGCGGCAGTTCTCACAATAGGGAGGCTGCCTTGCAGCATTCCTGAGGGGAGAAGAAGAATGGACCCCACCCAGAGCCTTCAGATTCCATGGAGCATTCAAGCATAAATGAAGGGGAAATCCTAGAAAAACCTGCTGTGGCTGTGACAATTTCATTTTATTTGGGGAGATGTTTTCCTTTGGTTATGAAACAGATTTTACAAATGCTCTTAACAGCATTTCCATTTCCCAGCAGAAAACACAGATAAGGCAGGTGGCCCTTTAAACCCCTTGCCTCATTCCCAAAAACAGTTCAGCACGTGGGATCCTTTGCAATGCTGGAATGATTTTTGTCGCTTTACCTACTGGAAGATACCCCTGAGATCGGTCCTACCCTTCATTTCTCATCATTTCACCTGTTTTTGGCCATAATCAAACCTAGTTCTTCTAATTAGAACCACTTTGCACAGGAACTCAATCAAGTAGACCATGATTCTTAATATTGTTCAGGGTGGATACGCACATTTATGTTACAAAATACCCTGCCATTACTTTCTTGTCATTGTCGCTTGAGGTGAGTCAGAGTGATACATCGCTGTCAGTCACCTAAGAGGAAGCTGCAGGTAAGAGGCCCTGCTCTGTGGTACAGAACAAGCTACAGCCCCGGGAACAAGCAATAGCACTGGCCGCAACAAAATTCTCAGGCTGACCCCACTGCTGGGCCTTTTCTCCCCTACTTTGTCTTTAAATCAAATTTCAAATTTTACCTTCACATATTTTGGTTCCTTTGGGACAATCAATATTCACTATTGCAGGGCTCTAGCTTCAAGATCACAATCTTACAGCAACCCTTTTCCCAGGACTGGGATAGAAGAGGAAGGAGGGAGGCAGTGCAAAGAATCCAGGGAAATAAAAGTCAATTAAACAAAGGGGGAAATCTCTCTGGAGACTCCAACAATTAACAGAAGGCTCCTTGGCCCTCATTTCTGGCTCTGTGGAAAAAAAACCTCGGGGTATAACTAAGAAAAAACATTCCATTTCAATTACTCCCCAAAAGACTGAAAAGCAAACATACGTAAGGAGCAGCTCCCAGGAAATTGTTTAAATTGCTCTTTTCTATTGGTGATGGTGGGGCAAATACAACCCCAGGAGCTCTCATGGGACCCCAGAGAGAACTATCACATTCACACTCACCCTTCATTAATAACGAGGCAGGTTAAATGCGTTCTTGAGACCTCTTCTTCAGTCTCCTTCATAAGGATAAATCATTGCATTACCTTCCTTGTTTTAATCTAGGAAAATGCACTGAAAGCCTAGAATAGAACTTTTTTTCCCAGACAATATTCTTCCACATCATCTCTTGGAGCTCTATTACCTGTTCAATGTGAACAGTGTAATTCCTAATACTTGATTATGGCACTCCCTATTATAAAAGGAATGGGTCCCTGGATGTCTCTTCAGAGCTTTTTCCCTGGGTTTTCCTATTGTTTTCAGGGCTCCAACCCTTGGCAGTTTGTCAGCCTGGATAATTCCACAATATTATATTATTGTCTTCCAAAGCTTGTCTTTCTTAACATATCCAGTCATGGGCAACTAATTGCTTAATAGGAATTCCCCCACTTTAGCTGCTGCACCTAATAGTAAAAAAGAGGGCATACCAGTGTCCTCACAAACCACCCCTCAGTGCAGCCCAGTTTCTGCCGGGATGACCAGTCTGTTACAAACATATCTTGGTGTCAGTCCTCCAAACAGTTTCTTAGGAACTCTTTGACCAGGTCATGCTACCCAAACTAAACCACATCTTTGTCATCTGTGAACCAGAGCCTGGGGCAAATGTACTCCCCTTCCTTCCCACCTACCCTGCATATTGTAAATGATGAGAAGGAAAGGAAACTTTGGGGTAAAAACTGAAGGTTTTAATCTTCTAAGAATAACTATCTTAAGACTATAGTTAGCATCACCAAAAATATGCCATGTTTTAAATAGGGTGGACAAGTACATTTAGAGTACAACACAAACTCACTGAAAAGAAAAAAAATGATGAAGGCAAGGTCTGGGGCAAAGACAGCATTGATGGTTGTTTTACCTGGGTTCAAGGCAGCCTGCCTGTGATATGGGAAAGGACGTAAGATTTAGAAATAGAGGACCTTGATTCAAGTCCTGGATCTGCCACTTGCCAGCTTCATAAATTTTAGGAAGTTAAGAAACTGAATATATAAATGAACAATGGCCAGAGCATATATAAAAACAGAACATCGATCCTCAGCCTGCAGCAACCTGCCCAGAAAAGTAACCCCTTTATCTACAATCAGCCCAGAAAGCCAGCCTACTGCAAGTCAGACTTGTAGGAGGTCAGAATGCTATGTCTAGGGACAATCCAGGAAGCTAAACACCTCTGTAACAACTGACGCAATATGACTAGGAATTGATGAGTAACAGCTTCCCTAATTCCGGTTCCTGCTTGCACCCTAGGACCAACCAGAGAAAGCCAGATATGCTCCCCTAACCATAACATAGAATGCCCACTTCTGCTTGGCTGCCTACAGCTTTCCCATGCCAGCAGCCACCAATCAGGGCATAGCTGAAGCCTTCCTACTTCTCTGCCTGCCTTTGAGTCTCTGTCAAAACACTAGTGACAGTAGCTGACTCCCTTGCAATAGCAAGCTCTGAATAGCCTTTGCTTGTTCTCATTTGGCTGATCTTTATTTCCACAAAGGTATTTAACCTCTCTAGCCTCTAACTTCCTAATCCATAACAATGGGGCTAGTTTCCACTACTTGGCATCATTATGAGGTCCCTAATGTCTCTGCTTCTCACGCTGGATTCAGGATGTATAAGAAACCACAGGATCAACATGAGCAATCCTCTTGGAGGTGAGTGTTCAATGATTAAAGGAGAAATGGTCATATTAAAACAAACACAGATATATTTTGAAATTGCATGCAAAATTCAGATGAATGTTTAATACAAAATAACAACCTTTAAATAAATTCTGGCTGGGCATCGTGGCTCACATCTGTAATCCCAGCACTTTGGGAGGCCAAGGCTGGTGGATCATCTGAGGTCAGGAGCTAACGACCTGCCTGGCCAAAATGATGAAACCCTGTCTCTACTAAAAATACAAAAAATTAGCCACGTGTGGTGGCAGGCACCTGTAAGCTCGGCTACTAGGGAGGCTGAGGCAGGAGAATCGCTTGAACCTGGGAGGCAGAGGTTGCTGTGAGCTGAGATTGCGCCACAAGAGTGAAACTCTGTCCAAAAAAAAAAAAGAAAAGAAAAGAAAAGAAATTCCACACTTAGAGTAAGCTGCTTCATCCAGGCCCCAGGGTTATACCTTTACCTTCCTCAGTCTTCAATGAAACGTGTGTGGGAAAGACTGACAAGGTTGACATATGTTGAAAGCACCTTGTCAGCCATGAGATTCTAGAACAGTGTTCTCAAAGTGTGGTCTAGATTCCCCTGGTAGGGTCTAAGGCCTTTTCAAGAGGTCCACAAAGGCAAAACTATTTTCCTAATAACACAAAGACATGATTTGCCTTTTTCACTGTCACTCTCTCACCAGCATAGAGTGGAGTTTCCAGACACTCCATGACATGGAACATGGGCAAAGACTGAATGCAGGAGCAGGTGTGAGCATCTAACTGCTTGCTATTAAGCCAGACATTAAAAATATAAAACAATGCCACTCTTCTCACTAGATTATTTTGAAAAGTACATTCTTTTTCATTACATTTTATGTTTTACATGCAATGGGCTTATTCTTATTTTAAAATTCTTTTAATGTTCTGTTTTCATTTCTAATACGGTAAATATTCATAAGTATGATTCACACAAACAAAGGTTTTTGTGGGCTCTCAAAACTTTTTTTTTTTTTTTAAGAGACGGAGTCTCGCTCTGTCGCCAAGGCTGGAGTGCAATGGCCTAATCTCGGCTCACTGCAACCTCTGCCTCCCGGGTTCTAGCAATTCTCCTGCCTCAGCCTCCCTAGTAGCTGGGATTACAGGTACACACTGCCACACCTAGCTAATGTTTTATATTTTTGGTAGAGACGGGATTTACCATGTTGCCCAGGCTGGTCTCAAACTTCTGAGCTCAGGCAATCCACCCACCTTGGCCTTCCAAAGTATTAGAATTACAGGTGAGGCCGGGCGCGGTGGCTCAAGCCTGTAATCCCAGCACTTTGGGAGGCCGAGAGGGGTGGATCACGAGGTCAGGAGATCGAGACCATCCTGAGCTACACAGTGAAACCCCGTCTCTACTAAAAAAAATACAAAAAACTAGCCGGGCGAGATGGCGGGCGCCTGTAGTCCCAGCTACTCGGGAGGCTGAGCCAGGAGAATGGCGTAAACCCGGGAGGCGGAGCTTGCAGTGAGCCGAGATCGCGCCAGTGCACTCCAGCGTGGGCGACAGAGCTAGACTCCATCTCCAAAAAAAAGAATTACAGGTGTGATTACAGGTGTGAGCCACGGCACCCAACCTCAAAACTTTTTAAGAGTGTAAAATAGTTCTGAGAACTACTGTGTTACAAAAATTTGAACCAGAGCCAATCATGGCATTTACATTTAAGTTGACTAGTAAAACTTCCAGCATGAGGGTAGTAAAAAAGACCAATGCAGTCTTTCCACTCTCTATGCATGTGAAATCCATTTTCTGGTCAATGCCAAACTCTAGTAAAGCTCTGTCTCTGATGTAAGGTCTGTGCTGGTGCTTCTGCTCAGGCAAGCTGCCTCATCCTGCCCAATGCCCACTGAGCTCTCGGTCTTCCTCATTTCCCAGTTGTCCGTCCTGGGCTACATAGTGTGATAAGGCCTGCTGTGGTTTCTTTTGTGTATCCTACCACATTCAGCACGTGTGTGTGTGTGTATGTGTAAAATATATACACCCATATATATATTTCATTCCAAGCTGTTTCTCCTGGAAATCCTGGAGTCCCCGAAAAGGAAATGTGATCAGCAATACAGATTGAGCATCCCTAATCCAAAAATCTGAAATCCAAAATGCTCCAAAATCAGAAACTTTTTGAGCACCAATGTGATGCCATGAATAGAAAATTCCACATCTGACGTGATGTGGCAGGTCACAGTCAAAATGCAGGCACCATATACACACTTTGTTCACCATCCCCAAAAGAAAATACAATTACCTTCAGGCTATGTGTATCATTTATATGTGAAATACAAATTTTGTGTTTAGACCTGGACCCCATCCCCAAGATATCCCATTATGTATATGTAAATATTTCAAAATTCAAAAAAACTGTAATTTTTAACACTTCTGGTCCCAAGGATATCAAATAAGGGATATTCAACTTGTAGTAGTGTGACTAGTGTGCAAAAAGTGATCACAACTATAAATCCTGGGGTCATCAAGAGGCCCATTGCAAAAACATGACCCATATTGATCCTGTAAGCCATATGCAGGGAGTAATTCCATTAAAGGTATTTCTTTCAAACAGGGAAGATTGTGTATTTATTCAGTATTTATAGCACACCTGGAAGAGAGATGTTCAATAAATACTTGTTGAATTAATGAATAAATGCCTCATCTGCCCTGATAATAGATTTTCTAGCCAAAAGATTTAGGAAGTATATCCAGGAAAGTAGCATAATGTTAAAATAAGAATGACAGTTCTTATTTTAGAATGACAGACACCAAAGAATGACAGCTCAAGACACCAAATCAAGATGATCAAGATGACAGACACCAAGAATGACAGCTCAAGACACCAAATCAAGATGGGTAAAGCTTGGTTTGGAACAATGGCTGAGTAGTCAGAAGTCCTGATGGTGAGCTGTGAGGACTGTGAGGAAGCGTCACCAGTGTGTCTTGAGTATAGATGCTGCTACTTCTCCAGCCACCAGCCCACCACTGAAGTGAGTCACAGTCCGGGTTAAATAGCCTACTAGAGTGGGCTGATGCCAGTGCCTAATCACAGGTCACACAGAGGCCAATGCAAAAGGCCAATGAAATGGATCTGGGATTCTGAATTTCTCAATCCCCATATCAAAACACTACATTGAGCAAACTCCCAAACTCATCTGCGGTGTGGTTCTCATGGACTAATTCCCATCTGGTCTGTCCAATTGGAGACAAACCTAAGCAGGAGGCAAATCAAACAAGGCTATCATGATATTGATGCCCTGTTACTTCTTGTCCATGGGAGAATGGTAAAAGGTAGTCTGTCTGGACATGAGGGCATTTGAATTTGGACCTTTAAACAAATTCTCAAAAGATAAATACTGACTCTCATTTTCATTCAGCTTACCTGAAGACAATAATTACCAGAGTATTCAAGATATGATTTAATTGCTGCTTTTTTTTTTTTTTTTTTTTTGAGACAGCATCTTGCTGTGTTGCCCAGGCTGGGGCACAGTGGTATGATCTTGGCTCACTGCAATCTCTGCCTCCCAGTTGACTGCTATATGTGTTATAAGTTTATCTATGAAATAAGATTTTTGGAACAACTAACTTCTGACTTTACTGATTCCATTATATATTTTATATGTCAATAATATCTTTTTTGTTTTCAGTTACTTTCTTTTTCCTTCTACTTTCTTTGGGGCCAACTCCATGTTTTCCTTTATCGAATGTGTTAAGTTAGATTTATTCAATAATTCATTCAACAAATATCTGTGTGTCTATATGTGGCCAGCATTGTTTTATGTGCTCAAGATGGAGTAGTATTGTTTGGCTCATTAATTTTCCAATGTTGGCATTTAAGACCATTAATTTTCCTCTAAATCCTATTTTAGCTGCAACCTATAAGCTTTTATATGTAGAGTTTTTTGTTGTTGCTATTATTAAAAGTATTTTAGAATTTTCTTTCTTTTGCTTTTCAATCTGCAATGCCTTCATGCCATTTTAATTTTTAAAAGGTAATTTAATTGAGCCTAATTTCTTTTTTACCTAATAGTTGCTTTGTTGTGTGATTTGAATTTTGTAAGACAGTCCTTATATTATCAAGTCTAACCTTAAATGCATTAAAGCAAGAAAAGTTTCTGTATACTGTAACACTGATTTTTTGACATTTATTGAGGCTTGAGTTTTGAACTGCCATATAATCTGTTTTTGTAAAGATTTCTTGTGTGCTTAAGAATATATTTCTTGAGGACATCGGCAAGATGATAGGATAGGAAGTCCCAGGCATTGATTTATTTATTTATTTATTTACTTACTTACTTACTTTTTGAGACAGAGTCTTACTCTGTCACCCAGGCTGAAGTGCAATGGCATGATCTCAGCTCACTGAACCTCCACCTCCCAGGTTCAAGTGATTTCCCACCTCCGGCTCCCATGTAGCTGGGACTACAGACACGCACCACCACACCCAGCTAATTTTTTGTATTTTTAGTAGAGACAGGGTTTCACCATGTTGGCCAGGCTGGTCTCAAACTCCTGACCTCAGATGATCTGCCTGGCTTGGCCTCGCAAAGTGCTAGTATTGCGGGCGTGAGCCATTGCACATGGCCAGACTCTCATTCTTCCAAGAAAATATATAATAAACAACTAATGACTAAAATAGCTTTATAGGAGCCCTAGAGACTGAAGATCTGCAGCAAACAAGTAAATGCCCAATCAAAAAAGAAAAAAGAAAAAAAAAGCCATACTCAAAATGGCAGTAATATTGTGGCATTTTAGCTCAACCTGGCCCTACCCTCTCTCTGGCATGGCATTGTTGGGAAGAAGTGGCCCATTTTCTGGTTCCCTCTTGCAGGATGAAAGGAAAACTGTAAAACTTGTTTGCAATATTCTGACCTCTCTGTGGGCTGACCATGGAAATGATTTCTGTATAATCTAACCCAGAGTTCAGACAGAAATTCCAGCATCATTTGGATACCAGGTTGGAAGACATTGATGGCAGTGGTGGGTACCATGGCATGTGAAGGCTGCAGGGGGACTTGTGACTCATGAACATCTGGAGATAAGAGATTGCAGAAAGAATAATGCAAGAGTCCCAGGCCCTGAGAACAAGCAGGGATGAGATTTTTAAGGAAATTAAGACAGTTAAAAGCAGCTGTATATACAGGAGAATGAAGTTGGGGTGGGAGGCAAGCATGCAAACAGACCCGGAGAATATGCTCACTGATGAAAGACCTGAGAACTTAAGCCTTCACACTGGCCTTATGAGAAGGTATACCATCTCCCTCACAGAGACAGTCAGCAAAGACTAGGAAAGGTGGCCATTTTTCAAATGTCTAATTTTCAGCAAAAACAAAACACAAGTCATACAGAGAAACAGAAATATGACTCATTCAAAGGAAAAGAAATTTCCAAAACCAACCCTAAGAAATACAGGCTTTGGACTTGCTAGACAAAGACTTTAAAACAATTGTCACAAATAAATTCAAATAGAAATTTTTTAAAGAACCAAATTCTGGAGCTGCAAAACAAACACTGAACTGAGAAAATATATTAGAAGGGTTCATCAGCAAATAAAAACAGGAAGAAGAAAGAATCAGCAAACCTGAAGACAGGTTATTTGAAATTATGAAGCCTGAGTGGCAAAAGAAAAAAGAAGAAAGTGAATGGAGCCTAAGGCACTACGGGCTACCATCAAGCCAACCAAAATATACATTAAAGGAATCTCAGGAGAATAGAAAGAAAGAGGTAGGGAGTTTATTTGAAGAAATAATGGCCAAAAACTTCCCAAATTTGAGGAAATACATAGATATACAAGAAGCTGAACAAGCTCCAAGTAGAATAAAACCAAAGAAAGCAACACTGAGACACATTATAATCAAGCTATCAAAAGGCAAAGACAGATTCTTGAAGGATGACTACCAGAAGCTGGGAAAGGAGGTAGGGAATTGGGGGAGAAGTGGGGATGGTTAATGAGTACAAAAAGTACTTAGAAAGAATGAATAAGACCTAGCATTTGATAGCACAATCGGTTGGCTGTAGTCAATAATTGTACATTTAAAAATAACTAAGAGTATAATTTGATTGTTTGTAATACAAAGGATAAATGCTTGAAGTGACAGATCCCCCTTTTGCCCTGATGTGATTATCACACATTGTATACCTGTATCAAAATATCCCCAAATACCCAAATATCCCATATATCACATATATATATACTATGTACCCACAAAAATTTTAAAAGAAAATGTTTAAAGAGATTCTTGAAAGCAGCAAGAAAAAAGCAAATTGTCACATACAAGGGATCCTCAGTAAGATTATCAGATTTCTCAGCAGAAACCATGCAAGCCAAAAGGCAGTAGGATGATATATTTAAAGTGTTGAAAGAGAAAAAAAACTTCACCAATAATTCTATATCTGACAAAACTATTCTTCAAAAAATGTGAGAGAAATTAAGAAATTTCCAGAAAAGCAAATAAGGAAATTTATTTCCACCAGACCTGCCCCACAAGAAATGCTACAGTGATTTCTTCAAGTTTAAATGAAAGCATACTAGACAGTAATTCAAAGCCACATAAAAATATAAAGTTCCTTGGTAAACACATGAACAAATACCAAAACCAGTATTATAATTTTGGTTTATAATTTCACTTTTTCTTCCTTTACAAGATATAAAAGTAAAAGCATAAAAAATAAATCTTCATTAATGCTACACAATAGGTCTGGGCATAGTGGCTCACACCTGTAATCCCAGCACTTTGGGAAGCCAAGGCAGATGAATCACTTGAATCCAGGAGTTTGAGACCAGCCTGGACAACACAGTGAAACCCTGTCTCTAAATACAAAAATAATCATCATCATCATCATCATCAGCTAGATGTGGAGACTGAGGAGGGGGGATTGTTTGAGCCTGGAAGGTGGAGGTTACACTGAGCCAAGATCTAACCCCTCCACTCCACCCTGGGCAGCAGAGAGAGACTATCTCAAAAAAAAATTAAAATATAATGTGTTATGTTAATAACATAAAGGAGGTATAGCTCTAAAAGAGTAACATTTTTATATGCAACTTAAGTTGGTATCAGTTTAAAACATAGTGTTACAATTTTAGAATATTTTAGGTAATCCCCATGGTTACCAGAAAGAAAATATCTATAGAATATACACAAAGGAAAATGAGAATGTAATCAAAAATATGTCACTACAAAAATAATTAAACATAAATTAAGGCAAGAAGGAAGGAAATAAGGGACAAAGAAAAACTATAAGACTCACAGAAAGAAAACAAAATACCAATAGTGAGTCTTGCCCTATCAGCAATAACTTTAAATGTAAATAGGTTAAACTTCCCAATTGAAAGACACAGATTGGCCAATTAAATTTTTAAAAACATGATTCTACTATATGCTGTCCATGAGAGACTCACTTTAGATCTAAGGACATGCTTAGGTTGAAAGTGAAAGATGGAAAAAGATACACTATAAAAATAATAACCAAAGAAAGTAAGTATGGCTAAACTAATATCAGACAAAATAGGCTTTAAGCCAAAAACTGTTACAAGACACAAAGGTTGATATTATGTAATGATAAAAGGGTAGATTCATCTAGAAGATATAACAATTATAAACATATATATAGCAAACTTCAGAGGTCCTAAATATATTAAGTAAACATTGACAGAATTAAAAGGAGAAATAGCTCTATAATTATAGTAAGACACTTTAATACCCCACTTTTGATTAATGATAGAAGAGCTAGACAGCATATATGACAGAATATAAGGACATAGAGGTATTGAACAACATGAAAGACCAACTGGACCTAACAAACATACATAGAATATTTTATCCAGCAAAGCAAAAAACCACATTTTTTTCTCAAGCATATTTGGAACATTATCCAGAATAAACGACATGTTAGGGCATGAAATAAGCCTTAATAAATTTAAAAAGATGGAAATCATACAAGTTATCTCTTCCAACCACTCTGGAATGAAACTAGAAATCAATAGCAGAAAAAAAAGGGAAATTACAAATATGCAGAAATTAAACAATACTTTCTTATACAACTATTGGGTCAAAAAATAAAGGCAAAATTAGAAAATATCTTGAGACAAATGAAAATGAAAACACAACATACCAAAATCTATGGGATGCAGCAAAAGCAGTGTTAATAGGGAAATTTGTAGATTCAAAAATATATACTCAAAATGAAGAAAGACAAAATGGCAACCTCCAGCTAAGTGTGCATATACATGGTCCTGATTCACGCCTCTGGCCTGCTGCTGCTGCTGCAGCTACCTGGGGCTTGTGCAGCCAAGGGCCCAGTCAGGACACCCAGTAAGGCTATCTCACTTCCTCAGAAGGAGGAGGATATTCATGATTACAGTGATATAGACATGGCATGTCTTCTGGTAGAGTGGGAGAAGGATGATAACATAAAAAAAGATCTTCGAGAGCACAAGAGACCCTAAAACCTGTCAACTTCTTATATATAGACCTGGGCAAACCTGAAAGCACATTGAAAATGATGAAAAAAAGGGAAGATTCTTATATGTTTGTCACCGTATCAGGAAGCCCCACTGAGAAAGAGAGGGGAAATCATGAGCCTCGGTCAGGGCAGTCTTTTCAATGGTAATGAAATGTCCAGAGGTTCACTGTAGGATCAGACCATACTATCTTCATGCTTCATGATGGAAAATATGCATGGGTGATGGAGAACTCTTTTGTCAGTGAAGACAAGTGTGCTGATGCAGCTCTGGAGGGACAGGTGTTCCCTGGCAAAGGAGAAGGAAGCAAAGAGAAACATAAAGCAAGACAACACTGAAAAGAAGAAAAGAGATCCAAAATCTTGGGCTTTCAATGAAGACAAGCTGGAAACAGCAGAGAAGACCTGTAACAGGGCAGCCACAGTGGTCTGCAGAAAAGCAGATGGACACAGAGAGCTCCTACCTGGGCTCATGTGGTTTGGGCTGGTGCAGGAAACTGCACATAGGATGACATTCTAGTTTCTTCCAGAAAGAGTCTGCCACATGACAAGTTTTGTGGTTAGTGTAAGAATTACTGTTTAAAAGGCTTCAAATAGGCCCTTTGAAAAAAGTGGCATGCCACTGTAAACTCCATGAGACAGCTGAAAAACTGTGAGCTCTCAAAGCTTGAGAGGTGATAAGTCATAAGTCTGCCTCCAAACACACATCCCCTACTGGGGAACCAGAAAATCCAGATCAAGGGAGAAGGATTTAACCTCACCTAGAGCTGAAATAGATTTAGGGAACCGAGTGAAATTTAAAGGTAGAAGAAGCAGTGAGAAGAGCTCTGTAGGCACTCCCAGTCCCTAGCTTGAGCCTAAGGAAGCCATCTCTGACTTTATCTCACAGGGATCGTTGGGGAAGGTAGCCAGCAAAATTAGGGAGAGGCCACAGGGTGAAAGAAGCTTCTTGCTGAACTTTGTAATAATTTCAACTGAGCACTAGTTTTCCTGAGCAGAATCCAGGGGATGAATCAAGTGCAGGTACAAGCACAGAAGCTGCAACTGATGGCGGAGGTAGGCAGGTAGGGTCATGGTCTGAAAGGCCTGCTTGCTTTCTCAGTTAGGAGGCTTGTAGCCTGAGGCAAGATCTCAGCCCTATCCACCAGCTACCTGGATATAAACTCAGCACTGTTGGCAGGGCATGGTGGGAGTAAGACTGGCCTTGCTGGCTGTGTGGGAGCTGGGTCAGGCCTGTCACCGCCAGCTTCCCTCACTTCCCTGGCAACCTGTATGATGCAGGAAGGGCAGCTGTAATCCCCCTTGGAACATAACTCCATTGGCCTGAGAACCACCCCGCCATCCCACACAATGGCTGCGGCAACCCCGGCCCAAGGAGAGTCTGAGCTGGGAACCACCTAACCTTGCCTCCACCTGATGGTTTTTCTCTACCTGCCCTGGCAGCCAAAGACAAAAGACAAACTCTTGGAAGCTCTATGGCCCCTCCCATTGCCTGGCAAACCTGAATACTTATCCTGGACAACTTAGGGCAAACTTACATCCCCCTTCTAGTACTGCAGCTGGTACTCTCTTGAAAGCACCACCTACTGACTGGAGGCCAACGAATTCAAGCCATTACAGCAACTCTTAACAGAACAACGGGGATGCTCCAAAGAAGGAGAAAACAACAGCTAATTCCACTGCCTGCAACATCCTGGCTAACCAGAGGTTCTGAGTCTGTCTATGTAATTACGTCACTGCCAGCATAACCAGCATGTAAGAAAACCAGTGCATGAAACAAAACTACAAACAAGGACTCACAGAATCCATTTCACACTTCACTCCCCTGCCACCTCCACCAGAGCACATGCTAGTATCCATGGCTGGTAGACCTGAAGACAGATCACATCACAAGATTCTTTGCAGACATTCCCCAGCCTCAGCCCAGAGCCCAGTAGCCCCACTGGGTTGCTAGACTCAGAAGAGCAATAACAAAATCACTGCAGTCTTGCTCTCAGGAAGCCCATCCCTACGGGAAAGGGGAGAGCACCACATCAAGGGACCACCCCATGGGACAAAAGAATCTGAACAGCAGCCCTTGAGTTCTAGATATTACCACTGAAACAGTCTACGCAAATGACAAGGAACCATAAAAGTAATTCTGGTAATATGACAAAACAAGTTTCTATAACACCCCCCAAAAGATCACACTAGCTCTCCAGCAATGAATCCAAACCAAGAAGAAATCTTAATTGCCAGATAAAGAATTCAAAAGGTTGATTATTAAGCTACTCAAGGAGGTACCAGAGAATTGTGAAAAACAACTTAAACAATTTTTTTTAAAAAAATACAGGCTATGAATAAAACAGTCCCCAGAGAAATAGATATCATAAAGAAAAAACAATCACAATTTCTGGAAATGAAAGACACACGTAGAGAAATAGAAAATACACTGGAAAATTTCAACAATAGACTAGAACAAGTAAAAGAACTCCAGAACTTGAAGACAAGGCTTTTGAATTGATCCAATCTGACAAAAACAAAGAAAAAAATTTTTTAGATGAACAAAGCCTCCAAGAAATTTGGCATTATGTTAAGCAACCAAACATAAGATTAATTGCTGTTTCTGAGGAGGAAGAGAAATCTAAAAGTTTGGAAAACTTATTTGAGGTAATAATTGAGGAAAACTTCTCTGACCTTGCTAGAGATCTAGACATCTAAATACAAGAAGCTCAATGAACACCTGGGAAATTTATTGTAAAAAGATCATCACCTAGGCACACAGTCATCAGATTATCTAAAATCAATAAAAAGGGAAGGATCTTAAGAGCTATGAGGCAAAAGCATCCAGGTAACATATACAGGAAAACCTATCAGATAAACAGAAGATTTCTCAGCAGAAAGCCTACAAGCTCAAAGGGTCCTATCTTTAGCCTCTTTAAACAAAATAATTATCTACCCCAAAATTTTGTATCCAGCAAAACTAAGCTTCATAAATGAAGGAGAGATAAGTCTTTTTCAGACAAACAAATGCTGAGAGAACTCACTGCTATCAAGTGAGCACTACAAGAAATGCTAAAAGGAGATCTAAATCTTGAAACAAAACCTTGAAATACACCAATATACAACCTCTTTAAAGCATAAATCTCACGGGGCCTATAAAACAACATAATGAAAAAACACAAGGTATTCAGACAACAATTAGCATGATGTAAGTGGCCTAAATGCCCCACTTAAAAACACAGAATGGCAGAATGGGTAAAAATCCACCAACCAAGTATCTGCTATCTTCAAGAAACTCACCTAACATGTAAGGACACACATAAACTTGAAGTAAAGGGGTGGAAAAAGATATTCCATGCAGATGGAAACCAAAAGTATGCAGGAGTTGTTATTCTTTTATCACAAAACAAATCTCAATAAATTTAAGAAAATAAAAATTGTATCAAGTACTTTCTCAGACCACAATGAAATAAAATTTCAAATTAACTCCAAAGGTACCCTCAAAACTACACAAATACATGGAAATTAAATAACGTGCTCCTCAATGATCTTTGGGTCAACAATACAGTCAAGATGAAAATTGAAAGATTCTTTGAACTGAACAATAATAGTAACACAACCTATCAAAACCTCTAAGATACTGCAAAAGTGGTGCTAAGAGAAAAGTTCATAGCCTTAAATGCCTACATCAAAAAGTCTGAAAGAGCAAGCACAGACAATCTGAGGTCACACCTCAAGGAACTAGAGAAACAAGAACAAACAAAACCCAAACCAAGAGAAGAAAAGAAATAACCAAAATCAGAGCAGAATTAAATGAAATTGAAACAAAAAAAAAATACAAAAGATAGATGAAACAAAAAGCTGGTTCTTTGAAAAGATAAAATTGATAAACCACTAGTGAGATTAACCAAGAAACTAAGAGAGAAGAACCAAATAAGTTCAATTAGAAATGAAATGGGAAGCACTAAAACAGTATGGTACTGGTATAAAAATAGGCACATAAACCAATGGAACAGAATAGAGAACCCGGAAACACAGTCAAATACTTACAGTCAGCTGATCTTCAACAAACCAAACAAAAACATGAAGCGGGGAAAGGACACACTGTTCAACAAATGGTGCTGGGAAAATTAGCAGGCCACAAATAGAAAAATGAAACTGGATCCCATCTCTCACCTTATACAAAAATCAACTCAAGATGGATTAAAGACTTAAATCTAAGACCTGAAACCATAAAAATTCTAGAAGTTAACATCAGAAAAAACTCTTCTAGACATTGGCTTAGACAAAGACTTCATGACCAAGAACCCAAAAGCAAATGGGACAAAAACAAAGACAAATAGATAGGACTTAGTTAAACTAAAAAGGTTCTGCACAGCAAAAGACATAATCAGCAAACAGACAACCTGCTGAATAGGAGAAAATATTCACAAACTGTGCATCCAACAAACGACTAATATCCAGAATCTACAAGGAACTCAAACAAATCATAAAAAAAAAAAATCCCATCAAAAAGTGGGATAAGGACATGAATAGACAATTCTCAAAAGAAGATATAAAAGTGGCCAACAAACATAAGAAAAAATGCTCAACATCACTAATGATCAAGGAAATGAAAATCTAAACCACAATGCAGTACCACCTTACTCCTGCAAGAATGGCCATAATATAAAAATTAATAGATTTAGGCAGGGATTTGGTGAAAAGGGAACTTTTAAACTGCTGGTGGAAACATAAACTAGTACAACCACTATAGAACATAGCACGGAGACTCCTTAAAGAACTAAAGGTAGAACTACCATTTGATCTGGCAATCCCACTACTGTGTATACCCCCAAAGGAAAAGGAGTCATTATATGAAAAAGACACTTGCACATGCATGTTTATAGCAATACTATTTGCAATTTCCAAAATATGGAACCAGCCTAAATGCCATCAATCAGTGAGTGGATAAAGAAAACACAGTATATATACACCATAGAATAATACTCAGCCATAAAAGGACAAAATAATGGCATTCACAGCAACCTGCATGGAGTTGGAGACCATTATTCTAAGTTGATTAACTCAGGAATGAAAAACCAGATATTGACTATTCTCACTTATAAGCAGGAGCTAAGCTCTGAGGATGCAAAGACATAAGAATGATATAATGGACTCTGGGGACTCAAGGGGAAGGGTGGAAGCTGGGGGTGAGGGATAAAAGACTACACACTGGGTACAATGTTCACTGTTTGGGTGACAGGTGCACCAAAACCTCATAAATCAACACTAAAGAATTTATCCATGTATCCAAATACCACCTGTTCCCCCAAAACTATTGAAATAACTGTTGTAAAATAAGAGTTAAATCTTTAAAAAAGATAAGAATTGACCAAATTCCAACCAAAAAAGACAATAGGAACAGACTTAGAGGAGATCTAAATAATGAAATTAACAGATATAGACCCTGAAACAACTGCAATTAATGTTTTAAAAAATAACAAGGTAGAGAATTGTGACAGAGAATTAGAAAGTATAAAACAGTAAACATAAATGTTTGAAGTAATGTATATGCTAATTACCCTGATTTGATGATTACACACTGTATACATGTATCAAAATATCACTTTGTATCTCATAAATTGTACAATTATGTGTCAACTAAAAATTTTTTAAATAAAAAAGGCTTCAAATAAGACAAAGATTTTCTAATTATATTGAACTCTGACAAATTCATGTTTACTTTAAAATCATCTTACATAGGAAAAAAAGATTTAAATGAACAACCTAAATTTATGCCTTAATGAGGAACCAGAAAAAAGACCAAACTAAACCCAAAACTAACAGAAGAAATAATAAAGACGCAAATAAGTAAAATCAGAAATGAAAAAGGGGACATTCCTACCAAGTTTTACAGACAGAATAAAAAGATAATGAGAATACTATGAACAATTATATGCCAACAGATTGAATATCATAGATGAAATGGACAAATTTTAGAAACACACAACCTAACAAGACAGAACTGTGAGGAAACAGAAAATATTAACATATCTATAACTAGTAAGGAGACTGACTCAGTAATGAAAAACCTCTCATCTAAGAAAAGCCCAGGACCAGGAAATTTTACTGGTTCATTCTACAATACATTTAAAGAAAAACTAATGTCAATCTTCCTCAAACCCTTCCAAAAATTAAAGAGGAGGGAATACTTCTAAACTCATTCTATGAGCCCAACATCAACCTGATACCAAATCCAAAGGCACTACAAGAAAACAACTACAGACCAATATCTTTAATTAATAATGATGCAAAAATCCTCAAAATACTAGCAAACAGAATTCAGCAGCACATTAAAAGGACTGTACATCATGATCAAGTGGGATTTATTCCTGGAATGCAAAGGATATCTTACCATATGAAAATCAGTCAATATAAAGCAACACATTAAGAGAACAAAGGTGTAAAAAACAAACCAACCACATGATCATCTCAGTTGGTATAGAAAAAGCATTTGACAAAATTCAATACTGCTTCATGATGTAAATACTCAACAAACTCGGAATAGAAGGAAGCTACCTCAGCATAATGAAGGTCATATATTGAAAGCCTATGGCTGCATCATAGTCTATAGTAAAAGATTAAAAGCTTTTCCTCTAAGTTCAGGAACAAGAGAAGGATGCTCACATTGCCACTTCTAGTCAACATAAGACTAGAAGTCCTAGATAGAGCAATTAGGAAAAAAATAAAAAAAGAGAGAGAAATAAAAGGCATCCAACTTGGAAAGGAGGAAGTCAAATTATCTCTCTTCACAGACAATATAATCTTATATGTAAAAATTCCTAAGGATTCTACACACCCCAAAATGTTAGAACCCCAAAATGTTATGTTAGAATAAATGAATTCAGCAAAGTTGCAGATACACAATTAAAACACAAAAATCAGTTATGTTTCTACACACAAAGAAAAATTTAAAGCAGAATTAAGAAAACAATTTCACTTACAATAACATTAAAAAGAATAAAATACCTAGGAATAAATTTAACCAAACAGGCAAAATATTATACACAGAAAAGCTATAAAATGTTGCTGAACTAAAAAAGACACCAATAAGTGGAAAGACATCTCATGCTCACAGAGTGGAAGACTTAAGTTTGTAAAGATGTTAATATAACCTAAAGAAACCTACAAATTCAATGCAACTTCTATTAAAATCCCAACAATTTTTGCAGACATAGAAAAATCCATCCTAAAATTCATATAAAACCTTCAGTGGACCACAAATAACCAAGACAGCCTTGAAAAAGAACAAAGTTGGAGGTCTCTGATTTCAAAATACCACAAGCTTACAGTAATTAATCAAAATAGACATATAGACCAATGGAATCGAAAGAGCCAGAAATAAACCTTCTTATGAATGGTCAAATGATTTTCAACAAGGGTGTCAATTCCTGATTAAATGGGGGGAAAAGACAGTCTTTTCAACAAAGGGTAATTGTGAAAACTGAGTATCTACTAGAAAAAAATGAAGTTGGATCCTTACATAACTCCCTACACAAAGATTAACTCACAATGGATCAAAGACTTAAGTGTAAGAGCTAAAACTATAAACTCTTAGAAGAAAACATAGGAAAGAAGTCTCATGACATTGAGTCTGACAATGATTTATTAAATATGACACCAAAAGGCACAGACAACAAAAAAGACTAAATGGATTACATCAAAATTTAAAACTTTTGTACACCAAAGGACACTATTAACAGCATAAAAAAGCAACCCACATGATGGAGAAAATATTTGCAAATCATATGCCTGATAAGAGAGTAATATCCAGAATATATAAATAACTCCTACAAGTTTACAACAGAAAAATAACCCATGAAACAATTTTAAAATAGACAAAAGATTTGACTAGCTATTTCTCTTAAAAATATATAAAATGTCCAATAAGCACATTTTTAAAATGCTCAGCATCATTGGAGAAATGCAAATCAAAACTACAATGAGATACTACCCAACACCCATTAGGATAGCTACTATTAAAAAACAAATAACAAAAATAATAAATATTGTCAAGGATGCGAAGAAATGGGAACCCTTGTGTATTGCTGGTGGGAATGTAAGATGGTGCAGCCACTGTAGAAAACAGTATGGCCATTCCTCAAAAAATTAAAAATAGAATTAACATATGATCCACCAATTTCACTTCTAGGTGTATACCCAAAAGAACTGACAGTAGGGACTCAAATACATGTTTGTACACCCACGTTCATAGCAACATTATTCATAACAAATGTGGAAGCAACACAACTGTCCATCAATGGTAAATGGATAAAAAAATGTGGTAAATATACATAATGGAATATTCAGCCTTAGAAAGGAAGAAAATTCTGACACATGCTACCACATGGATGAACCTAAGTGAAATAAGCCAGTCATAAAAGTACAAATCACACAAGGATATGATTCCACTCAAATGAGGCTCTAAGAGTAGTCAAAATCATAGAGACAGAAAGAAGTTTATTACCAGAAGCTCGGGGAAGCAGGAATGGGGGATAGTTTTGGTTTTTTTTTTAATTATACTTTAAGTTCTAGGGTACATGTGCACAACGTACAGGTTTGTTACATATGTATACATGTGCTATGTTGGTGTGCTGCACCCATTAACTCCTCGTTTACATTAGGTATATCTCCTAATGCTATCCCTTCCCCGCCCCTCCCCACAATAGGACCTGGTGTGTGATGATCCCCTTCCTGTGTCCAAGTGATCCCATTGTTCAATTCCCACCTATGAGCGAGAACATGTGGTATTTGGTTTTATGTTCTTGTGATAGTTTGCTGAGAATGATGGTTTCCAGCTGCATCCATGTCCCTACAAAGGACATGAACTCATCCTTTTTTATGGCTGCATAGTGTTCCATGGTGTATATGTGCCACATTTTCTTAATCCAGTCTGTCACTGATGGACATTTGGGTTGATTCCAAGTCTTTGCTATTGTGAATAGTGCTGCAATAAACATACTGCATAAACATGTGTCTTTATAGCAGCATGACTTATAATCCTTTGGGTATATCCCCAGTAATGGGATGGCTGGGTGAAATGATATTTCTAGTTCTAGATCCTTGAGGAATCGCCACACTGTTTTCCACAATGGTTGAACTAGTTTACAATCCCACCAACAGTGTAAAAGTGTTCCTATTCCTCCACATCCTCTCCAGCACCTGTTGTTTCCTGATTTTTTAATGATTGCCATTCTAACTGGTGTGAGATGGTATCTCATTGTGGTTTTGATTTGCATTTCTCTGATGGCCAGTGATGATGAGCATTTTTTCATGTGTCTGTTGGCTGTATGAATGTCTTCTTTTGAGAAGTGTCTGTTCATATCCTTTCCCACTTTTTGATGGGGTTGTTTGCTTTTTTCTTGTAAATTTGATTGAGTTCTTTATAGGTTCGGGATATTAGCCCTTTGTCAGATGAGTAGATTGCAAAAATTTTCTCCTTCTCTTTAAAGCCGTCAGACAGGGGCATTTACCTCTGCCGTGGTTTCTGCTGTTTTCTGTTTAGCTATGCCCTGTCCCCAGAGGAGGAGTCTACAGAGGCAGGCCGGCCCCCTTGAGCTGTGGTGGGCTCCACCCAATTCGAGCTTTCTGGGAGCTTTGTTTACCTAATGAAATCTCAGCAATGGCGGGCACCCCTCCACCAGCCTCGCTGCCACTTTGCAGTTAGATCTCAGACTGCTGTGCTAGCAATGAGGGAGGCTCTGTGGGCGTGGAACCCTCCCCGCCAGGTGTGGGATATAATCTCCTGGTGTGCCGTTTGCTAAGACCCTTGGTAAAGCACAGCATTAGGGTGGGAGTTACCCGATTTTCCAGATGTTGTGTGTCTCAATTTCCTTTGGCTAGGAAAAGGAATTCCCTTCCCCCTTGCGCT
>NW_012114600.1:1900576-1915067 GCF_000951035.1 Colobus angolensis palliatus | reverse complement strand
CCTGCCTTGGCCTCCCAAAGTGCTGGGATTACAGGCGTAAGCCACCGCACCTGGCCTTATGTGTATATTTTACCAAAATAAAAAGTAATGTATATCCCTAATTGCTGGGTACAGGCTTCTACATATGTGCAACAGCTCAATCTTACTTATTTTGCAGTTCAACTCATGATCTTACTAAATTTGGGTGTATGTGATCTAACAAGAGATTTGTGTGAAAGTCTTCTCTCACTTTGGTGGTGGGTTTACACTTTCTACCTGAGTTTTATAAAATTTTGCTTTATGCTTTTGACCTAGTGTATTAGGTACATGAGTTTAGAATTACACCTTCCTAATTAACTGAATCTTCCATCATATGTATGAATAACAACACACTATACCACTAATGATGGTTATATTCTGTATCTAATAACTCCAATATCAGGTATTGGGGATCTACTTTTGCTTTTGCTTGTTTCTGCTAACATTTTTACACAAAATTGTTCATGTCCTCTGTGTTTTGAAATTTTGGACTCAGAAGTCACATTTGGGATTTAACCTATAAGAATGCTACAGAGACTGAGTGTGGGAACAAGCCTGCATGGAGGATGTGTATTTGCTTTTGCCTGGTACCCTGGGGTCCCCCAAACAAGAACCACTTTGATTCTCCAACTAGGATTTCCTAGAGATTCAGGTAGTGTAAATCCAATCCCAAACCCACATATGGGAAGGCCCTGATTACATCAGAGAAGACATTTTTCCCCCCAACCTAGAGCAAATAACAAGTGTCTTTGTTATTTCCCTTTGCAGCCTGCTGCATTTTTTTCTACTCCATACTTTTATTTCAGATGTATCCCTTGAGGTCCTGGCTTTAGAGAACCAGCCTTCTACCCTCAGTGCATCTAAAGCCCACCTCTTTCCTCCTGTTCAGCCATTGTAAGGGAGCCCACTTGGTTATTAAAAATGACAAACGTCCCTCAGAAGCCAGTGCTTCAGGATGAAATTGCTACACAGGTTTCCAGTTCCTTCTTTGTTTTGGTCCCCTGGAGATTTCTCTTATAGTCGTACAACTTCAGCTATGTGTTTAAAGGATGTTTGTTGTATTTTACCTAGCATTCCTAGGAGTTCTGTATTAGGTGGCTTTTCAGGATAGCTAGTCTACCAAAGTACCAAAAACAGAGGTTCATTTCTTACTCTTGTAATTAAAAAAAATGTTTTCTTACTTAGAAAATGAAGACACAGAGGAGTATCAAACCAGTTTCCACTATGATAAAATCTTTATCAGTCACATAACTCCCATGTTCACTTCTGTTATCCCTTCTTTGTTCACAGATTGCTCTGTTAGTAAACTACTTAAGATGAGTTGAATGTGGGCTCATAAGGACATGCCTAAGGGGTAGAGGGTGGGGCTGATGGGAAACTCCATGTCATTCTGAGTCCAGACTTGAAGAAAGAAGAATCCCCAGACTAAGGTGGGCCAAGAAGGTAGTGAGAAGGGAAAAAAAATCAGAATGAGTCCTTAAGGTCTGTCATCAGGAGGAAATACAAGAAACTCATCAAAGGCTGATAAAAGCAAAGGGACTCACAAGCTGAAAATATAAATGTTTAGGCAACAAGAGTGAATTCTTTAGCACCCCTAAATTAGGCCACTTTTCCCCAGTTTACTTAGTAAGTATTTTTATTTAGATTACCTATAAGGTGAATTATGTCTTTAAATAAAATATGTTTTTATGCATCATCAGGAAGAAAACAAGTCACAGAGAATTGGAATAGCCGGCACCAAAGCCACATGTTTGTCCATCCCTGAGCCAGGAAAGAAACTCAGGATTGACAGGTTTTGCACTCCTGTCCCATTGATCTCTCCTCTACCCCTGCGGCTCTTCTCCCTTGTCACTGAAGAAATGAGCCCCCGCTTTAACACTAGGTGACAAAGCAGAATTTCCCAGAGGACAGAACATTCTGGAGGACATATGTGGATGTCCTAACTATCTCTGTTAGTCTTTGAGTGTAGCACATCCTTATCCAAAACAGGGAAGCAAATGCTGCCCATCAAAAAGACAGCAGGTCATCACGACTTTTCTAAATCAACAAAATCAATTTACTTTTAGGAAAATGAAAGGAAATAATATCAAAGTGAAAATGTCCATAGGACTTTTCAGGCTTCAGAAAACTATATCCCATAAGCCAAATCCAGCTAGCCACCAACTTTTGGAAATACAGGGACACACTTTATTGTGCCTCCCTTTATTGTACTTTACAGATATTGCATTTTTAACAAATTTATGGCAAGCCTGCATTGAGCAAGTCTTGGAGTCATTTTTCTAAAAGCATGTGTTCACTTTGTGTGTCTGTGTCATATTTTGATAATCTTCATAATATTTCAGACTTTTTCATTCAGTGATCAAAGATCAGTGATTGTCGATGCTACTATTTAATAATTTGATGTTATTATTTTGGGGTCACTACAAGCCACACCCATAGAAGATGGCAATCTTCATCATAAGTGTGTGTGTCTTGTGATTGCTCCAGTGACTGGCTGTTCTCTCATCTCTCTCCCTCTTTTGGGGCCTATTTTCTGAATTACAAAAATATTAAAGTTAGGCCAATTAACCCTACAGTGGTGTCTAGATGTTCAAATGAATGACAGTCACACATCTCACACTTCAAATCAAAAGTTACAAAAGAGCTTAGTGAAGAAGGCATATCAAGAGCCAAGATACAACAAAAGCTAGGCCTCTTGTGCCAAACGGCCAAGTTGTAGATGCAAAGGAAAAGTTCTGGAAGGAGACTGAAAGTGCTACTCCAGCAAACACATGAATAATAAGAAAGCTAAACAGTCTTATTGCTGATATGGAGAAAGTCTTAATGGTCTCAAAAGAAGACCAAACTAGTCACAACATTTCCTTAAGACAAAGCCTAACCCAGAGTACGGCCCTAAATCTCTTCGATTCTGTGAAGAGTGAGAGAAGTAAAGAAGTTTAGAAAAAGTTGATTCCAACTCTTATTGATGACTTTGCGGGATTCAGGATCTCAGTGGAGGAGGTAATTGTAGACATGGTAGAAATAGCAAAGGAACTAGAATTCAAATTGGAGCCTAAAGATGTGACTGAATTGCTCTAGTCTCATGATCAAACTTGAAGGAATGACTTGCTTTGCTTTTATCAGCCTTTGATGAGTTTCTTGTATTTCCTCCTGATTACAGACCTTAAGGACTCATTCTGATTTTTTTTTTTTCCCTTCTCACTATCTTCTTGCCCCACCGTAGTCTGGGATTCTTCTTTCTTCAGGTCTGGACTCCGAATGAGATGGAGCTTCCCATCAGCCCCATCCTCTACCCCTTAGGCACCGTCCTTATGAGCCCACGTTCAACTCATCTTAAGTTGCTTCTTATGGATCTGCAAAGAAAGTGTTTCTTGGGATGGAATCTACTCCTGATGAAGATACTGTCAGCGTTGTTGAAATGACCACAAAGAATTTAGAATATTACACAAGTTAGTTAATAAAGCAGCAGCAGTGTTTGAGAGGATTGACCCCAACTTTCAAAGAAGTTCTACTATGGGTAAAATGCTATGAAACAGCATCGCATGCTACAGAGAAATCGTTTGTGAAAGAAAGAATCCATTGATGGCAACAAAGTTCATTGCTGTCTCATTCTAAGAACTTGCCACAACTATCCCAACCTTCAGCAACTACCACCCTGGTCACTCAGCAGCCCTCTATACTGAGGTGAGACCCTCCACAGCAAAAAGATTATGACTTTCTGAAGACACAGATGACTGTTAGCAATATTTAGCAATAAAGTATTTTTCATTTAAGGTTTGTACAATGTTTAGACATAATGCTATTGCACAATTAGTAGATTACAGTATAGAATAAACAGAACTTTATATGCACTGGGAACGCAGAAGTGTGTATAACTTGCTTGTTTGCAGTATTTGTTTATTGTGGTGGTCTAAAACCAAACCTGCAACATATCAGAGGTATGGCTTTAAGTTTTATTGGAACACAGCCACAGTCATTATTATCTATGGCTGCTGCCACAGTACAGTGACAGAGTTGAGTAGCCATGACAGACCACATGACTTGGATGCCTAAAATATGTACCATCTGGCCCTTTACAGAAAAGAGTTTGCCAACCCTTGTCAAAACTCTCTATTTTCGTCTTCCTGTCTAGTCATGATTCAGTATGACCAATCAAAGATAATGAAGATGTCTCAAAGGACATTTTCATCACCATTTTGCTGGAGACATCCCACATTTATGATCTTTCCGCCCACAGTATGCTACCTTCCTGCTCTCTCTATACACTACTCACTGTTATCTCTGGTTAATATTTCATTTGTAAACGGAAATATAGTACCTACTTCATTAGGTCATTGCGAGAATTAAAAGAGATAGGATAAAGCACTTCATGTAGTGCTTTGCATTCTGTGAACACTCATTAAATGGTGACTATTATTAAAATTCATTCATTCATTCAGCACATATTTACTGTGTTTTTTATGAGTTGAATTGTACCCTCCCCCTAAATTCACTTTCGGAAATGCTAACCACAGTACCTCAGATTGTGACTTTATTTGGATGTAGGGTCTTCATAGAGGACATCAAGTTAAAATGAGGTCATTTGGTGGAGTCTAATAAGACTGGTATTATTATAAGAGGAAGGAATTTGGACACAGAAACTCAACAAAGGGAAGATAAACTTACAGAAGGAGGAAACAGCTATCTACAAGCCAAAGAGAGAGGCCTGGAACAGATCTTTCCTCCACAGCCCTCATAAGGTACCAACCCTGCCAACATCTTGATCTCAGACTTCTAGGCTCCAGAACTGTGAAACAATAAATTTCAATTGTTTCAGCCACTCAGTCTGTGATACTTTGTTACAACTGCCCTAGCAAACTAATATACAGATTTCTATAAGAAAAACAACCAAAAATGAAAAACAGATAGTGACGTGGAACAAGGAGGTGCCACTTTAGATTAGTTTGGATTTATTTGAGATGACATTTGTGCCATGACCTAAATAGTTACAAGAAGAAAATCATATGAAAATCTGGGGATAACACATTCCAGCTTAAAGAAATGATAAATGAAAAAGGCCTGGAACAGAAATGAGTTTGCTGGTACAGCTCTTATCTCCTCCACCTTTTTCTTATCTTAAACATGGATGATGTAGATGTGATGTCTGGAGCTGTAAAAACTATCTTGGCACCATGAGGCAACAAACATAAGGTGAAATGCGAACATGCTGGGAGAAAAAAGAAATGATCTGAGTACTTCATGGAATCATTACACAGCTGCACCAATACCACTAATTGCTTACTCAGGATTTCTTGTTCTGTGAGAAAAATAAATCCCTTTTTGTTCAAGGCATTATTAGTCAGTTTTTCCATTACTTGGAGCCAAAAAACTTTAACAGACATTACATTGTACAATGTGGTAAGGATTACTAGACTTTGGCAGTTTTTAATCTGAGGAACAACAAAATCTGATTTAAGTTTTTAAAAGAACATTCTGTGAGATTAGGAATTATAGAAATGTGGTCATAGAAATTAGGAATAGGTTTTTTAAGGCTTTGTAGGTCATAATTTTGAATTTTATTCTAAATGTAATGGAAATTTTCTTCAAGAAGTGTCAAATCTGATTTGTATTCTTAGAGAACACCTTAGGTTGCTGAGTTAGGAGATCAGTTAAGAGACAACTGCAGTAGCCAGAAAAAATATGATGGTAGATTGACAAGGGTGATGTTAGTAAAGATAGAGAAAATTGGGGGAAAAGAACATTCTGGCTACTGAGATGCAGAGAAGCCTGTTATCAAACTAATCAAGAAGAGGAATAGTGGTGGTTGGTACCTGATAGATTTGGGAAACATTTTGTACATAGCAGTCTTCAGTGGACTTGCCAGTGAATTGGATGCAGGGTAAATCAAGAAAAAGATGGGGAGTGAGAATAACTTATTTTTTTTTTTGTTTGCCTAAACAACCAGGGAGATGGAGATGATATTAAGTAGAAGAGGTCAGTGTTAAAAAAAAAATTAGGAATTCAGAGTTCTGTTTCACCATGTTACATTTCAGATCTCTCTTCAGAGAAATGCAAATCAAAACTGCAATGAGACATCATCTAACCCTAGTTAAAATGGCTTATATTCAAAAGGCAGGCAATAACAAATGCTGGAGAGGATGTGAAGAAAAGGGAACTTTTTACACTGCTGGTGAGAATGTAAATTAGTAGAAACACTGCAGAGAACAGTTTGGAGTTTCCTCAAAAAAATGAAACTTGAGCTACCATATGATCCAGCAATCCCACTGCTGGGTCTATACCCAAAAGAAAGGAAATCAGCATATGGAAGAGATATCTGCACTCCTATGTTTGTTGCAGTACTGTTTACAATAGCTAAGATTTGGAAGCAACCTGTGTCCATCAACAGATGAATGGATAAAGAAAATGTGGTACATAGAGTACCCTTCAGCCATAAAAATAAATGAGATCCAGTCTTTTGCAACAACATGGATGGAACTGAAGATTATTAGGTTAAGTGAAATAAGCCAGGTACAGGAAGACAAACATTGCATGTTCTCATTTATCTGTGGGATCTAAAAATAAAGACAACTGAATTCATGGACATAAAGAGTAGAAGGATGGTAGTGGGGGATTAGAGAAGAGGGAAGATGGGGATGGTTAATGGATACAAAAAAAATAAGACCTACTATTTGACAGCACAACAGAGTTACATTGTAGTAAATAACTGTACATTTTAAAATAACATAAAGAGTGTAATTGGATTCTTTTTAACTCAAAAGATAATGCTTGAGAGGATGGATACCCCATTCTCCATGATGTGCTTATTTCACATTGAATGCCAGTATCAAAACATCTCATGTACCCCATAAATATATACACCTACTATGTACCCACAAAAATTAAAAACAAAAAACATTTAAGTTTCAGATGTTTGTAAGACTCCCAGATGAGGACATCAAGTAAGCATTAAATATATAAATGTGGAGTTCAGGGCTGCTTTTAGACCCTAACATATACATCTTGATTCATCTGTATGCATGTGTAAGCCTAGACATGATCACTGAAAGAGAGAAAAGCAGCCCATCCAAAACCAAGCTCTAACATTTGCCAGTCATTAGATATTGATCAAGGGAGGAGCGGGAGGAGGAGACTCAGAAGGAATGGTTATGAGAAAAGGAGGAGGAAAGCTAGAAGAGTGTGTTATCTTGGAAGCCAAGAGAAGAAGGTGTTTCAGGAAGGAGTGGGGAGGTCAACCACTTCAAATGCTGACAGGCCAACAAAGACAGGACATTTGGATTTAGCAAGATGATTAAACTGTGAAAACAGTTTTAGTGGATTAAGCAATCAGAGCCCACTGAAGTGGCTCAAACATTGGCCATAGATTTTTTTTTAAAAGGAGCAGAGAGTGACTATAGGCAATCATAACAGGAGAACTGGGGGAAACGTAAGCCTTTCCCTGAGGACTACATTCTCTCCTTTCACTTGCCTTTTTAATTGCTTTTCTCTCCTCTTTCCCTTTATGCTACATGATCCCTTGACTAGCACCCAAAGCCCAGTGTGAAACAAGTGGTCTGGGGGTCTCAGGCATGGTGATCCAAGGCAGGGAGTAGATACTGTCCTTCCTTTTGCCGCTTTTCTAATTACACACCAGGGCTGAAAGTTATCTGATCACGGTCAGACATAATTCTGAATTTTCTGATTCTTTGGTATGTCAAATCTTGCAGCCGAGCATCACCTTCATTTCATTTAATTTACTTAGTTTCTCAAAAGCAGCAGAGAACGAGTTGTGTTTGTGTTAGTTTATTTTAATGTATAATGAGCGATTCAAATGATTGCACATCACACATTCAAATTTGGTTGAATGTGTAATCATTTAAATGAACACAGGTGCCACGCGCCTGTGTGTGCCTGGAAAACCACCCTCTGTGCTTCATGTGGAAAGATGATGATGTACGGGCTGTACAAACCTCACATCTTAATTTTCTTTTCTTTTCTTTTCTTTTTTTTTTTTTTTGAGATGGAGTCTGAAGTGAAGTGGCGCAATCTTGGCTCACTGCAACCTTTGCCTCCTGTGTTCAAGAGATTGTTGTGCCTCAGCCCCCTGAGTAGCTGGGATTACAGGCATGTGCCACCGTGCCTGGCCAAATTTTTGTATTGTTAGCAGAGACTGGGTTTCACCATGTTGGCCAGGCTGGTCTCGAACTCCTGACCTCAAGTGATTTGCCCACCTCAGCCTCCCAAAGGGCTGGGATTATAGGCATAAGCCATGGTGCCCTGCCTTCAGTTTCTTTTTAATTTCATTCTTCCTCAACTGCTTTGTTTTTCCCACCGAATAAAACATGCTGAACCCTGAGCTCTGTGAGGTAGATATTTGCCCCAACAGCAAACCTGAAACTTTGCTGGTTTGCTGGTTTCTGAAACACACATGAAACAGCAAGCTTGCAAATGTGAAGTGTATTTTTAACTTTGGGGATGAAAAACTACAAATCTGTGCTCTTTAAAATTAGCATTTCCAGCAAGGTACGAAACCCTGGAAACAAAGATGAAAGAAATTAAATTATCTTCTGTAATAATGCTCCTGTGCGGTGGGACTAATAGCACAGAAACTTCTTTCATGTCACTCCTGACAGTTTAGTATCAATCCTCCCAGGCAAGCTAATGTAATCAATTCTGGCATGTTTCACTGTAGTGCTGACTGCTATGGCATTATTAGTACGACCGTGTTATTTCATAATTAACTTACCTTTTATTTTTCAGACAGGAACTAGATCTAGTGAAACGAAAACACTTGGGGGTTCTCTGAATAGGCTCCTAAACTGTTTATACATGCATATCACTAAATCCCAGTCGAAACTTAGATGTAGGAAGCAGTTCATTGTTGCTCCCTAACCTGTTTCAGTGCTATGCGGGAGTCAGAAGTCCTTGTTGGCTACCATAAGTATCATCAAAGAAATTCTTCACCACTGATCACTTATTATACCTGAATGCATGTTAAGAATAGCTGAGAAACCTGTGCCTCTCAAAAGGCGGTAGGTAGACCATTTTCACCAGATTCACCTGAAGGCCTTATTAAGCAGTACAGATTCCTGCATGCCATACTACTCAATCAGGATCTCTGATGGGAGCCCTGGCATCTGCATTTTTAATAGGCTTTCCAAGGATATTTATATCTTCTAATGCTTAACAGCAATTGAATTAAGCTATTTTATATCAGCCATCTTTCACAAATGATAATGCTTGTCAATAAGCCATTTCCATGTATATAAACACATATATACACATACATATGTATATATGTAAAGCCTTGGGTCCTACTGCATCACAATTGGGATGGGTGCCTTGGTGCCCAGCCAACACTCTCTTCTTTGGCAATGCCACTCTTATAGACTCTGCAAAAATGAGTAATGTATCTAGTGGTCCTGGTGCTACCACAGCCATCAAAACTGATTTGACTTGGGCTGGAAATCTGACCCAAGTGAGTCAATTAGAGTCTCTGTTATTAATTCAAACTGAGACCATAAAACTGTAGTAGCTGGTAGTGGTCACTGGAACTGAGTAGCCATCTAGACTGTCAAGACTGGGATTGTTTGGAGACTGTGTGGATGAATGGGCGGGCAGAGAGGACCAGGCCACAGTGAGAAGCAGAGGGGAAAGCAGATGTCCTAAATGATGTAGAAATGAAATACGCTGTGGAGAGACAGAGACGAAGCCTAGTGTGGATGAGAGATGAAAAGAACAGGAATCTTGGTTCCTGAAGACTTCTCAGTTTACAATCACAAACTCACATTGTGTACCAGCTCTTAGGTTCCATTTACTTAAGGAGATGTGTGTTGGTTTCCTGAATTCAACAGGGCTATTTTCAAAGCCATTCTTTTGGGTAGTTTCATATAGCCTAAGGTTTTCTTTCAATATTCTTTGCTTTTAAATGTTCAGAATAAGACAAAAGAATTCCTAGTCTATTACCAAGACCTTCCTAGTAAAATAAAAATTACAATTAAAAAGGTAAACTCTCTTGGTTTTTTTTCTTTGGAAAACTGCTCTTTCATGCTCCTGGGAAGAGTTCAATAAAAACTCACAAAGCAGAAATGTCACCTACCTGAATTGTCAGGCCACTAGCCAGAGTAGCTGTCAATTAATGTTCCCTGCCTTCCCTTTGGAAAGCTGAGCTGACAAGCCAGCAGGAAAAAGTCCAGTTATCTTCAAGGGTCATCCGTCTACTTCTAAGCCAACAAATACCTGCATATCTTGAATCTCCATAGCTGAGATCAACTAAAAACAAACCAAATGCTAAAAATCTTTGCTTTGAAAAATAAAAAATTTAAAAAAAAAAGAAAAAGAAAAAGAATGCCAGTTTTGACAGCAGCCAGTACCTGGCTGGCTTGCTAATGGAGTGCTGGGAACCAAGCCTCTGTCCACTCACTGTATTCATTAGGCAGAGAGAAACTTTCAGATAGATTCCAATGATTGGTGGAAAGGCTCTGAGAAAAGGATGGCATTCCACTCTCCCCCATCCATCCTCCTTTTACTTACCTCCTTTTACTTACTTCCACTCCTCACTCCACTCTCCTGGCAACTGTTCCAGAAAAAGGAGCCGGGAGCCACAGTGGGGGACCCAGGCTGATCTGTGTAAGAAGAGGCTGCGCCAGGTTTTCAGATGCAATTAATTTTCAAGATAAGCTCTAAGCCTCTGAAATGTATTTGCAATTGAAATGCTGATACAGTCGTCAACCACTGCAGTACATAACCATAAATCTTGAGCACAGATAATTTTTGTTGGTAATAATGAAGTACAATATACATTTAATTAGTGTGAGATTTAGAAAATGTGCAGCGTAATAAAACAATATTCCAATTAGGGTTGGGGAAACGTTTAAATACTATTTGTGCAGTACCGTTCAAAGCAACTCTTACAAACTACACTGAAATCTGCTGTTTCTAAGCAAAAAAAAAAAAAAAAAAAAAATCAAAACAAGCTACAAATTCTTTATGTCCTTGAATATTAGTCCCAGGGACAGCACTAGATTAAAAACAAATGCTTGGTGGTCATCTGGAGTAGGCAGCTCAGGGGGAAAAGGGAATCCCAGTGCTAAAGTGCTGGCTAGATTGTGGGTAACAGCCCAGGCTGTCCTCACACCTTCATTTATTGTCCTATTAATTTATGCTTTAACCTCCCCAACATCCTGCTCAAAACCCTTCATCTGTTACCTGGGAATGCCACCTGTGCCCGCGTCCAGAGATGCTGTGATTATTAATGACGCATTTCCTAAGAGTCCCCAAGTCCTTCAAAAGAATGGGTAATCTAAACTGACACCGTGAAAGAAAAACAGCCTAATGAAAGAAAGGCATGGAAGTCAGGAAGCCTAGAGTCTAATCCTGGCCTTAATTGTAATTTTCTGTGTGTCCTTGAGAACGTTAATTAACACTTCTGTACTTCATTCTCCTGATCTGAAAACTGAGAATAGCAAAGTTTCATCTGGGCAATGTTGTACAGGTCTGAGAGAATTCCTATATTATAATGAATGTGAGTAAAAAGTGATGGGAGAAAAGATGATGTGCCTTTTCTACTGCCACATATACTCAAGTGCGTGTAGAGTAGTAATGGAGAAAACACAAGAGGTGCAGCTTCCCAACTTATTGGTCTTTGTTTATCTTTTAAAGGGAGGATTTAAATACTTTTTAAAGTCAGGGCACTTAGTGTTTAAAGCCAGGGCACTTAGTGTTTAGATACAGCTCATTTTAATTGTAAATCAAAAAAATTCTCCTGAATGTCATAATCCATGTGAAAAGGGTAAAAATAATTTCAATAAGTCCTTACACTAAATAAATACATTTACACTAAATAGATGTATGATTTGGGGAAAGTGAATTAACCCTCCTGTGGCTATGTTCCATCATCCCAAACGCACTCTCTTACAGAGGAAGTGGTGAGCAATAACTCAGCCACACTCACCTTATTTTTTCCCCCTTTATCTGAAGATGTTTTTATATGAATGTAAAAAAAAATTACAGAATTTCTGATCTGGTAAAATGCTGAAAAACCACCTAATCTAAACCCTTCCTTTCACTGATAAACTGAGGCCCAGAAACATTAAACAAATTGTTCAAGGTCACACAGGTGGCCAGAGACAAAGCCAGGACTGGGCCCTGTGCAGTGTGTTTTCTGCCACACCACAGCTGCCTCGTGGGTTTGAGCGAGTGAAGGCCCCTCCAAACAATAAACAGGACAACCTATTCATGGCCAGCTGGTATAATTTGTCTCCATTTTGCAGTACTGCATATTTGTGAAGATGTTGCCAATCTTTTTTTTAACATTGAAAATATATCAGTGATATTACCAGTATGTTAACAGTCAGCTAGAAACCCCAGAAAAAGGAATTAACAACTTATTACTTTCGAACATCTCCTAACACTATTTGGAGAAATGTTTTTGACATTTTTATGTAATTAGGTGGAATCTGCTGTAAACATTACATTTGCTTAGCTAAAATCTATTTCTCCATCTTTGATTTCTGCAGTGAAATTTCACTGACTTAAGATGTAGTTCACAACAAAAATTGATAGGATAATATGGCCCCAACGTATAGGACCTAATTAGTATGAATTTCCTTTCAGGCATATTTCGCTTATGCTACTAGACACTAGGAAAGATCTTTACATGCAAGTTAGTTTAATCATCAGCTAATCTTCTATGTTTCATTGATCCACATTGAATGAAGTTAATAGATTGTAAAGGTGGTTCCCTAGTTTTGGGTTCTTGTACTATAAAAAATCTGTACTTACTCCTACATCCCACCAAAATTGGACACAGACATAAGATTTCCAACTTTTAATTTTACCAAGTTAAAAAAAGTAGCTAACCAACTATCACCACCATTCCATGAAAGAAACAATTCAAACAACAAAAAAGCAAAAGAAAATATTACATTCTCAAAATAAAAAAAAATCTTTCAATGGAATACTGTGACTTTACGAAAAACTAACCACAATGTCATTCCACAATTAAATGGTGTCGACTCTATCATAGCAATTATCAGATAAGATGAGGTATTTGAGATGTTTAGTTGATTAAGAGAATGTAAACGTATTGGACAAAATGCATCTATGTTATCTGTTTTACTTTCTAGTCCTTTAAACTAAGCGGTCAGCGAATTACCTATGTTAAATATTTAACAAGTACAGATACCTGAGCTGCACCCCATATCTTCTGAATCAGAACCTCTGCTACCCTAGGTATAATTTTATTGTGAAATGGCAACAGTACTAGAAGCCAAACAAAACCACTCGGGAACATTTAAAGTCTCTCCTTGCATTATGATATTCCATTGGCTCAGCCCAACGTCAATCAGATAAGGAACTCTACTCTCCCCACGTTGTGGGAGGCACTGCAAAGTCACTTTGTGAGGACATGGTTGTCCTGCAATTCTATAACACAGGAGAGAATAAAAAATTGGAACAATAATCCAATCAACTATGGCTTAATTTTGGAAAATGTGCTGTTACTACAGGAATAAAGATGGCCAACCTAATCATCCAGGTAACTAGGCACAAGTTTCTTTCTTTTTTATTTATTATTATTATACTTTAAGTTCTAGGGTACATGTGCATAACGTGCAGGTTTGTTACATATGTATACTTGTAGGCACAAGTTTCTACTCTCCTTCCAAGTAACAACTTACTTAGACACATGAGTGTTTCCACAGAAAGGTGCATTCAGAGCATCCCTACTCTTTGATTTCCATCTTGAGAAGGCAGCTCGTCATATTTTATATCAAAATCAAGATTTGCTTATTTCCTTTTAATCATTTTAATTTTAAGTCCTTCTTCATATGCATTTTATCATTGTATCATTTAGATGATAAATTTCACCCTTGTCATAGATCTGCTGTGTAGAATATAACAGCAATTTCTGCACCTGTTTTACTTTATTGCCAACAGCAGTGGTTCATTAAACCCAACTTTCAGAGAGCCCAGCCCAGGCAAGTGCTGTTTCTTTAGAGCAGGTACAAGGTGATTCAGATGTGCGCCCAGGACTGAGAACTATTGTCTAGGACCTCCGATCCATGCACGAATACAAATACAACAAAGAAGTTGTACCACACACTAACTCTCCCTGTGCCAGAAGAAGCTGCAACATTAGTTTGCAAGAAGATAGGTCATTTATAAAATGTCTTCAGGGCCCAATCAGACCGCCCAGTACCTGGCAGCTTGTGAGAAATGCAGACTCTCAGGCCCCTTCACAGCCCTGCTGGGCCAGGAAACTACATTTTAAACAGATCCCCAGGTGATTTATATCTACATGAAAGTCCAAAAAACACTGTCATAAATCCGAAGTCCAACTGGGCAAGCAGTTCCACAATTCAGTCTCCGCCAGCACACATCTTCTCAGGTTCTTAAGATTCGAGTCCAGGATTCATCACCGATCATATTGCAGATGAATTACTGTTGATGTATATCATATTATATCTCTTCCTTTCCAAAGAAATAAAAGAAATTA
>NW_012114600.1:1881253-1899761 GCF_000951035.1 Colobus angolensis palliatus | reverse complement strand
GCCTGAAGGTATGGGGCTGGGCTGCCAATCCTGCAGACCAGAGTGAGGACTCATGATGACTCTTCCTTCCCGCCCATGGCTGCCCATGGACCAATTGGCACACACTTCCTCCCCTCTGAGGTCCACAAAAACCCTGGGCTCAAGCAGAGCAGAACAGAGGATGGCCAGAGAGGATGAAGAGAGCAAAGGACAGAAAGACAAGGAGACAATCAGCTGCAGAGAGGAGTACCATCTCCACTGAGAGCAGCAACTGCAGCGGAGAGCTTCAGAGACCTGCAGAGACATCCAAATGACTTTCCTGCAGAGAGGAGCCATCCTCTGCAGGGTCTCCTCTCCACTGAGAGCTGAACACTCAAGGGAATGACCTGCCTATAGAGAGGAGCTACCCACTCCTCTGAGCTGCTCTAACACTAAACAAAACTGCTCTTCCTCCTCGTCCTCCTCCTCTTCCTCTTCCTCTTCTTCTTTTCTCTTCACTTGTCTGTACCTCATTCTTCCTGGACACAAGACAAGAACTTGGGGAAAGGCGCCACAGCCACAGAGGTTTCTGGCCAGAAAAATCGACACCCTAGAGATCCTGTAACACTAGTACTTAATGTGGTCTAAAATCCTAAACAAAAAATACAGCAATAAGGTATGGCAGTGACTTTCAAACTTTAGTGTGGACTAGAACCACCTACAAGGCTTGTTCAACCACAGATCACCCCAGTCCTGGAGTTTTTGAGCAAGTCTGTGGGGCTGAAAATCCCCACATCTAACAAATTTTCTCTCACACTTTGAGAACCACAGGGTGATGGAAACAGAATAAAGAACAGAATTCTGGGACTCAGATGGGGGACACAGAATGAGCCAGAAGTTGACAAGCAGAGAAGAGCAAGAAGTGCATTATCAGTTGGCACAATAACCAGAGTGGGGTACATTTGAAGATCTATGGGAAGTCTACTATGACCGGAGCTCAGGATATGTGAAATGAGGAGCAGATAAGGCTAGAAAGATAGGCCAGGTTCAATTCATGGTGGGAAGAAGTCTGGGCTTGGCAGCAGAGGAATTTGTATTTTATTCTATGGGCACTGAAGAGCAATGATATTTGAGGATACAGAGATTTTTTAAAAAGATATAATTCTAAGTTTACTTTAAGATAGTAGTTCAGGCAGCGGGGAGGAGGATGAACTGAGAGACAGGAGAATGGAAAGTCAGGAGAGTAGTGGGGAGGCTATGGCAATGACCGAGGAGAATAATCCATGAGTAAGGCCCCTTCTGCGGAGCACAAGAGCCCATCCTTGGACAGAAAGGAAGGTTCATTCATTAATTTAACATGTATTTATTAAGTTCCTATTATATTCCAGGCACCATGCTAGGCTCAGAGGAAACAGAAAGGAAGGGGACAGACACGTTCTTACTCTCATGGAGCTCTTGGACTAGCAGGGAAAACAGACAAGGCAAGAAGGCCAGCAAAGGAGGAGAGACAATGGAACAATATGTGTGTGATGGCAGAACTGGGGATGGGCCTGGTTGCCTCTTCTAGTTAGGACAGTGAAGGGAGGCTTCCTAGAGGAAGGGATACTTAAGCCTAAATTCTTAATGGCCAAAATGTTTAACAGGGCATGAGATCTGGGCCCTCCTTTGGTCTTCAACTTATTATAAACCATTATCTCTCTCACTCTTCATATTCTAGAGCTGGGCTTCTTTCCATTTTTCCAGCCTCTGGACCTTTGTGCATGGTTTATCCTTGGCTTGGAATTCTAGTAGTTCAGCTTAAACAGCTTCCACAGAGGTTTCCCTATGCCCCCAAGATTAGGTCATAACCCTGTTTCACTCTCCGAAAACTCCCTGTATTTCAGCTTCCTAGTACTTATCACAATACTTATTAATTCCTTAGTTGAGGATTATTTGTTTAATGCCTGTATCGCCTATTAGATCATAAGGTTCATGGGAAGGACTATGTCTCTCTTCTCCGTATCTGTATTCTGAACTCTTAATGCAGTATCTGGAACACAATATGTACTCAGTATTTCATTTCATAAATGGAAACCAAGACCCAAAGAATAAAAAGGCAAGCAGGGTATGAAGGGAAGGAATAGCATGCATAAAGTCCCTGAGGCAGAACTGAAAAGAGCCCAGCATGGTTGGGTATGGCAGAGACAAACATAAGAGATGGGCCTGAAGAGACAGTCATTGGGAAGATACTAAGAGTTTGGAACCAGGGAATCTCACAGCAGACCTTTTTTTTTTTTTTTTAGGCGGAGTCTCGCTCTGTCGCCTGGACTGGAGTGCAGTGGCCAGATCTCAGCTCACTGCAAGCTCTGCCTCCCGGGTTTACGCCATTCTCCTGCCTCAGCCTCCCGAGCAGCTGGGACTACAGGCGCCCGCCACCTCGCCCGGCTAGTTTTTGTATTTTTAGTAGAGACGGGGTTTCACCGTGTTAGCCAGGATGGTCTTGATCTCCTGACCTCGTGATCCACCCGTCTCGGCCTCCCAAAGTGCTGGGATTACAGGCTTGAGCCACCGCGCCCGGCCAGCAGACCTTTTTAAAAGGCCTACTCTGGTTGCTTTACAAACAGTGTTTCAGGAGGATCAAGAGTGACTAATGATATCATTGAAAGACTTTCCCAAGAGTCCAGGTGCTAGGAACATTGGGCAGGGAGGTGGCCATGGGAAGAGAAAGATAAGGACACTTAGGTGGGATACTTAGGAGACAGAACTAATGGAACTTGGTGGTGAATTGAATGTGAGGATAAAGGAGAAGAATAGTTGTCAAGATTGACCTGGATATTATTGGTTTGTGGAGATAATCAGTGCCATTTATGGAGGTGGGAACGATGCCTGCTGGACCTGTAGTGCTCCTCCTTGCAATGACAGAGTACTTCTAACTAAGAACATAGACTATAAGGGGCTGAGACTGCAGAGACAATCCCACAGCCACAGGACTTTAGAGACCCCCAGAGGGACCCTAGAAACCAGTCCAGAATATGTGTGTACATACATTTCACATATACATACAATTCATACCGGATGGATAAAATAGTAAAATTCTTTGAAAAATGGCTCCCACTGCTAAAAATGTTTGATCACCACTGTGCTGTGTAATGGTGTCAATTCCCCCATACATTAGTAGATTGACAGGTGATATGCAATCCCAATTTTGTTGCTGCAGAATATTAGTGCAGTTATAGATTTATTTATTTATTTATTTATTTTTTTGAGACGGAGTCTCACTCTGTCGCCCAGGCTGGAGTGCAGTGGCGTGATCTCGGCTCACTGCAAGCTCCACCTCCCGGGTTCCCACCATTCTCCTGCCTCCTGCCTCAGCCTCCCGAGTAGCTGGGACTACAGGTGCCTGCCACCATGCCTGGCTTTTTTTTTTTTTTTTTTTTTGTATTTTTAATAGAGATGGGGTTTCACTTTGTTAGGCAGGATGATCTCGATCTCCTGACCTCATGATCCGCCCACCTTGGCCTCCCAAAGTACTGGGATTACAGGCATGAGCCACCGTGCCCAGCCTAGATTTTTTTTCTATATCTAGAGGTGGTAAATTTTCTTCTGAATCAGAAGATGGCAAAATTTTTCTGTAAAGGGCCAGATAGTAAATATTTTAGGCTTTGTAGATGCTACAGCCTCTGTTGCAGTTACTCAGCTCTCAGCCATAGACAGCATGTAAATCAATGAACATGGCTATGTGATATAGTTTGGATATTTGTCCCTACCCAAATCTCATGTTGAAATGTAATCTCCAGTGTTGGAGGTTGGGCCCGGTGGGCGGTGTTTGGATCATGGGAGTGGATCCCTCAGGAAATGGCTTGGGTCATTCTCTTGGTGATAGGCAAGCTCTCACTCTGAATACACATGAGATTTGGGTTGTTTAAAAGTGTGTGGCACCTCCCCCACCCACTTTCTCTCTCTTTTTCTCTGTTCTTCCTATGTGATGTGTCTGCTCCCCCTTAGCTTTCTGCCATGATTGAAAGTTTTCTGAGCCCTGCCCCGCCCCCCACCAGAAGCAGATGCTGCTATGCTTCCTGTAGAGCCTGCAGAACCATGAGTCGATGAAACCTCTTTTCTTACAAATTACCCAGTCTCAGATATTTCCTTATGGCAATGCAAGAATGGACTAATACAGAAAATTGGTACCAAGGAGTGGGACACTGCTATAAAGATACCTGAAACTGTGGAAGCAACTTTGGAACTGGATAATAGAGGTTGGAAGAGTTTGTAGGGCTCAGAAGACAGGAAGAGGAGGAAGGTTTGAAACTTCTTTGAGACTAGCCAAATGGTTGTGACCAAATTGCTGATAGTGATGTGGACAGCGAAATCTAGGCTGTTGAAGTCTCAGATGGAAATTAGGAAATTATTGGGAACTGGAGCAAAGATCACACATGTTATGCCTTAACAAAAAACTTGGCTGCATTCTGTTCATGCCCTAGGGATCCACGGAAGTTTAAACTTCATAATGATGATTTAGGATATCTGGTGGAAGAAATTTATAAACAGCAAAGCCTTCAAGAGGTGGCCTGGCTGCTTCTGACAACCTACTTTCTGATGTGGGAACAAAAGAATGACTTCAAGTTAGAACTTATATTTAAACAGGAAGAAGAACATAAACGTTTGGGAAAATTGCTGCCTAACCATGTGATAAAGAAAGAAAAAGCTTTTTCTGGAGAGAATTTCAAGCAGGCTGTGAAGCAATTACTTGCTGGAGAAATTTGCACAACTGAAAAGGAACCACACACTAATAGCCAAGACAATGGGAAAAAAGGCTTCAAAGGCATTTTGAAGATCTTTGAGGCAGCCCCTCCCATCTCAGGCCCTGAGGCTTAGGAGAACTGAATGGCTTCAGGGTTCAGGCCAAGGGCCTTACTGCCCTGCACAGCATTGGGACATTGTTCACTGCATCCTGGATGCTCCAGCTCCAGCCTTGGCTCAAAGGGCCCCAGATGCAGATCAGCTGCTCCAGAGGGTAAAACCATAAGCCTTGGGGGCTTCCATGTGGTGTTAAGCCAGTGGGTGCACAGAGTACAAGAGATGAGGCTTGGGAGCCTCTGCCCAGATTTCAGAGGATAAATGGAAAAGCTTCAGTGTCCAGCAGAAGCCTGCTACAGGGGCAGAGCCTTCACAGAGAACTCCACTAGGGCAATGCCAAGGGGAAACGTGGATTGGAGGCCCCACGCAGAGTCTCCACTGGGGCATTTCTAGTGGAGCTGTGAGAAGGGGTCCACCATCCTCCAGACCTGAGAATGGCAGATCCACCAGTTGCTTGCACCCTGAGCCTGGAAAAGGTACTGGCATTGTTTTCAACCCCAGCCCATGAGTGCAGCCTTGGAGGCTAAACCCTGCAAAGTCACAGGGGCAGAGCTGCCAGAGGACTTGGGAGCCCACCCCTGGCATCAGTGCACCCTGGATGTAGGACACGGGGTCAAAGGAGATTTTGGAGCTTTAAGATTTAGTGACTGCCCTGCTGGGTTTCGAACTTTGATGGGCCTGTAGCCCCTTTCTTTTGGCCAATTTCTCCCTTTTGGAATGGGAATGTTTATGCAATGCCTATCCCCCCATTGTATCTTGGAAGTAACTAACTTGTTTTTGATTTTGCAGACTCATAGGTAGAAGGGATTTACCTTGTCTCAGATGGGACTCTGGACTTTTGAGTTAATGCTGAAACAAGACTTTGTGGGGACTGTTAAGAAGGCATGATTTATTTTGCAATGTGAGAAGGACATGAGCTTTGGGAGGGCCCAGGGACAAAATGATACAGTTTGGATATTTGTCCCTGCCCAGATCTCATGTTGAAATGTAATCCTCAGTGTTGGAGGTGAGGCCTGGTGGAAGGTGTTTGGATCATAGGAGTGGATCCCTCAGGAAATGGCTTGGGCCATCCTCTTGGTGATAAGTGACCACCCACTTGGTGGTAAGTGACCTCCCACTGAGTTCACATGAGATTCTGGTCATTTAAAAGTGATTCTCATGATTCTAGGCAGTTTTGTAAGCTGCTGAAAGCAGAAAAGTGAAGAGTGGCACCTCCCCATTCTACCCCTACTTTCTCTCTCTCTCTCTTTCTTCTCACCATGTGATATGCCTGCTTCCCTTTGCCTTCTGCCACTATTGGGAGCTTCCTGAGGCCTCCGCACAAGCAGATGCTACCTGTGCACCCTGCAGAACTGGGAGCTCATTAAGTCTCTTTTCTTATAAATTACACAGCCTGAGATAGTTCTTGATAGTGATACAAGAACAACCTAGCATACTATACCTCAATAAATGTTTAGTTACAGACACTGAAATCTGAATTTCATAACATTTTCACAGGTCAAAAAATAATATCCTCCTTTTGGTCTTTTCAACCAGTGAAAAATGTAAAAAACCGTTCTTAGCTCACAGACCGTACAACTACATGTGTTTGAATGTGTGGATTTCAGTCCTAAATGAGGGAGCTTTCCACAGAGACATGGAGTCACAACATATAGGTAAAGAAAAGCAAGCTTTAGTGCCATGTCCTGGTTTGTGTAATCCAATGGAGAAAATAGGAGAAGATTCCTAGCTAAGAAGAGGAATTAAAGATTCTCGTGATTCCAGACAGTTTTGAACCTGCTGAAAGCAGAAAAGTGAAGAGGAAATCACTCCATGTCATCTGGTTGGGAACAGCTCATCTCAGTGGCCCTGAAATAGGGTACCTCTTGCTGCTTTCTTTATTATGGAAGCCAGGTGCATTCTGATTCTTATTCTTACTCAGAGCTCAGGCATGTCAAGTGAACCAGGTGCAGAAACTTACCAATCCCTTTAAAATATAAAGCTAAATGCTGATCACATTCTTAGCTTTCAAGAATAATACTCATGCCTAAACTCAAACTGCTGTATTATCTTCAAGCTGAGTAAGCTAACCGTATATTAACCATATATTAACCATATACAGGCCTGAGGCAGGAGAACGGCTTGAACCCGGGAGGCGGAGCTTGCAGTGAGCCGAGATGGCGCCGCTGCACTCCAGCCTGGGCAACAGAGCGAGACTCTGTCTCAAAAACAACAACAACAACAACAAAAATGAAAAAAACTACAGGCTTCAACTACTTCAGGGACAATATAGAGATCAAATAAAAGTAGTGTCATTACAAAGTGACATTTGCTTAAGAAGCTTTGAATTATCTCTAAATGGATCTTCCTGGATCTCCTATCAAGATCCACAATCTCGAATGATTGTCCCCAGACTAAGGATATGTATAGAGAGCTGAAGATACATATCAGTATATATGCTCTTCAGTGCTCTTTCGATAAATTATAATTATATGTATATAACTATTTATATCAAAGTATTTTACTCTTGGGCTATGAACTACTTGAAGCTAGGGATCTTATTCATCTCTGAAATCTCAGTATCAACTACGATTACTATCATAGAGATAAAGTCCAATAAATATTGGTTGAATGAGTTAATGACAAGGCCATAAACTTATTAAAACTATAATATGGTAGAGATTATATTTACTTCTGTTGCAAAATACAAAACATTATCTTAAAATATACACCAAGGAGCATACTTTGTATATGTGCCTATCTCTCAGAATACTCTGGAGACTAAGGAAGTCTATGATAAGGTTAAAGCATAGAATTTCTTGCTTACTTACCTGAGAACCAAGTGGGATTTTAGTCATTAAATACCCCTGTGGCAAACACTATTGGATCTGCTTAGCTGAAGCAATTTCCACCCTCTTCTCTTGCCACCTTCCACAGAACAAGCTGAAAAATATAAAAACTCACTTTCTCAGTCTCCCTTGTAGATAGAGAAGCCATGTGACCACACTATGGACAAGGGACTATAACCAGAAGTCTCCTGGGGATTCCTGGGAAATCCACGCTTTTCTGATAAAGGCTCATAACTGCTGCCAAATCCCTCTTCTTCCTGCTTTGACTGGGGACAGCAGGAACCAATTTGCAACCATGAGGATAAGGCCAGAAGAATGCCAACACGCTGGCCCTGGCATCACTGAACTGCTGAACCAATACCCGAATCTTTCTATCTCCAGATTTCTTGTATGAGAAAAGGTAACCATTTTTATTTAAGCCACTGTTAGAGATATTCTTTTTCTTGCAAATGAACATACTTCTAATGGCTGAAAAGCCTATTTTGCAAAATAAAAACTCCTAAGTGCCAATTAATTATTTTAATCTCCAAATGTTACAACACAGTCACTAAATATTATCTTACTATTTTCTGTTTAACTAAAGGTTATTTGGGGGTCCTTTTAAAACATTTATTCCCCCAGGTATCTAGCTACTTAAACCACTACCATTCACCATTTCTTTATCACCTCTTTGCACTTACTCCAAGCACTGTCTTCAAGAAAATCTTAATTTCTCTCATTCAGCTCTTTGAAGGATGAATACAGCATTTTCCATAATCTATCTACTTTCCTTTTAAGTGATATGAATTTAGTTTATTTATTCAATTTTTGTGGCATATTTCCAGAAAAGATATTTGGTGGGCACTATTAATCTGAAGCTATATGTCTTAGGTGGAATTTTACCTGGATCAAAAGACAGGAGAGCTATACAGGAGATCCACAAGATAGTGGACTAGTAAGCTCTAGGTCGTTGTTCCTCCCTGGAAACATCAAATAACACACGGACAAAAGTAGCTTTGGGAAACTAGTTAAGAAGTTGTAGGAAACAAGGAAATACTAAGCCAAGAAAAAGCCACACTCAAAAGGGTAAGAAATTTCATGGCATTTTTGCTCACCCTTTCCCTATGCTCTCCCTCATGCAATGTAGCTTGCTTAGGAGGAAACCACTCAATTCCTGGTTCTTCCTCCCTTGGGACCAAAGAAAATGAGTGGAACTTGCTTGCAACATTCTGGCTTGTCTGAGGGATGCATAGATGACTGGTTTATGTCTTGTGTGACTTGAAGAGTAAATGAAAACAGTGTCATAGTTTAGATATCAACTTGGAGGATCCTGGAAGCAGGAATGGGCACTTTGGCATGTGATAACTGCAGGAGGACTACAGACCTACAGGTACCTGGGGCAAGAGATGATGGGCAGGGAAATACAACAGAACATCTAAGGCCCTGAGAAGCAGGGTTGAGACTCAGAGAAATTAAGACATTTAAAAGCAGTCAGCCAAGCGCAGTGGCTCATACCTGTAATCCCAGCACTTTGGGAGGGCGAGGTGGGCGGATCACCTGAGGTCAGGAGTTTGAGACCAGTCTGACCAACATGGTGAAACCCTGTCTCTACTAAAATACAAAAAAATAGCCAGGCATGATGGCATACACCTGTGGTCCCAGCTACTTGGGAGGCTGAGGCAGGAGAATCGCTTGAACCTGGGAGGCGAAGGCTGCAATGAGCCGACATCTCGCCACTGCACTCCAGTCTGGTGACAGAGCAAGACTCCGTCTCAAAAAAATAAATAAAATAAAATAAAATAAAATAAAAGCAGCCATGCAGATGGGGGAATTGGAGGAGAAAGCACACATGGAAGACCAGGAAAGGAATTCCCAGAAAAGATTCAGAGCCTTCATGCTGGACCAATTAATGAAGGGCTTCCCCTTGCCTGGAGCCAATCTGCAAAGACTGGGAGGGGTGCTATCTTCTCAAATCCCCAATTTTCAATAAAAGATTACAATGCATACAAAGAAACAGGTGAATATGGCCAATTCAAAATAAAAATAATAAATCTCCAAAAACAGTCCCTGAAGAATCATAGGCCTCAGACTTACTTGACAAAAATTTTAAAACAACTTACATGTGGCCAATGAACATAAACAGAAAACTAAACAAAATCAGGAAAATGACACAGGAACAAAGTAAGAATTTCAACATAAAGATAAAAATTATTTTAAAAGAACAAAACAGAAATCATAATACCTGATAAACACAATACCTGAATTTAAAAATTCACTAAAAGGCTTCAATGGAAGAGTCAGGCAAAAAAAAAATCAGTGAACTCAAAGACAAGTCATTTGAAATTATCAGGTCTGAGAAGCAAAAAGAAAAAAAAAAGAAGAAGAAGAAGAAAAGTGAACAGAACCTAAAGGATTATGGGACACCATCAAGCCAACCATAATATACACTATGAGAATCTCAGAAGGAGAAGAGACAGAAAGAGACAGAAAGCTTATTTGAAGAAATAATGGCCAAAAGTTCTCCACATTTGAAGAAATAAATAGATATACAAATACAAGAAGCTGAACAAACTCCAAGTAGTGTAAGCTCACCAAGACACATTATAATCAAGCTGTCAAAAGACAAAGACAGAGAGATTCTTGAAAGCATCAAGAAAAAAGCAACCTGTCACATACAAGGTATCCACAATAAGATTATCAGTAGATTTCTTGGCAGAAACCATGCAACCCAAAGAGCAACAGGATGATGTATTTAAAGTACTGAGAGGAAAAAAACTGTCAACCAATAATTTTACATTTTACAGAACTATTCTTCAAAAATGTGGGAGAAATGGAGACATTTCCAGATAAACAAATGAGGAAGCTCATTTCCACCAGAACTGCCCTAAAAGAAATACTAAAGTGATTCCTTCAAGTTGAAATAAAAGTATGCTAGACAGTTACAAAAAAACCATATAAAAATATACAGTTCTTTGGTAAAGGTGAATACATCAAAAAATACAAAAACCAGTATTATCACAATTTGGTTCACAACTCCATTTTTATTCTTCTACAAGACTTAAAAGCATAAAAAATGACTATAAATCTATACTAATGGTACACAATATATAAAGTCATAGCCAAAAAAGGAGAACAAGGAACCTCAAGCCCAAAGATGTACACACAACTAAGAATCACTAAACATTTAAGAAAAGCAACACCTTGAAAGAGGCACATCAAATAAACTCCAGAGTCAACACCTATACAAATAGAGTTAATAGGTCACAAAGAGTCTTTCAAAATGTCATATTAATATCTTCTGAGGGACAAGATAAGACATTATATTCACAAAATGAGAAGACCTTGATATAAAAAAAACCACTTGGGCATCTTATAAATATAAACATAAATATAAAAATTAAACCATCAACGTAAATAGATAAATAACATCTAAATTGTCCATAGAAAAATGAGATAACTAAAGATCCAATTAAAAAGTGGGAATATTGAAAATTATTAAGAAAATTTTCAGCTTATAAAGCAAAAGGAAGACAGTAAAGAGATGTGGCAAAAAACTCAAGACACTCCAATATAAATAAGTATGGTAGACTTGCAGAAAAGCAGGAGTGGAAAAATAGTAGAACGGAAAGATTCAAGAAGAGGAAGTAATCAAAAGAATAATAGAAGAAAATTCCCCCTGAACCATATAGTTGCAGATTGATAGTGTCTACCAGAGCCTGGGTAAATGAAAAAAGACCCAAACTAGATACATCATAGTAAAAATTTGTGTATCAAAGATAAGGAGAAAAATCGTAAAAGTTTTCAGTGAACAGTACAACAAACAATATTAAACAAACAAAATAACTGATGCCACCTACAAGGGAATGAGTAATAAGGACTTCATGCTGAGGAAAAGTATACCTCTTGCAAATAACTACATTCTTTTCCCCTTCTAGTAAGACGGTTATGAAACCTATCATATTTCCTTTTTTGCCCTGGATAACAGGAAGCTATGATGTTTAAGCACTGGAGCCATGTTAACTAACATGCTAAAATATACGAATTTTATTTCCCATTTCTAGTTGTCAATTATTTTGTGTATTTAACTAGCATATAAGTATTTCTTTAAAAATTTTAAATTGTGGCAAAATACATACAGCATAGTATTTACCATCTTAATAATTTTTAAATGCACCTTTCAAAATAGTGTTAAATACTTTCACATGCTTGTGCAACCAACCTCCAGAACTATTTTCTTGTAAAATTGAAAATCATACCCACAAAAAAAGACCCCATTTTCCCTCCTCCCAGCCCCTGCAACAAACATGATAGTTTCTGTCTCTCTGATTTTGACTACTCTAGGTACTTCGCATAAAAGAAATCCTATGGTATTTATATTTTTGTAAATGGCTTATTTCATTTAGCATAATGTCCAGTAACACACCTACTGACCTTCATAGCTTAGCCTAGTCTACCTGAAATGTTCTCAGAATACTTACATTAGTCTACAGTTGGGCAAAATCATTTAACACAAAGCCTATTTTTTAAGTAAATTCGTGTTATGGGGGTTTGTTGTACAGATTATTTTATCACCCAGGTACTAAGTACACAATCGTTATTTTTTTCTGATCCTCTCCTTCCTCCCACCCTCCACCCTCAAGTGGGCCCCAGTGTCTGTTGTTCCCGTCTTTGTGTCCATGAGTTCTCATCATTTAGCTCCCACTTACAAGTGAGAACATGCTGTATTTGGTTTTCTGTTCCTGCCTTAGTTTGCTAAGGATAATGGCCTCCACAAAACCTATTTTATAATAAAGTGTGACACTTTACATATCTCATGTAATTTATTGAATACTATACTGAAAGTGAAAACAGAATTATTGTTAGGATACTCACCATTAATGTGTATAGATGAAAGCACACTGAGCCTGAAGAATGTTCGAAGCATTAAACTAAAATTAATTGCTGATAATGGGGATGCTATAGCTACAGAGTCATCAATTTCTCTCTTCTGGTGAGTCTTGAGAATAGCTGACACCTGTTTATGGTTTAGAAGGCAAAGTGTTCTTCAGGCAGATACCAAATTTCGACAATACGTTTTTTCTTTTCATTATGTATTTCTTCATTGCAAGCAAGAGCATCCTTTTTACTCCCATGGAGCTCCTGGATTAATAGGGAAAACAGACAAGGTAATAAGGTTGGCAAAGAACAGGAGAGACGATGGAACAATATGTATGTGATAGCAATTGTAATTGTCGCCCATTTGTCCTAACATTCACACACCACTGCTGATAGTAGAAAGCACCTCTGCCAATTTCTTTGCTGTGAACTTTCTTGGTGCCTCAGGTACAATTTCTTCTATCTCTGCCTCAACTTTTTTACTTCTTTCTTTCTCCAGCTTCTCATTGGAAAGTTCTTCAGCCTCAATGCCAACAAGCTTATGAATACAGCAGAATCTCTGTTAACACTTCGAATGTGTTCACATATGTCTTCAAAACTTTCTTCCAAATGCTGTTCATGCATTGCTGTGTGACTGCTTCCCATGCTGCATCGATGTTCCAGATAGCATTTAGACTGTTAAAAATCCCTCCAAAATGCTCAGAATGTTTGGCCAGATTCAGTCACTTCAACAGCCTGTGCAAACATTTGACATAAATAGTATGCATTGAATATACAGTCCATAGAAACCATATTGCTTTTGCACCACCATAAAGTAAAAAAAATCACTAAGTTGAACAGTTGCAGGCCAGGAGGGGTGGCTCACACCTATAATGTCAGCAATTTGGGAGGCTGAGGTGGGAGGATCCCTTGAGCCCAGGAGTTCAAGACCAGCCTGGGCAACATAGTGAAACCCTGATTTATATATGTATAAATATAAAACTCAAAAGTATATATGTATATATATGCACACACATATATAGCAAATAAACTCAAAAGTCATCACTTATGCAAATATAGCTAATAGGGCATAAAGAGCCTTTTAAATTTTCATGTTAGTGTCTTCAGAGGGACAAGAGAACATATATTGATGCTGCTTATATAGCCTTCAGAACCATAATCCAAATAAACCTTTTTTCTTTATAAATTCAGGCTTGACAAATTATTTCAAAAGGAGGTTTATTTGTCTTATGATTTTGAAGGCTATGTAAGAAGCAAGGTGCCAGCATCTGCTCAGCTTCTGATGAGCGTCTCATGCTGCTTTCACTCATGGTGGAAGGCGAAGGGGAGCCAGCATGCAGAGGTCACGTGGAGAAAGTAGAAACGAGAGAGAGAAGAAGGTGCAGGCTCTTTTTAACAACCAGTGCTTGTGGAAAATAAGAATGAGAACTCACTCACTCCCGTGAGAATGACACCGAGCCATTCATGAGGAATCTTCTCCCATGATCCAAACACCTCCCACTAGGCCCACCTCCAGTATTGGGGATGAAATTTCAACATGAGACTTGGCAGGACCAAACAAACCATATCCAAATCATAGCAAGTCCTTTGCCTATTTTTAAAAAAGTTGTTTGGGTATTTTTCTTGTTGAACTGTAGGAATTCTTTATACATTTTAGATGTTAACCCTTGTTCAGATATGTGATTTGCAAATATTTTCTCCCATTCCATGGATTATCTTTTCACTCTGTTGATGCATGGAAGTTTTTAATTTTCCTGAAGTCCAGTTTATCTTTTTAAAATTTCATGAGCTGTGCAGCTGGTGTCACATACAAGAAATCTTTATCAAATAAATGCCATATCATGAAGACTTTCTCCTATTTTTCCTAAGAGTTTCTAATGGTTGTATAGTTTTATCTCTTATATTTAGGTCTTTGATTCATTTTGACTTAATCTTTGAAATGGTGCAAAGTAAAGTCCAATTTCTTTTTTTGCATGTAGATAACCTGTAAAAAAATACAATACAGTATTTTGCATGTTGATCTTATATCCTGAAACCTTGCTGAACTCATTTATTAGTTCTAAGGTGTTGTACTGAGATTTCTTGAGAGTAGACAGGTTGAGGATTCCTAATCTGAAAATCTGAAATCAGAAATGCTCCAAATCCAAAACTTTTTGAGCACTGATATGATGCCACTTACATGTGGAAAATTCCATATGTAAGTATCTAACATGTAAGTACCTAACACAAACTTTGTTTCGTTCACAAAATTATTAAAAAGAATGTATAAAATTACCTTCAGGCTACATGTATGAGACATAAATAAATTTTATTTTCAGACTTGGGTTCCATCCCTAAGATATCTCATTATGTAAATGTAATATTAAAAAAATCCAAAACAATCAAAATCCAAAACACTTCTGGTCTCAAGTATTTCAGATAAGCAATATGCAACCTGTGTTTCCACAAACTGGCAATGAACACACAAAAACCAAAATTTAAAATATAATATCACTTACAGATGCTCAAGAAATGACACTTTGGTGTTATGGCAAGCAGGTAGCATGTGAAAAAAAAAAAGCACTAAAAAAAAGAACAGGTGTAAATGTAGCCACACATGCCCAGTACTTGTATTATGAAAATTTTAAAATGCTCATGAAAGAAATCAAAAAAGACCAAAATAAATGGAGTGACATATCATGCTTATATACTAAAATACTCAACATTGCAAAAATTTCAATTCTCCCCAAACTATTATGTAGGTCGTGTAACATATAGAAGTTGCATACATATAATATGCATATTATACATAAATATATATTTGTGTTTATTATATATTATAGATGCTTATATGAGCCTATTTCCCATAAGTCCCTTTATATATAATAAAATATATTACACACATATGTATATATTACCTACAGGCATCCATCATTTTATTGCACTTCACTTTATTGTGCTTAGCAGATATTGTGTTTTTTTACAAACTGAAGGTTTGTGGCAATCCTGCGTTGAGCAAGTCTATCAGCATAATTTTTTCAACAGCATGTACTCACATCATGTCTCTGTGTTACTTTTGGTAATTCTCACAATATTTTAAACTTTTTCATTATTATTATACCTGTTATGATGATCTGTGATCCGCAATCTTTGATGTTACTATTGTAATTGTTTTGGGGTGCCACAAAGCACACCCATATAAGACAGGGAACTTAATTGATACATATTATGTATGTCCTGACTGCTCCACCCACCAGCTGTTCCCTTAGCTCTCTCCCTCTCCTCAGGCCTCCGTATTTCCTGACACACAACAATATTGACATTAGGCCAATTAATAACCCTACAATGGCCTCTAAGCATTCAAGTGAAAGGAAGTGTTGCATGTCTCTTACTTTAAATCAAAAGCTAGAAATGACTAAGCTGAGTGAGGAAGGCATGTAGAAAGCTGAGACTGGCCGAAAGCTCGGCCTCTTTGCCAAGCAGCCAAGTTGTGAGTGCAAAGGAAAAGTTATGAAAGGAAATTAAAAGTGCTACTCCAGTGAACTCACAAATGAGAAGAAAATCAAACAGTCTTATTGCTGATATGGAGAAAGCTTCAGTGATCTGGACAGATCACACCAGCCACAACATTTCCTTAAGCCAAACTCTAGTCCAGAGCAAGGACTAACTCTCCTCAATTCTGTGAAGGGCGAGGGAGGTGAGGAAGTGGCAGAAGAAAAGTTGGAAGGTAGCAGAGGTTGGCTCATGAAGTTTAAGGAAAGAAGCCATCTTCTTAATGTAAAAGTACAAGGTGAAGCAGCAAGTGCTAATGGAGAAACTGCATCAAGTTATCCAGAAAATCTAGCTATGATCATTGATGAAGGTGGCTATACTGAACAATGGATTTTCAGTTATGTAAATACAATATTCAAAAAATCCAAAAAAATCGAAATCCAAAACACTTCTGGTCTCAAGCATTTCAGATAAGCAACACGCAATGGATTTTCAAGGAAGCTGAACCAGCCCTATATTAGAAGATTTCATCTAGGACTTTCATAGCTAGAGAAGAGAAATCAATGCCTGGCTTCAAAGCTTCCAAGGACGGGCTGACTCTCTTGTTAGGGCCTAATGCAGCTGGTGAGTTTAAGTTGAAACCAATATTCATTGGCCATTTTGAAAATCCAAGAGCCCTTAATAATTATGCTAAATCTACTCTGTCTATGCTCTATAAATGGAAGAACAAAGCCTGGATGACAGCACTTCTGTTTATAGAATGGTTTACTGAATGTTTTAAGCTTACTGTTGAAACCTACTGCTCAGAAAAAGATTCTTTTCAATATATTATTGCTCACTGTCAATGCACTTGTTCACTCAAGACCTCTGATGGAGATGTAACACAGAGATGAATGTTGTTTTTAAGCCTGTAAACACAACATCCTTTCTGCAGCCCATGGATCAAGGAGTCATTTCAACCTTCAAGTCTTATTATTTAAGAAATACATTCTCTAATGCTATAGCTGTCATAGCTAGTGATTCCTTAGATTAATCTGGGTAAAGTAAATGGAAAACCTTCTGGAAAGGATTCACTATTCTAGATACCACTAAGAATATCCATGATTTATGAGAGGAGGTCAAAATATCAACATGAAAAGGAGTTTATAAGAAGTTGATTCCAACCTCATGGATGACTTTGAGAGGTTCAAGACATCAATGGAGGAACTGCAGATGTGGTAGAAAGAACAAGAGAAATTGAATTAAAAGTGAAGCCCGAAGATGTGACTGAATTGCTACAATTTCATGATCAAATTAGAATGAATGAGAAGTTGTTTCTTATGGATGAGTGAAGAAAGCGATTTCTTGAGATTGAATCTATTCCTGGTGAAGATGCTGTGAACACTGTTCAAATGGCAATGAAGGGCTCACTGAAGGCTCAGATAATTGTGAGCAATTTTTAGCAATGAAGTATTTTTAAGTTAAGGCATGTACATGATTTTGACGTAATGTTATCACACACTTAACAGGTTATGATATAGTATAAACATAATTTTATATGCACTGGGAAACCAAAAAATTTGTGTGACTTGCTTCGTTGCGATTTTTGCTCTATTATGATAGTCTGGAACTAAATCTGCAATCTCTCTGAGATATATATATGTATGTATATATATATATATGTGGATTTATTATGAGTAACTGTCTCAGGTGATTACAGAGGATGGCAAGTTCTATAATCTGTCATCAGCAAGCTGGAGACTCAGGGAAGCCAATGCTGTAGTTTAGTTCAGGTAGAGTCCAAAAGCCTGAGAACTTGGAGGGTTGATTGTGGAAGTTTTAAGCCAAGTTTGAAGGCCTGAGAACTGGAAGGCCAATGGTATAATTTCCAGACCCAGAAAAGACTGATGTCCCAGCTTAAGCAGTCCAGCAGAGGGAATTCTCCCCTCCTCCACCTTTTTGTTCTATTCAGCCCCTCAATAATGGATGACCCCCACTCACATGAGGGAGGGCTATACGCTTTCCTCCGTCTGCTGATTCAAATGCTAATGTCTCGTGGAAAAATCCCCACAGACACACCAAGAAATAATGTTTAATCAGATTTCTGGGCATCCTATGACCTAGTCACATTGCACAAAAAATTATCTATCACACAGGTTTAACACAATTCCTATCAAAATTCCTACAGGATTTTTTACAGCTGTAAACCAGATTATTTAAAAAATGTATACAGAGAGGCAAAGGAAATGGAATAGTTACAATGATTTCGAAATAAGATGAAACTAGAATAATAAATCTACCCAATTTCAAGATATACTATATAGCTACAGTAACCAAGGCTATGTGATATCGGTGGAGGGATAGAAGCATAAACAAGTGGGACCAAATAGAGAACCAGGAAATAACTGCATACTGAAACAGCCAACTGATTTTAGACAAAGGTTCAAAAGCAATTCAATGAAGAATAGATAGTCTTGGCCAGGTGCAGTGGCTCACGCCTATAATCCCAGCACTTTGGGAGGCTGAGGCGGGCAGATTACCTGAGGTCAGGAGTTCAAGACCAGCCTGGCCAACATGGTGAA
>NW_012114600.1:1860264-1880323 GCF_000951035.1 Colobus angolensis palliatus | reverse complement strand
TGAAAAGGCAAGCTCCAGCCTGGGAGAAAATATTTGCAAACCACATATCTGACAAAGGACTCATATCTAGAATATATAAAGAACTCTCAAAATTCTAGCAAAAAGAAAAAAAAAAAAAAAACCCAAACAGTCTAATTAGAAAACAGGCAAAGACATAAACAGACATTTCATTTACAAGATACAGATGGTAAATAAGCACATGAAAAGATGTTCAATATTACCAGCTGTTTACAAAGGAAGTCTTAAGCCAGGCCTCAGATAAGTAAGAGTTTATCAATTAATAGGAGGGGTATAAAACATAAGCTCAAGAGTCTCATTAGATCCCAACAATTTCTTTGGCCTAATATTTTTTTTAAGTTTAAATTTTTCTGCAAGTTATATAGCACTATGTCTAGTATAGTTCCATTTTTGTAAAAAATATATCTATATATAGGAAAAATTTGAACACTGAATATTTGAGGTTATTTAAGAGTAATTTTTAAAAATTTAAGTGTGATAATGATTTTTTAAAGTTTTTATCTTTTAAATATAAATGCTAAAGTATTTACTAATGAAATGTTATTATGTCTTAGATTTCCTTACAAATAATCCAGTGAGGGATGGAAGAAAATGGGTGGGAATATGGATGATGCATGATTGACCATGATTTGATTACAGTGGAAGTTGGGTGATATGTATATACTGGCTCATTATATTATTCTGTTTCTTAAAGTTTGAAATGTTTCATAATAAAGATTAAAGTAAATTAAAATATAGTTGCATAAATGTTTCTATGTGCATAGCAAAACAAAATCTGAAAGGATGTTCATCAAATTGTTATGCGTATCTTTGGAGTGCAGAATTGGAGTGAATAAAAGAAAAGAAAATTTCTACATTTTACTTGATACACTTTGAAATTTTTACAATGAACATATGTATTTTTAATAATAAAAATCTTAAATGTATGAGATTAGCTTTTTACAATCAATTCTTTTTTTTTTTCTTTCAGAGACAGGGTGTTGCTCTACCATCCAGGATGGAGTGCAGTGGGGTGATCATAGCTCACCATAACCTCGAACTCCTGGCCTCAAGCCATCCTCCCACTTCAGCCTCCCAAAGTGCTGGGATTACAGGTGTGAGTCACCATGCGTGGCCTCACCCATCTTTTAATTTATTAATTATACATCAAAGAGAGTTTTCAAATGTATGCAACTCTAAAGGGTCTTAAATATTGCTAGAAATTTACAAAAGGGGAAGCACATAATAGGCATTGTGAAGCTAAACTTGAGAATCTTCTTGCACACAAGTTGATCTAGATCTTATGGCTTTTAAAAGCAAATTAAATAACCCAATTGCACAGATTTATCCACTGTATTTACATTTATTTCTGTAAGGCATCAGATAGATTTGGGCAAATTACCTATTGGAAATACAGTCATGCACCACATATCATTGTTTCCATCAATAATGGACCACATATACGATATTGATGCCATAAGATTGTGATGCTGTATTTTTACTGTACCTTTTCAATGTTAAGATATGTTTAGATACACAAATACTTCCCATGGTGTTACGACTGCCTACAGAATTGAGTACAGTAACCTGCTGTACAGGTTTATAGCCTAGGGGCAATAGGCTTATACATACCATCTAACCTCGGCGTACAGTAGGCTATCCCATCTAGGTTTGTGTAAAGACACTCTACGATGTTCACATGATGACAAAATCACCTAAAAACACATTCTTCAAAACCCATCCCCGTCGTTAAGCAAACACGTGACTGTATTAAACAGTGATCGAGAAGAGTGAATTTACCTCGAGCTCAGCTCTTGAAGTTTGTCTTTGAAAAGCACGCTTAAATTCTATTCATAGCCACTAGGGCTCAGTCTCTTCTTTAAAATGTGAAATTAATGTATTTTCGAAAACAAAAGAATCACAAAACTTATTCTAAGTTGGTGCTGAATAAAAAGGAGACTGTCTTTGTGATACTCTGTGGTCTTATTTAAAACAAAATTCCAAGAAAAAACTGTGGAAAATGAGAGAGGGGCCTCATGAAAATACTTATTTCCCTTTCTCCTGGCATGATTGAGGGGAATTTTGTTTGTGATATAATAAGAAAGGAATTTTTTCTTTTTTTTTTTTGTGAGACGGAGTCTCGCTCTGTCGCCCAGGCTGAAGTGCAGTAGCCGGATCTCAGCTCACTGCAAGCTCCGCCTCCTGGGTTCACGCCATTCTCCTGCCTCAGCCTCCCGAGTAGCTGGGACTACAGATGCCCGCCACCTCGCCCAGCTAGATTTTTGTATTTTTTAGTAGAGACGGGGTTTCACCGTGTTAGCCAGGATGGTCTCGATCTCCTGACCTCGTGATCCGCCCGTCTCGGCCTCCCAAAGTGCTGGGATTACAGGCTTGAGCCACCGCGCCCGGCCAAGAAAGGAATATTATACCTAGAGACGGATTTAAATTTTTAGTCATTATTTGAATGTCTTCTCCTAGAATGTTTTCCTGTATTGTGATGGGTGAACTCACTGGTAAGAACTGAGTAGCACTGAGCCCCTGTTGTACTCCTGCAAGTAAACTGAGGCATGGAGTTTGGGGCTGTGCATATGGATGGTTAGCAACCTGTTTCCTTACTGGTGGGCAGGCTTTCAACGTTGAACTTCCTATTTTTAGATTTCTAAGGGACTTTAAAGTAAACACAACTCATAGAGTATGCTTTATTAGATCTTCAAAGACTTTTGCTGCCCAGTGGAAACCCTTTGTTTCTACAGGCAATCTCTCATGTTGGCAGCCTTAAAGGTTGGTCACGTCTATCAATAGTACTGACAACTTTGTTCTGTAAATACCTGCAGCAGCATTTTAGGAAGAAGTTATTATGCTCCCCTTTTCATATTCTTGCTTCGACCCTAAGAAAAGGCAATATACTTTCTCTGTCATAGGGCAGTGCCAAAGAGGGAATGCCTACCCTCTAACCCCTGACTTCTCCCCCATGGGAAGCAGTCTGACTCGTCAGAAAGGACAGTTACCAGGCCACCCTCTTTATCGGTGGATCTGGCAGGCTGAGCACCACTGAACCCTGATGCATGGGCTCTCACTCGCACAGCAACAAGGTGACTTCTTTTATCTCTCACAGGGAGCAGGGCCTGCCCTGGCCAGAGCTGCCAGGACTTTATTTTCCTCCCCAACATGTGCCCAGCCAGGGATGTGCTCCTTCAGAGAGGAGGATAAACTTACTGATGTGTATATAACTCTAAGATTTTGAAGAATAATTGCATGAGAAAAGACTTTCATAGGAAGGATTTGTTTACTTTATCCCTTCATCTGCTTACAGGATAACAATCTCTGTGTAAGACAGAGAGCCATAGTGATCCTCAGTTAGGGTTGCCAGATGAAGGGGGCAGGGAAGAGAAACAAACTAAGATGACCAGCTAAATTTGAATTTCATATAAAAAATATTTTTTAGTATAAGTATATTCCATGCAATAGTTGGTGGAACATACTTATTCTGTGGGAAATACTCAAAGTAAAAATATTTGCATTTATCTGAAATTCAAATGTAACCTTGTATTTCATTTTCTAAGATTGCATATAGGCAACTCTATCTGTAGTAGAAGACGTTCATCATGAAAGCCAAAGGTTTTTCAAAAGCCCAGATGTTTGTTAAGTATTTTCTTTATCACTAGGCAATTAGTAATATTTTTTTCTTCTCTTTTCCTTTCCCTAACAAATATTTAGTAAGCATCTACTACATGTTAGACACTGTTTTATATGCTGGAATAATGAGCAAGTCAAAAAATAAGTAAATAATTTCCAAAAGAAGATGAAGAAAAAAACAGACAATGTGATAAAGAATGTCTGGATGGAGTGAGCTACCTTAGCGCCAATGTCAGGGGAGCTCGCCCTGAAGAGGTGATATTTTAGCTAAGTCCTAAAGAACAAGATGCAGATGTAAGGTTTCATAGAAATATATTATAGGTAGAGGAATCATAAAAATCCTAAGATGATATGATAGTTTCCTGTGGCTGCAAAAACAGATTATCACAAACTTGGTGGTTTAAAACAACAGAAATTCATTCCATCCTAGTTCTGGAGGCCAGAAGTTGGAAATCAAGGTGTTTGCAGGGCCACACTTTCTCCAGAGGCTCTAGGGGAGAATTCATTCCTTGCCTCTCTCAGCTTCTGGTGACACCAGCATTTCTTGGCTAGTGGCCGCATGACTCCAATTTTCAAAGCCAGCATTTTCAAATCTTCTCCTCTGTGTGTCCAGCTAGTCTCCCTCTGCCTCTCTCTTATAGGGATACTTGTGATGGCATTTAGGGACCACTAGATAATTCAGGATGATCTATCTCCCAATCTCAAGATGTTTCATGTCATCATACTGCAAAGACATTTTTGCCATATAACAGTCACAAGTTCCAGGGATTAGAACATGGATATATTTGTGGGGGAGAAGAGTGGGTTTTTTCAGCCTACCACAGATGGGAAGGAGCTGAACATATTCTGCACACGTGTGTGGCTGCAGCAGCATGCACCATGGGAGAAGTGAAGGCCACGAGGGCTGGAGGCGGACAGGGCCAAGGTAAGGAGTCTAGATTTTATTTTAATGCCAATGGGAAACCAGTGAGATTTCAAACAAGAAGTGGCCTGATTTACAATTTTAAAAACATTTCTCTGGTCACTGTGTAGGGGCTGGACAGTCATAGGGACAAGAGCAAAAAGAAATAGGAAACTGTTAGGTGGTATGGGCTTCTACCAGAGAAGGGCAGGCTAGAAGTATTGGTAGCTTAGATTCAGCGGGTGTGAGGGGAGGGAGAGACACTAATGGGCAGAAGAGATCAATTTTGGAGATAGAGCCATGAGGACTTGCTGATGGATTAGATAAGGGAGTGAAAAAGGAGAGTATTGTGGAATTCAAGGCTTGAAACCTTTTAATCTTGCAGTCAGACAGATCCACCTGACCACTCATCTTGGAAAAGAATGGCTATTTTTTTTCAAGCACTAATGCTGGGCTGCGTGTCCCTCATTAATAATTTGATTTTTATTCATCAGATACAATAAATGCTAAAAAGAAGCCAAATATTGAGATTTGCTGCAATTAGGTAAGACTCTCTAATCTGAGGGAGGGAATTTCACACAAAGTCAAGGAAGGAGTGGGTTCTGCCTTGCCCTACGATGCAGTTTATAAAGTGACCATGCTTTTCAGGAGGGAAATATTCTTTTCCTTCCATTCAAAATTGAGTGTTAACAAAGGCATCATACTTCAGAGCAAGGTTAAAAACACAAAAGCAGCACTGTTACGGTGATTGATGATGACTTGATGTGCACCTGTTAATGTCGTAAACCTCTCACAGCCCGGGTCAGGTTTACTTGGCAGGTAGCATCTTTCATGTCCAGTATTAAGAGCAGCTCAGCAGCCAGGAAATCCTTCGTACACTGATGTTCTCCAGCACACAGTGTTCATCAATAAAGAATGGATGGCAATAAATCAATTGCTATGTTGCAAGTTGGGCACAGATAAGAATAATGGAGAAAACTCTGTTAGGAAGGTGCAGGAGGTAGGTTCTACTGTGAGTTCTGTCACCCATGACCCATGTAAATTGCTGTGAATCACGTGACCCCCTGGGCCTCAGTTTTCTAGCTGTAAGGGGTAAGAGTCATTGAGAAGATCAAAGGAGATGATCAATGTGCCAGTACCTTGGAAACAGTAAAGACCTAAAAATCAAGTTGTCATTGTCATATTATACATTTTATTATAGTTGCATCCTCCATAGTGCCTTACACTTAGAATAGGCTCAATAATTTTTTATCAAGTTTAATTAAGTATAACCAACATGACAAGAAAACAGGCAGATTTTTTTGGCAAGTGCTAACAGATTGATAATTGGAGATTTGTATATGGTTCTCTGATATATATTTAGATGTCCTCTATCAGGGAAAGAAAATGAGGCTGGGTGGAGTGGCTCATACCTGTAATACCAATGTTTTGGGAGGCTGAGGTATGAGGATCACTTGAGGGCAGGAATTTGAGACTAGGTTGGACAACATAATGAGACCCCATCTCTACAAAAAAAAACTTTTAAAAATTAGCTGGGTTGGCACAGTGGCTCATGCCAGTAATCCCAGAACTTTGGGAGGCCAAAGTGGAAGGATTGCTTGAGCCCAGGAGTTCAAGACCAGCCTGGACAACATAGCAAGACCCCACCTCTAAAAAACTTAAAAAAAAATCACCCAGGTATGGTGGTGCACATCGGTAATATCAGCTACTCAGGAGGCTGAAGCGGGAGGATCACTTGAGCCCAGGAGAGAGAGGCTGCAGTGGGCCGTGCTCATGCCTGGGTGACAGGGTGAAAGTTTATCTCGAACAATAAATAAATAAATAATTAGCTGAGTGTGGTAATGAGTGTCTATAGTACTAGCTACTCAGGGAGCTGAGGTGGGAGGATCACTTGAGCCCAGGAGTTCAAGGCTGCAGTGAGGTATGATTGCACCATTATACTCTAGCCTCAATGACAGAGCAAGACTCTACCTCAAAAGGAAAAAAAAGAGTGTTACAAAAGGACACCTCCACCTCCCCTCAGTCTGACACAAAGGATTTTGGCCTAAACCATGCTGTACCAGGGTCATGCAACCTCAAATATGTTACAGACAACTTAATTAAAATAATAGATTATTAACAATGGATCCTCACAGCCCCACATTAGAGCTTGTGACAAATAGTCATAATTTCCAAAAGCAAGTTATCGGATGCTCTGTCTGACTGAAAGAATGAAATGTTTCATATGGTTCTTGAATATTTTCTTGATGTAAAATAACTTATTATTTGAAGTTCTATCAACTGGATTTGAAGGGATAATTGTGGCCTATTGGATCCAGCCATTAGCCATGTCTGTGGCTACCCTGAGATCCCATCCGTTTGATGTAGGAGAGAAAATAGTGAAATTTGATGTCCTCTCACACACAGCATTGTCTAAGGACAATGAAACACAAATGATACATTATAAATGCAATTTGATTTTCTTCACAATCTGTCTCATCAACTAAGATTGTTTACAAAAAAAAGTTAGATTTATAAACTATATTCTAAAAGATGACATCTAAATTCACTAATTCATGAATAAAAATAAGTTACTTTCCAAATATCACCCAATTTTGTCTAAGAGTTACTGTCACTTTTTTATTCATTTGTTTTCAGAAGTCCAACCTCTATCTTCCTTTTTGTTTTTATATGGTCTTTTGTTTTGATAGAAAAGATTAAATGTCATACTTAATTTAAAATCAATATTTTCTGAGGCTGTATTACAGACAGATCTGGATCTGGACTTGTAGAATAGTATTTCACCATACAGCCTCCCTTCAAATATGCATCTTCAAAAACAATTTATCACAACTATGGCTATAATAACAGTTCTGTTAGTGTCTATGAATATTATATGTCAAAATCCATCAATTTTATTAGCCAAGCCACGATAGAATGTTATTGAAAAACTGATAAAGATATTTGTAATAATTAGAACTGGTAGAAATGGCAAAGCTCTGATTCAGGTTGGTCTTCATATAATCATGTAAAGTAGGGTTGTCTGTCTATTTCCATAATATCAAGGGTAGCTGGATATTACCCAATGTCCTTTGTACTTATTTTAGGAGCAAGGTAGATAAGGAAGTGCAATAGAAGAGTGGTGACCAGCAACTTTTAAAAAATTCTGTAAAATAGCCTGGCTTTAAGGGAAAGTACCCAGACTGGTTCACGAACATCACATCCTACTTGATAAACCACTATAGATAAAAAATATATCTACATTTGGAATGAAACACTTATTTATCTACATATTCCCAGGTCACCGGAGAAAACCAAAAAGTCTTCCTGATAGTCACCCACTATATAAAGAAATATAGCCTTACTTTTACACTTTTTATAAGAATTCATGTTGGAGAGAAAACTCTTAAGCATTTGCTACAGCTGGCCAGCCCAGGTGGGGCTCTCATAGAGTGTTTTCTGATAAGTGTGGCATCCACGAAGTCTGAATCTATAGGGCTGTACACTCGGAGCCATGTCCTTAACCTCACTCATAAATGGGTATGACTGGAGGACATCATTATTTCTGATCTTATGAGTCAGTTCAGACGTTCCAGGGGTAGAATGAAAGAGATGTGCTATGGTTTGAATGTTTATGTCCACTCCAAAATTCACAGGTTGAAACCTAATCCCCAATGTGATCATGTTGGACAATGGGACCGTTAAGAGGGAATTAAGTCATGAGGACAGAGCCTTCACGAATGGATTAATGCAATTATAAATAGGATTCACAGAAGTGAGTTTGTTCTCTTTTTGCCCTTCTGCCTTTTTCCATGTGTTGATGCAGCAAGAAGGCCCTTTCAGATTCCAGCACCTTGATTTTGGACTTCCCAGCCTCCAGAACCATGAGCCGACAAATTTCTATTCATTATAAATTACCCAGGCTCAGGTATTCTGCTATAGAAACACAAATGGACTCAGACAATGTATTTTTCCAAAAGTTTTCATTTTTTCAAAAGCTCAGCCTCTTATTTAAAGCAACATCTTCTCAAGAGTAAACAGCATTTCCCTTACAAATGCTGGGATGCTGCTTTTACATTTCCATTTGTCTCAAAGATCTTCAAACCCCGGAACTAGCCCACCCACACCTCTTCCAGACAGATTCTCTTCCTCATCTTTAAGTCTTCGATTATGTAGGCAAGATTCACCATTAAACCAGTGCTTCTCAAACAGCAGTGAGCATCCAAATCACCTGGACAGCCAAGATCCCACCATCACAGATCCTGATTCATTAGTTCTGGACTTGGGCCTGAAAATACACATTTCCATCAAGCCCACGAATCAGATTTTCAGTAGCACTCCTTTAAGTCACAGTAAGAGCACCTGAATTGCCAGGCTTTGAATTTTCATGCCCTCAGCCGCTGTTTACTTTGCTACAGCAGAGGAGGCTTTGCTGATCTACAATGATTTTCACCTCTCCTGGGTACTCATCATCTTACTTGCCTAGATGCTCCCACTGTTCATCACCCCAATTGAATTTTATAGCTCTATTTGCCACTAATGAATGGAAGTCTTGTCCAAACTTTGAAAGTTGTTGTATTAAGCCATACTTGTGTTGCTATAAATGAATACCTGAGACTGGATAATTTGTAAAGAAAAGAGGTTCTATTGACTCACAGTTCTGTAGGCTGCACAAGCATGGTGCTTCACTTCTGGGGAGGCCTCAGGGAGCTTTGGCTCATGGCAAAATGTAAAGCAGGAGCAGGCATATCACATGGCCAGAGCAGGAGCAAGAGAGAGAGGGTGGGGAGGTGCCACATACTTTTAAACAGCCAGATCTCATGAGAACTCAGTACTATGAGGACAGCACCAAGGCATGAGGAATCTGTGCCCATGATCCAAACACCTCCCACCAGGCCCTACCTCCAGCACTGGGAATTACGTTTCAACATAAGAACTGGGCAGGACAAATATCCCAACCACATCAGTTGGATTCTTGAATTGCCCTCATTTCTCAAGCCCCCCACAGGGCTGTATGGGCAGCATTCTCCACCAGTTATGTTCCTAGAGGGGCAAATATCCTTTAGCTGCAGCTAGACTCAAGTGTGATCACCTTGCCCAAACTTCCATCTATACCATTATTTCCTGCTTTACCCATAACTTTGACAGAATGGGCATTGGGCTCCATGACTCCTCCCACCACAATTGATTGGGTAAGAAGTGAACATTTGGCATGAGGACACACTAAGGAAACTGCATTTGCAGAGAGAGACACACCACGCAGGACTGAAAATGGTTAGTCTAAGGGGATTCATGACAGATTTAAGACACCATGATGAACAGAATGACCCCAGGGAATCCCCAGCCAGACCCTTTCATCAACAGGAAAGATCCCAACATGAAGGTGATACAACCACAGGATCCAGCTAGTCCCACAATATGGAGAAGGCATCGAGAACGTACTTCATTCTCCCTCCAACAGTATGAAGAGCTAGAAGCTCTCTTTAGCCAGACTATGTTCCCAGATAGAAATCTTCAGGAGAAACTAGCTTTGAAACTCAACCTGCCGGAGTCAACAGTAAAGGTTTGGTTCAGGAACTGGCGATTCAAATTGAAGCAGCAGCAGCAGCAGCAGCAGCAATCAGCAAAGCAACGAAACCAGATCCCTTCATCCAAGAAGAACGTGCCCACCTCCCCCAGAACATCCGTCAATCCTTATGCTTTTTCTCCTGTGGTCTCAGATTTCTACAGCTCCCTTCCACCTCAGCCCTTAGACCCTTCCAATCGGACATGGAACTCTACCTTCACTGAGAGTTCCACAAGTGACTTCCAAATGCAAGATACTCAGTAGGAGAGGCTGGTGGCCTCAGTTCCTGCTTTGTACTTTGATGCCTATGACATATTCCAAATCATAGAACTGTACAATCTTCCTGATGAGAATGAGATATCCAGCTCTTCTTTCCACTGTCTGTATCAGTATCTCTCACCCACAAAGTACCAGGTAGGAGGACAGGGTTCCTCTCTCAGCACCTTTGCTGGTCCAGCTGTAGGCCTATCTCCCGCACGAACCTGGCCCCGTATGACAAGCCAAGGCTGTGAAGCCTACAGTCTAACAGATAACCTGGAATTCCAGAAAACCTCCAATATGGTAGACTTGGGACTAGAGTACTAATAAATATGGACCATTTAGAAAGGAAAGGAAAAAAAAAAAAAGAAGTGAACATTTGATTTAAAGAGAGGGAGATGCACAGAATAATCTGGGCCAAACAGATCTCTTCATTCTATTTTTGAACAAAGAAACAGAAGAAATTTCAGATACATGTTAGGCAATGAGCAAATAGGTTATAGAAATCAGCTGCAGTAGCCATGCTGGTCAATGTGCAAGATAAGTAACAGCAGAAGTAGAGGAAGGTGGTTAGACAGATGGATATGATAGTGAGGCTCCCAGGGGCCATGAAAATACTAGAATTTGACACATAAGCTGCTGTGCCCAGCCTATATATGGTTTTTCTTATAACAACTTAGGGTATTTACAAACTAAGGTACTTAGAATATTCAAAAAATTAGGCAATGGCCCGGTGACATTTATTATAATCATTGCATGCTATCTTTTAAATCTTAGGAATCAAGTAGCCCAGAAACTTTTCTTCTTTTATCACAAAGAGGAAGGGAAATACCTGGAAATTTTGTAAAAAGTACACTTTAAAGATCCTTAAGAAAACAAGGTCAAAGGAAATTAAGTATATATTTACAGTGGGGTGATCCAGAAGATATGTCATCCCACTTTGCTCATTGTAAATTGTCCTAATCTTCTGGATTTCAGAAAGATGGTATTTATGTGGATTAGGCTACAAAAAGACCCTCTATATATTCAGAGCAAACAGAGAATTAATGCAATTGCTAGCATCTTACATACTAAGAGTCACAAACTCAAATGCCTCGAGGGATCAGGCAGGTAATGTAGACATGTGATAAGGTCCATATAGGACTCTGACATACTGGAAAGTGTGTTTCCTGTTTAAGGGCCAGGGAACCCAGAGTGTCCTTTTTTTCAATAAAAGGTATGGATGCTAATGTGTAGCCTCTTAATTTTTAAATGTTGCAAAATATTTTTTTAAAAAAGCAACAACTTTAAGCCTTTTGCAGGGCAAACAACAGTATTCTGCAGATCAAATATATGCCATAGCCACCATGACTGTCTAGCTGCAACATCTGATCTAGTTAATTGCATCAATTCATCTGACCGAATTTTTGCATTGCTGAAAATATGCCCTAGAGAGAGAAAAGTGGAGAAGTAGAAAGTAGAGAACCATGTTATTAAAAAATATATATATTTTTAAAATGCACACAGTCTTTAGAAATGATATAAAGCAAAAAGCTTTGACATCTCCTGTTAGGATAGTAGGATAGTCTTCTTGACAGGGAATTGTCAGCTCTGTTCTGTGGCTTTAGTTAAGTTACTCAGTTTACATCCTCTGCCTTTCTTAAAATTTGAAATCTGGGCGCTCTAGAGTATGAGGAGCTCAAGTCTAATTTTAACTAATCCAGTGTGTAGATGCTTAGTTCTTTTGGATCGTTTCTTAAAAATACACATCTGGAGATTAATATTGTGTCATGTCTTTATAATTAAATTTTTGCAAAGAATGATTAGAAGAAAAACAAGTCAAAATTTCTCTTTCTATATACAACAGAAAAAGAACTTTTCTTCATGTTCCCTGTGGAGTCAGCCATAAAACATGCCATCGGCCACTGAGAGCAATTTTCAGATGATCCTGAGAAGAGAAAAGCTTCCATATATTTATGCTTTTTCAACATCTACTTCCTTCATGTTTCAAATCATGTCAGATGTCTTATTGCCATGACACACAGTGCCCAGTAGAGACAATCTGGTATGGCTCCCATCACTTCTGATAACACATCACTCAGAGCAATTATGTATCAACTTCGAGCATTTTTTAAAACAGGCTCAGGAAAACCGTTTCTGTTTTTCCAACTCAGTCTTTAAGTTGAAAATATTGTCTATATCCTTAACCAAGACTGGCATTTATTCACTCACACAACACATACTTATTGAAGCCTCTTGTGTGTATTAAAGCACACTGCTAGAAATTAGGAACATACTATGAGTCACTTGGACACAATTCTGCCTTCATGGATCCCTGGCAGCAGAAATTAATCACAAAATCAGTATATTATCACAAACCTGATAAGTATACTGAAGGAGGATCATGAAATGTTATGAGAGCCTAAAACAGGGTCTAAGACATAACGTGGTCTGGGGATTAAAGGGAAGACTTCCCCGAGGAAGTTGAGAGTTCCAGAGCAGTTAGGTACCACTATGGGGAAGAGGAAGTGGGGAAGAATGTTCCATTTAGAGATAATCGCACATGTAAAGGCCCAGGGAGGAAGACAGCACATTTCAAGAAGCGAAAGCAAGCTAGTGTGGCTGGAGTTTATGAACAAAAGAGGGTCCAAGATGAAGTCCAATAGGTAAGTAGGGACCAGATCATTTAGGGCCTTCTAGGAAGAGCAACAGGTAAATATTGAGGGATTAAGGAATGAAGAGTGATGGCTTCATGTGTGGACTGTTAAAGGCTCTCTCACTCTGGTGAAGAAGACTGGATTCGAGGACACTGTTAAAAGCTGTATTTGGTGTATTAATCATGTGTTTCTGATGTTTTCACATTTGGGGCTTTGCTGATCCTGGAGGGAGTGTCCCTCCCAAGGCTAGCTAATTTCTAGAGATATTAAAGAACTCTCCTGCAAGTACACCTTTCATACATAAAGCAACCACCCAGTGCTCATAACGCCCAACCAACTCCTTCTCTAGCTCTTTGACTCTGGGCCCTCAACCACCTGCCCCCTTCACCCCACAGCCAGGCACCAGACAACTTGGAATAGGTGCAACGCCCCAGAGTCTGCCAAGATTATTGACACTAGCCAATCCTTATTCTGCCTCACCCATTTCTTCCCACAGTCACTACAACAGTCTCTTGCCCACACCTTCCCCTCATTTCCTCCTCCTCCTGACCAACCCTGGTGTTTCCCCACGGGATGCCCCTTCATGGCATGCCAAGCCTCCTCTTTCTAGGGATCTGTGAATGTCAACGTCTTCCTTAATGACAGTCATTTCTACGTCTGCATGTCCTACCATACCTGATTCAAACAAATCCTAGGTACATTTTAAAACACAAGACCACTGCAGTAAGCCAGGTGACTTCTGATGGTGGCTTAGAACAGCATGGTCAAAGTGAAGCAGAATAAAAGTACACAGTTAAATAAGAAATGAGTTGGATAATAAAGTGAGGAAGAGAGAGTTTCAGAATAATTCCTGGACTTATGCTCTGTTCAATTAATTGGATGATGGTGTCATGTACCAAGACAGGAAATCCAGAAAGGGGGGCAAGTTTGGGAGAGTGGACAATGAGTAAAATGGGCTTTCAAGACAATCAAATGTAAATGTTACAATAGACAGTTGGATTTAAGCTCCTATTCAAAGAAAGGAGTCCTCACCATCCTTGCCCAGCTACTCAAAGATGAGGACCCCACGGCAGAACTATTTATAGGCTATGATTTTTTTTCCTCTAATATATCACATTTCTGGTTGATGTAAATGACACTTTAAAATGAGAAACATACTATATTTATATCTTACTGATCGCAAAAAAATTAGCTTTCATATGCTCCAGATGCTATTTTTTTTCCAGATGCTATTTGATACACATCTGTCTGCCTACTCTCCATGTCAAACTAAAATCCATTCTCACAGTGAAATGTTCTCCGAACTTGAGCCAAATTGCCTTAAAGTACCCTTCATTCTATAAACTATAAGAATAGCACTTCGTTTAATGTGACAAGAAATCACATTGTCAGGTTTCCCTGATTCACCCTAATAATTGCACTTACTTGAATCACACTGCAACACAAGTTGTTTTCAGATTGATCTTTAAATTCATAGGATGAAGAAGATAACAGTTATGGGAAACATTACAACTTTGCCATTATTCTTATTCTTGTAATTGGCCAGTCTTTTCATAGTTTCAGGATAAAGATAGGGAGACCAACAGGGTGACACAGATATTTTCCCTCTCTCTTGAACTTCAAACTACAGAGGCACTAAAATAATGACTCTGCTACTATTGTTATTAGCAAGGAGGTTTGAAGATTGTTTTGTTTTCTCTCTTTATCTGTGTTTTGAAAAGTCTTAACAAAAGTGACTTCTGAAGTCACCGTTATCTAGCTCAATTTTGCCTAAGGGGCTGAGGAAAAGAAAGACGTCTACATATTTTTAGAAGGAGGCAAGACTATTTCATGGTAACAAGTCATATTTAGGATTCTGATCTGAAATTTGTGTGAGAAGTCCAAACTGCCTACAAACAGCAGCTGTGATTAAAGAAATATAGCTGTCTAAATCTGGCAAGATAAGTAAGAAAATAACCCAGTGTTTATTGTTTCCTAATGGGATACAAGCAGACAAATGCAACTGGTGGTCATATCCATGATGCATTACAGACCCCAGTGAGATCTTCTGACAGCTTTGGGGAAGGTTGTATAGTCAGAACAAGCCTCACATCTAATCCACGACAGAGAAAGCAGAAAGGAAGAATTCCATGCTCACTTTTTCTTCTTTACCACTTGCTATGGAAATAAAGGGGAATATCTACATATAGTGTCACATTACTTATTAATGACAATAATAATTAACCTGTTAGAACTCTTACAGTGTATTGGGCATTGTACAATGGACCTTACTTAAATTATCTCCTTTAATCTTCATTATGACCCAATAAGGTAATTGTTTCCATTATCCTCATAAAAGAAAAATAATTACTATATATACCAAAATATAAGGTGAGAGAGATTATTTTCCCAAAATTATCCATCAGAAAAAACTTCATATTCAATTCTTCTGAAAATCCTCCAAATATTATAGGGCACTGTTTTAGTTACTAAATTTTGAGTGTCAGAATATCTTGAAAAAGATATATTTCCCTAAAATGACCATAATTGGTGCTAGCTTGAATGCTCATAAAGTAATCTGGTAGAATTCATGTTTTTTAAAAAAAAGAGACAAAGAAGATTATCTTTAACATAGATCATTATTTCTGGGAGGCAACAGAGAACGCTCATGATGCAAGTCTTTTTGAATCACTCTAAGAAGTCATAATAAACGTAATGAATGTTCACCTAATGAATTTTAAAATAGTTTTTTAAGGTTATGTAAATGTATATTTATGGGTTAGGATAAAATTTCTAGTGACAGTATCAAACACAGATTCAAATAGTTTGGATTCTCATGCAACTTAAATGGATATCAGGATATACCCGAAAACACTGTATGTGGCAGGTCAGAAAGTGGCCCCCAAAATGACAGAGACACTGATGTCAGAATTGTTCAGAAAGAGTTTGAATCAAAGTATTTCATGAAGTGTAAGACTGGGGTCTAGGGGAAGCAATACTTCTAAATTAATGTTATTTCACATGTATTTTTTTTTTACTGTAACTAATTATGTAAATATTACAAATTACACCTTTCTGGTTTTTAATAGATTCAATGGAGTGTGGTATAGTAGACAGAGTAAGCTAGAAGGAAGTAGGCAAGTTGAGTAAGAAGACAGGAATGAGCTTTTAAAAGCTCAACATAGAGATCCAGTTTTGTTTCATTCAATAACACTTTATGGAATTCCTCTGACGTGCAAGGCACTGGAGTAGGCCTACACAGGACACCTAGATGAACATTCATGGCATCACTATCCACTCAGTCCCCTAAGTTAGAAACCTTGCAGATTTAGTAATAATAAAAATACCAGTCACATACTTGTGCAAGATACCATTCTAAGTGCTTTTTATTTTTTAACATTCTTTAATTTTCAAAACAACCCTATGATATATGAACAATTATTGTCATTATTCCCATTTTACAAATGAAGAAACTGAGATTAAGTAACTTATCAAAGGCTACAAAGTTAGTAAATGGATGTTTTAGGATTCAAAACAGGGAATCTGGTGCTTAAATCTATGCTCTTAACCTGTTACACTGCCTCTCTTCATTATCTTCCTCTTCTTTCCCTCCTCCCTATAGCTATCTGGTGCTTAAGTCTATGCTCTTAACCTTTAGGTTACACTGCCTCTCTTCATTATCTTCCTCTTCTTTCTCTCCTCCCTATAGCTAATCTGTTCCCACATTTTGTAAAGGAGAGCCACACCTCCATGAGTTCTAGCTAACACATTTATAAAATGGCAAATAGGAGTGAAAATAACTGGAGTATTACTTCTTATCTTTTCAAAGAATGCAAATTCCTTTCAATATCTGATGAAAGTTACAGACCCGCTCCAGATAGTCTCAAATTTTACACATAACTTTAGGAAATTCATAGCCAATCAAAAAATCCTAGGACACAGAGTCTTAAACCAGACAAACATGAGTACGACGGATGGATGCTCCCAATTGAGGACTAGATTTTGTGAACTGTGGCCATAAAGATTGATGACTTCCCCTGGAAGAAAGAACATGATTAGTCTTGTATAGACCAGCATAGAATGCCAAATAAATCCCTGAATGAGTCAGAGACAATCCGACATAGTAGGAAGAGAATGAGACAGAATCAGTACAATGTAAAAGGAAGTGAATCTGAGAAACACCAAGATCAACATGACTGTAATATTTGTGGCCCACACGATAATTATAAATTAGATCATTTATGACTGGCTGCCAGTGAAGCAAGATTGCAAAAAACACTTACTCCCTCCTCTGACCCCAGCTCTGGATATGCGACAAAAGCAAGAGACTAGTTAATGGACCCCTAAAGTGGGAAATCTTTAGGAAGACAGACATAGTTGAGTTCCAGTTTGGGGAAGAAATGTTAGCCTTGCACAGGGGAGAGCCAGATGCAGAGATGATGGTAGTTTGAAAAAGTTTGACATTTTCTATTTGTATTTTTTTCTATGCCCCACATTTCTATAGGCCTATCTTATGGCCATGGTGGGAGAAATAGGCAGCAGCACCAACTTTAGCCAGAGGATAGAGTAAGGCTAGGGCAGTATTAGATCCTAGTTAAGGTGAGTGACAACAGGTGCATGTGGTCTAGCTGGCCTTAAGCACCTTCTCCTCCCGTATCCTGTTATAGGCTGGGTAATTACAACAGAAGGAGGTAGCCTTGAAAATGAGCATTGGCAGGATTTTACTGAGAGGTTCCGGGTATATGTGTGTGTGTAGAGGCAGGTAAATGGGAATGATTGCAATACCAGAGGCTCTACATCATAATTCCTGTTTTTTCTCCATACATTTAGGTGAATATAAGCTGAGGCCTGTGCTTTTTGCCTGTCCCTTAAGTACATGTTATCAGCCAAAGTAGCTGGTATATCACAGTGAATGTTAATTCCCAGAAGGAAAAAATAAGACGCCTGAGAAGCATGAGCATTGTAAATAAAAGCCAAAAATCAAACAATTTATATAAGAGAAAGCAGAATTAATTAACCAGTGTGATATTGTGAAATATATATTCGGTCTTCCTTCCATTCCCTGACATACAACTCCTAAAATCCTTGGAGTCTCTAAAGTGCTATCTTTTTGTATGCTAATTTTGACTCATAGCTTCAGAATGGATCTGATTACCAAAGAGGAAGAGCAAAGCATGATTAGAAGGTTGGGACTTTCAGCACCATCCCCTAAAGTGGGAGATGAGAGAGGCTGAAGGTCAAGTTGATCACCAGTGGCCAAGGTTTAATCAATCATGCCTGCATAATGAAGCCTCCACAAAAACTCAAGAGGACAGGGTTCAGAAAGCTTCCAGTTAGCTGAACACGCAGAGGTTCCTGGAGGGTGGTGTGGCCAGGGAGGGCATGGAAGGTCCTCACTCCTGTCCATACTTTGCCCTGTGCATGTCTTCATCTATATCCTTTGTAATACCCTTTACAATAAACTGGTAAACATAAGTAAGTGTTTTCCTGAGTTCTGTGAGCCACTTGAGCAAATTAATCGAACCCAAAGAAGGGGTCATGGGAACCCCAACTTGAACCTGGTCCATCAGAAGCTATGTAGGCCTGGACTTGCAACTTGTGTCTGGTGGTGGGAAGGGGCAGTCTTGGGGACTGAGCCCTCACCTCTAAGTTCTGATTCTATCTCTAGGTAGATAGTGTTGGAATTGAATTTGAGGGTGCTCAGCTCTTGTCCACTGCTGGGTGTGTGGAAAAAAAACCCACATTTGGTCCTAGAAATTTTCTTCTATATTGATGATTGTTGTAGTGTGAGAGCAGAGGAAAAACATGGTTTAAGAGTTTTTCCCTAAATAACCAGATAGAACAAGAATGTAAAACATGTGAAATAAAATTATTAAAGAGACAAGGGAGACAATTAGAAACATGAAACAGAAAAAGCAGTTTAAAGGAAGGCCAGCTGGAGACAATGGATATATTTTTTTTTAATTGTTGAAATAGGCCGGTCATGGTGGTGCATGCCTATAATCACAGCACTTTGGGAGGCCGAGGTGGGCAGATCATTTGAGGTCAGGAGTTCGTGACAAGCCTGACAAATATGGTGAAACCCCATCTCTACTAAAAACACAAAAATTAGCTGGGCATGGTGGTAGGGGACTGTAATCCCAGCTGCTCAGGAGGCTGAGGCAGGAGAATCACTTGAACCCAGGTGGCAGAGGTTGCAGTGAGCCGAGATCGCACCACTGCACTCCAGCCTGGGTGGATTCTGTCTCAAAAAAAAAAAAAAAAAAAAGTTTTTTTTGTTGAAATAATTCAATCAATAAATTGTACAGCAGAATAGATAGAACCAAAGAAAAAAATGGTAAACTGAAAAATCAGGTTAAAGAACTCTATGGGAAAGTATTAGAAAGGGCTAAAGAGAGAAAATATAAAGACACATTTTTTAAAATAGGGGGATCTTAAAATGTTAATATCTATATAATAGAAGTTCCAGAAGGAGATAAAAGTGATTGGGTTTGGGAGAACAGAGCAGGAAAGATTTGAAGAAATAAATAAGATGTAAGACCCCAAATTTAAAGGAATCACAGAGACTAGAACTCACATAAAACACAAGAAAAAATTACAACAAAATTCATTATAGTAAAATTTGAGAATATCAAAAACAAAGAAAAAATTCTAAAGCTCTCCCAGTGAGAAAAGCAAACACTTGCATAGGAATGAGAATCAAATTAATATTAAACTTCTCAAAAACAACATTGAGTGTAAGAGGATAATGAAGTACTGTTTTCAAAATTTGGATAAAAATCAACATTTATTAAAGTAAAAATTTTATATCTAGCTAAATCCTTGCTTGAATATGAACCTACAATAAATTTATCCTCAAACATAATAAAAAAGGTTTATGGAAAGGGGGTTAAAAAATAGGTTAACACATGAAAGTCCACTTTAAAAGCACCCTGAGGGGAAACAGTCCAACAAGACGATCAATAAATCCAGAAGAAAGCATCAAAATATAGGAAGAAATATTACTGATCGTTATCTTAGTTTTTATATTTTGTTGTTGCCATAACACAGTACTACAAAACTGAGTAATTTATAAAGCAAAGTTTATTTGTTACATGATTGTGGAGT
>NW_012114600.1:1835518-1854449 GCF_000951035.1 Colobus angolensis palliatus | reverse complement strand
AAAAAAAAAAAGAAGTTGGCAGAAGACATCATGTGGTTAGAAGGCAAGAACAAGAGAGCCAGAGAGAGCCTGCTTTTATAAATAACCTGTTCCCATGTTAGAAACATTAATCCATTTATAAAGGCAGAGCTGACAACTTATTCATGAATGCAGAGGGAGTATGTTTCAACACAAGAACTTTTAGGGAACACATCCACACCATAGCATTCCACCTTCAGCCCCCAAAATTTGTGTTCTTCTCACATACAAAATATATTCACTCCATCCCAATAACCCCAAAGTCTTATCTCATTCCAGCACCAACTCAAAAGTCCAGAGTCTCATCTAAATCAGATATGGGTGAGACTCAAGGCACAATTCATTCCATGGCAAATTCCCTCCAGCTGTGAGGCTGTGAAACCAAAACAAGTTATCTACTTCATTGTCCCACCAAAACACAATGGTGGGACAGGCATAGGATAGACATTCCCATTCCAAAAGGGAGAAAATGGTAAGAAAAAAGGGATTACTGATCCCAAGTAAGTCTAAAAATCAATACACAAAACACCATTAAACCTTAAAATTTCAGAATGATCTTTCATTCTATGTGCCACCTCCTGGACACACTGGAGGATTTATGTCCCAAAGCTTCAAGCAGCCCCATCTGTATGGCTTTGCTCGGCTCATCCCATGCAACAGTTCTCATGGGTTAGGGTCTCATGCCTGTAGTTCTCCCAGGCTAGTGTGGCACAATGGTAACTACAGTTTTCAGGTCCTACGGGTGGCCCTGTTTCAGGAGCTCCACTAGATATTGTTCTAGTGGGGGTTATCCATGGCAGCACCAGCTCTGACTCACATTTCCACCCAGCAGCCCTAGAAGGAGCTTTCTGCAGTGATTCTAACTCCTGCAATAAGGCTTTGCCTGGGCTACCAGGCTGCTCACAACATCCTTTGAAATCTAGAGGAAGCGATGCCCCCACAGCTCTTGCATTCTGCGTTACTTAAATTAGCAGTATTAGCACCTCATGAGTACCACCAAGGTTTACAACTTGTACCTTTTGGAGTGGCAAGTCAAGCCACACCCGGGCCCACTTGAGCCACAGCGGGGGTAGCTGAAAAGAACTGCTTCAGAATGCAGGGAGCAAAACCCAAGGTGGCCCTGAGCAAGGACTTGTCCTCTAAAACCATTCTGCACTCTAGAACCCTGGGCCTGTGATAGGAGAGACAGCCTTCAAGATCAGTGAAATGCCTTTGGGGTTTTTCTCTTATTGTCCTGATGAACTGTCTCTGGCTTTGTTCTATTCACACTAATTTCTGTATCAATCAGTTGCTTGGTCACCCCCTTAGTTTCCTCTGCTAAAAAGCCCTTTCATTGTCTACCATATAGCCAGGCTGCAAAATTTCCAAATCTTTCCAGTCTGCTTCCCATTTAATTATAAATTCTATCTTTAAGTCATCTCTTTCCTCTTATTTTACTATAAGCAGTTAAAAGTAGCCATGTTGCAGCCTGAATGCTTTGATGTTTAAATATTTCTTCCAATATTTGTCAAACCTGTGAGCTCTAAAGCATGAAGAATGAAATCCAGGGCAACATAAGAGGATATGGTGGTGTGTGGTTAATTTTATGTGTCAACTTGGCTAAGCCACTAGATATCACAGTTCATCACTCTGAAATTCCACTTTCCATAAAGTTTTCAGGCGCAGACACAGTTCAGCCAAGTTCTTTTCCACTTTATAACAAGGATGGCCTTTACTCCAGTTCCCAATACCTTATTTCTCAATCCCATCTGGGACATAGGACCTCATCAGAATGGCTTTAGTGTCCACAGTTCTATCAACATGTTGGTCACAATCACTTAAGTTATCTCTAAGAAGTTCTAGACTATCCTTAGTCTTCTCTCCTTCCAAGCTCACATCAAAATCACTCTTAACATCTCATTCAAGCTAGTACAGACTTCTTCTAGCCTACTTCTCTATATTAGTCTCTTTTCACACTGCTATAAAGATACTACCTGAGACTGAGTAATTTATCAAGAAAAGAGGTTTAATTGACCCACAGTTCCACATGGCTGGGGAAGCCTCAGGAAACTTACAATGATGGCAAAAGGCAAAGGGGAAGCAAGGCATGAGTTCCATGATGGTAGGCAAGAGAGAGGGAGCAGAGGAAAAACTGCCACTTTTGAAACCATCAGATCTTGTGAGAACTCCCTCAATAACATGAGAAGAGCATGGAGGAAACTGCCCCCATGATCCAATCACCTCCCACCAGGTCCTTCCCTGGATACGTGGGGATTACAACTCAGATTACAATTCGAGATGAGATTTGAGTGGGAATACAGCCAAACCATATCATTCTGCCCCAATCCCTCCCAAATCACTTGTCCTTTTTACATTTCAAAACCAATCATGCCTTCCCAACAGTCCCCCAAAGTCTTAACTCATTCCAGCATTAACTCAAAAGTCCAAGTCCAAAGTCTCATCTGAGGCAAGCTTTGGACTTTTGACTGAGGCAAGTCCCTTCTGCCTATGAGCCTGTAAAAATCAAAAACAAGTTAGTTACTTTCAAGATACAATAGGGGTACAAGCATTGGGTAAATGTTCCCATTCCAAATGGGAGAAACAAAGAGGCTACAGGCGCCATGCAAGTCCAAAATCCAGCAGGGCAGCCATTAAATCTTAAAGCTCCAAAATAATCCCCTTTGACTCTATGTCTCACATCCAGGGCATGCTGGTGAAAGGAGTGGGCTCCCATAGCTTTGGGTAGCTTCACCCCTGTGACTTTACAGGGTACAGTTCCTTTAGCTGCTTTTATGAGCTGGCATTGAGTGCCTGCCAGTTTTCCAGGTGCATAATGCAAGATGTTGATGGACCTACCATTCTGGGGTCTAGAGGATGGTGGCCCTCTTCTCACAGCTCCACTAGGCCATACCCCAGTAAGGACTCTGTGTTGGGGCTCTAACCCCACATTTCCCTTCTGTACTACCATAGCAGAGGTTCTCAATGTGGGCCCCACCCCTGTAGCAGATTTCTGCCTGGACAGCCAGGCATTTCCATACATCTTCTGAAATCTAGGTGGAGGCTCCCAAAGCTCAACTCTTGTCTTCTTTGCACCCCCAGGTCCAACACCATGTGGAAGCTGCCAAGGCTTTGGGCTTTCACCCTCTGAAGCAATGGCCCGAGCTGTACCTTGGCCCCTTTTAGCCACGGCTGGAGCTGGAGCAGCTGGGATGCAGGGAACTAGTTGTCCCAAGACTGCAAAGAGCACTGGGGCCCTGGGCCTGACCCACAAAACCATTTTTCCCTTTTAGGCCTCTGGGCCTGTGATGGGAGGGTCTGCAGTGAAGGTCTCTGACATGCCCTGAAGACATTTTCCTCATTGTCTTTGGTATTAACAGTCAGCTCTTCCTCATTACTTATGCAAATTTCTGCAGGAGGCTTGAATTCCTCCCCCAAAATGGGTTTTCCTTTTCTGCCACATGGTTAGGCTACAAATTTTCCAAACTTTTATGCTTTGCTTCCCCTTTAAACATAAGTCCCCATTTCAAACCATTTCTTTGTGAGCACATATAACTACATGCTTTCAGGAAAAAATAGGCCAGTTCTTGAATGCTTTGCTGCTTAGAAATTTCTCCCACCAGATACCCTAAATTATCTCTCTCAAGTTCGAAGTTCCATAGATCTCTAGGGTAGGGGCAAAATGCCACCAGTTTCTTTGCTGAAGCATAGCAAAAGTGACCTTTGCTCTAGTTCCCAATAAGTTCCTCATCTCCATTTGAGACCACTTCTGCCTGGACTTTATTGTCCATATTACTATCAGCATTTTTATCAAAACCATTAAACAAGTCTCTAGGAAGTTCCAAACTTTCCCTCATCTTCCTGTCTCCTTTTGCACCCTCCAAACTGTTCTAACCTCTGCCCATTAGCCAGTTCCAAAGTTGCTTCCACATTTTCAGGTTGTCTTTATGGCAATACCCCACTATTCCAATACCAATTCTTTGTATTAGTGCATTTTCACACTGCTATAAAGACACTATCCAAGACAGCGTAATTTATGAAGAAAACAGGTTTAATTGACTCACAGCTCCACATGGCTGGCGAGGCCTCAAGAAACTTACAATCAAGGCAGAAGGTGAAGGGGAAGCAAGGCACATTTTACACGATGGCAGGCAAGAGAGAGAGAGCATAGGAAAACTACCAATTTTAAAACCATCAGATCTTGTGAGAAGCCCCTCACTATTGTGAGAACAGCATGAGGGAAACTGCCCCCATGATCCAACCACCTCCTATTAGGTCCCTCAGTGGATGCATTGGGATTATAATTTGGATTACAATTTGAGATGAGATTTGGGTGGAGACACAGCCAAATCATATCATTTCCCAAATTCTTCTAGCATCTTCCCAGTTCCAAAGTTGCTTCTGCATTTCCATTTATTGGTTATAGCAACAACTCCCTTCCTGTTACCAATTTTCTTTCTTAGTCCATTATCTGATGCTATATCAGAATACCGCAGACTGAGCAAATTATAAAGAAAAAAGGTTTATTTAATATCATGGTTCTGGAGGCTGAGAATTATAAGAGCATGGTGCCAGCATCTGGGGAAGGCCTTTGTGTTACATATTATATGGCAGAAGGCATTCACATGATGAGAGGACAAGAGCGAGAAAGCCAGAGAGACCTCACTTTTATAACAAAGCCACTCCCATGGTAATGAGCTCACTCCAGTGACAGCAACATTTCTTCATTCATGAGGGAAGAGGCCTTGTTAACCCATAAACCTATTCATAACAGCAGAGGGATTATGTTTCCAACACATGAAATTTGGGGAGACATATTCAAACCATAGTAATAGCTTTTAAACAAAATAATTTGTCAAACCTATGAGCTCCACAGTGTGACAAATGAAAGCCAGGACAACATAAAAGAATCTGGTGATAAGTGATTAATTTTACATGTCAATTTGACTAAGACACAGTAGCCAGATATTTGGTCAACAATCTGAATGTTGCTGTGAAGACATTTTTTATGTAAAATTAACATTCTAATCAGTAGACTTTAAGTAAAGCTGATTACCCTCCAAAATGTGGAGGGGGGCCTCATCTAATCAGTGGCCTTAAGAAAAAGACTGACCTCCCCCAAGGAAGAGGGAATTCTGCTAGCAAAATGTTTTCAGACTCAAACTGCAACATCAACTCTTCCCTAGGTCTCCAGCCTACCAGACTACCATGCAGATTTTGGACTTGCCAGCCTCCACAATCACATGAGCCAATTCCCTTCCTTAAAGCTAATCTCTTTTTTCTCCCTTTCTCTTGCCATATGCATACATATATGGGTATATTTGTTCTGTTTCTATATTTGTTCTATTTGTTCTGTTTCTCTGGAGAGCCCTGGCTGATAGAGGGTATGCTATAGGAAGCAATTAACATGTCTACTTATATTTATTTTTCAATCCCCATTCTAAAAACAAATTATTAGTGAAACCTTTACATGTATATAATCTATTACTATAGTGTATATAATGTAATTTAAAATTAAGTATATGTATATACTTGCTCAATTTTTAAAAACCTAATATGAGCACACAGCCAAAAAAGTTTGAAGATCACTAAACAATGACAATGAATAAGTAATATATTCATAAAGTCCATAATGAAAAGTATAATTATAGTATACCAAAATCGAGGGGATGTCAGATAGAGAAGTAGAGGCCAATGGAAAGGAAGCAAGCTAAGGCACCTATCTTATTTTGAGGATAGGCACAGATATTGATAAGCTTAACACATTGGTGGGGAGAACATATTCAAAAAAGCTATGTGCAATTCCTTCTGAAACACGTACAATTAAATATTTCAAGTATTTTTTATTTATAAAATAAAAACTCCTTCAGCTATTGATGTAGAAGGATACATGTAGATGCTCACAAATGAATTCCAGTGTTAAACAGCAACCACTTACATGGCTGCAAAATGGAGTACATAAAACATTGGAGTGGGGGAAGAAAATGCATGAACTTCAATTTATATCTATTTTTATCTCATACATGTTAATTTCTATCTTTGTGTGTGTTTTACAATCTAAAAAAAAATAAATGCCTAATTTATGAATAAACATGTATATGTTTGAGGTGGCTATTTTTTTTTAATGTGGTGAATACTGCCCTGGAGAATAATGCCTAAACAGATGCTATTCTTATTTGAGTGTCTATTCGTTACGCTTTCTTTCCTGTCAAACTCCTTTCCAGCCTTTAGGTCAATGTACAGGGCCCACCCTTTGTAACAGACTCTTTCCATGGAGTCTGGTCAGCAGGTACCGTCAATCCCCCCTCCCACTCACAGGGACAGGCTCCACCACACATTTATGTTTGCCAAAGATTCTGAGTACCTTAGTTACTGGTGATTAGTCCAGAACACAAATGAACTTGAACAGAGTTTGATTAACTAGATTCACCCTCTGAGAAATTTGGATTCAGAGGCACTAATTAAACTCTGTTCATCAACAGACACAAAGACCTGTAAATCTGAAAACTATGAGGTAGGTACCTATCACTGGAACTAAAGAAAAGAATTTCATCTTTGCTTAGCCTTGTTAAGTGAGGCACTGCATTGTCAAGATTTATTTAGTCTGCAAAGATCTGTAGTGCTAGTAAATTTTTCTCCCAACTTTCAATTTTGAAAAATTTTAGACATACAAAAAGTTGAAAGAAAAATACAAAGAACACCTGTATACCCTTCCTAGATTGTTAATGTTTGCCACATTTGCTTGCTTAATCTTACCCCTTCTTCTTTCTCTCTCTCCATAGACATGCACACACACAGACATACGCGCGCGCACACACACACACACACACACACACATCTTGAGCTGAAGTATCTCAAATTAGGTCTCAGACATCATGACACAATGACACATTATTCCTAAATACTTTGGCATGAATATCCTAAGAATGAGATATTATCCTTCATAACCCCATAATAACATTATCACAACAAATAAATTTAACAATTCAATATTATCATCTAATATATAGCCCATCTTCAAATTTTCCTATTTTAGGCCAAAATGTCTTTTATAACTATTTTTTTTTCCTGATCCAGGATCTAATCAAGTTTTTAGCATTGCATTTGGTTGTTATGTTTCTTTAGTTTCTTTTAACATGTGCTAGACTCCTTGCCTTTTTGTTTTTGTTTTTCATAACACTATCTTTTATAAAGAGTCTAGTCAGTTGTCATGTAAAATGTCTTTTCTACATCCCAAATGTGTCTGGTTGTTCCTCATGGTTAGAGTCAGAATATTAGAAGAGTGTTACACAGACAATGCTGTATATTCCTTATCGCATCACCTAAGGTAACTTGTGTTATTTATTTATTTATTTATTTATTTTTGAGATGGAGTCTCACTCTGTCACCCAGGCCGGAGTGCAATGGCATGGTCTTGGCTCACCACAACCTCTGCCTCCCAGGTTCAAGTGATTCTCTTGCCTCAGCCTCCTGAGCAGCTTACCACCATGCCCAGCTAATTTTTGTACTTTTAGTAGAGATGGGGTTTTGCCACATTGGCCAGGCTGGTCTTGAACTCCTGACCTCAGGTGATCTGCCCGCCTTTGCTTCCCAAAGTGCTGGGATTATAGGCGTGAGCCACTGTGCCCAGCCTAGCCTGTATTATTATTAGAGATGCTAAGTTGATCTATTGTTAACGTAACTTTTCCCTGCATAATTAGTAGGTAATCTGTGGAGTGATACTTTGAGACTGTGTGAATAACCAATTCTCTAATAAATTTTTACCCAATAACTTTAGAATTTATGATTAATACTTGCCTAAACCAGTTATTAAATTGGGAGTTACAAAATAGTGATTTTTGAATTCCATCATTCTTTCTACATATTAGTTGGCATTCTTTAAAGAAGAGCTTTTTCTCCCACCCCACTCTCTTTATAATTCATGTATTTTTTTATTCAACATATTACAACCCATTATAAACAGTATTCTTTACAGTGCTCAAAATGTCCCAAATTTGGCTTCCATTATTGAGTCTCAAAGACTCTAGATTTTATACCAAGGGAGAAAGCAAAATGTAGTGGGTAGAACACAGGCTTTGGAGTCAGACAGCTCTTTGGGAAGCTGCCACTTACTAACAGCGTGGCAATAAGCAAGTTTTAAAAATACACAGAGACTCAATTTCCTCACCTGCAAAAGAATGCTAATAATACCTACTTCCTAGATGGGAACCAAGCCTTCTGGTTCACTGTTATATCCCCAATATCTCAGTCACCTAGAAGGCACTTAATAGATACCCGATGACTTTGGAAAGCACCTAGAACAGTGCCAGCTACGCAATGGCAGCACAATAAATGAGCTGTTGTTGTTCATATTTATATAACAAAATATGGTTTTATTAGTTAATTAGTGAAGGCTTTTATGTGTGAACCTTTGTACTGGCCATCAAGAAAGAGCTGGAGGGTCAGGGACACTACACCCAATTCAATTTAGCAATAATAATAATTATTATTGTCTTGACAATGATGAACATTGTTATAGTGTTTACTATGGGACAGGTAGTGTGCTGAGCTCTTAATTAAGTAATTTATTCCTCTCAACAATCCTATAGGGCATTATTATTATCCCCATTTTAAATTAGGAAACCAAGTCCCAGAAAGGATAACTTGCCACATAGCCAGTCAGTGGTAGAGCCAGGATTTATCCACTGTCAATCTGGTTTCAGAAGTATTCTTGTACCCATTATGCTATGCTAAAGAAAGAAAAGCTTTTAAAAAATAAGGTAAATAAAAGCAGAAGGTGTTCTTTACACAGAAGAGCGTATGGTAGAGATGATGACATTTATTTAAAGGACACATGCACTTTACTGGCACAGAGTTGATAATGAAGATGTAAGGTTCTTATCCTGAAGTTCTACTGACATCATAATTTGTTTAAAAAGAATACATTTTGGAAGATGCTGAGACCATTGCAGATGAAGTCCTCATTTGCAGAACTTAAGGCACTAAAGCAATTTAAGCCTTGGAAAATTAGAAGTAGACGCCAGCTCTTATCTTCATCTGGTGCTTTATGGCAGCCGCTCAGTGATATACAAAGCTATGTCTGAATAACCCACCAGATGGTCCAGCTGTGAGAATGTTATTGTTTTCTACCAATTTGTATCATTCCCATGGCTTCATAAGTTCTAGTTCTTGAACCTTCAAAAGACACCACAGATTTTCCTTAAGCTGTGAGAAAATACTAGGTTTCCCAAATCCCTCACAAAAGATTCAGCAGATCTGTAGGTGAATTTGCAAAATGTCGGTGCTTTTTGTAATCTCCTTTAAAAGGCTGCACTTTAGTTTATAGGCCCTTTTCTTACAAGGGTTTGATAGAAAGTTTTTGTATCAGCAAGCCAGGCACAGTGGCTCACGCCTGTAATCCCAGCACTTTGGGAGGCCGAGGCAGGTGGATCACTTGAGGTCAAGAGTTCAAGACCAGCCTGGCCAACATGGTGAGCCCCCATCTCTATAAAAATACAAAAATTAGCTGGGCGTGGCGGCAGGTGCCTGTAATCCTAGCTACTCGGGAGGCTGAGGCAGGAAAATTGCTTGAACCTGGCAGGTGGAGGTTGCAGTGAACCAAGATCGTGTCACTACACTCCTGCCTGGGCGACAGAACAAGCCATCGTCTCAAAAAGAAAAAAAAAGTTTTTGTATGAGCAGGCCATAGGCAGTTGCTACCACTGTCAATTAGTTAATGCACTTTGTTAAAAATGATCCTTGTCTCTCAAAATCCATTTTGCTATTTGTCTTTACACTCTTACCTTCTTCAGTGTTATGTGGAATTGCTTTCCTGATGTTATTGGAGTGAGCATACTGGTCATTCACAGGCACTATATGTTCCCAACTATCTGTATCCTACAAGAAAGATGGGCAATAAGAACTCACACAGTGTGAATTATAGCCTAATAATTAGTATCTCCTGCGTTAGGAGATGCAAGGCTGAGGGCTATGCAGCCATTAAAACAGTTAAGCATGAATTACCACAGTATAATTCAGGGCCTGAAGCCTCTTCTATACATAGAAGCAGATGTCTCTTTTACTAGAAAAGGGAAGCCAATAGTAATCTGAAGCGGGGGAGGTGGTTTTTTGAAAAAATGCCGTCGTGACCCAATTACTGCTATTGCACCCGGAAATCAGACATATAACACGCCTCTGAGTTCCCCTGAAGCAGCCCTTGCACTGATCTCGGTCTTCATCAGCCTCCCTGTGGGTACTTGTGGGGCCAGCAATAGATCCCTGCATTTATCCAGCTTGAGCAATTTCCCCTTGTGCGTTTTTATTGTCTCACAAAACCACAAAATGCGCCCCTCACCCAGGACTCTACTCGAAGCTACATCTGAGTGCATCCCTCCGTATACGTGCCAAAAGTAAGCGCCCCATGGTATTTCAAGGAAAGTAGGCACTCTAAAAACTTCTCATCACCTGGCCCTGCCTGTGTCTCAAACTTGGTCTCCCTGTACTCACTTCCTCTCTCACATTGTTCCAACCATACCTTCCACATTGCTCTTCCTCAGGCCAGCCAAGTACGTGTACATCAAGGGTATTTGTCCTTCCTTCTTCCTGGAAGACTCGTCCATCAGATGTCTGCATGACTGAAGGAAATAAAAGGAAAGATATGAAATAAGGAATAAAATAAGGACAGGAAAAGACAGCCTCAGCGAGTCCTTTCCATATCATAATTCATAAAAGCGTTCCATGCCACTTTTGCTTGTTTCTTTATCTGACATTATTTTTCTTCCAAGCACTTACCACTACCTAGTATTAAGTTGTGTATTTATGTGTTGGGTCTGTCTCTTTCACTGCATTGTAAGCTCCATGAAGCCAGTTTATTTTATTTGTTTGTTCCCTGCTTTTTAGCCTCAAACTCTCAACCCTTAGAAAAGAGCCTGACACATAGTAGGTCCTAAAATATTTGCTGAATGAAAGAATGAATTAATGCACTCCTAGTTTCAAGGAATGGAAGAACTCATATTTCCATGCTTTTTTATTTGTATTATTATTATTATTTTTTAAGATATGGAAACAAAGCTGGGCCTAGTGGCTCAATATTATAATCTGAGCACTTTTGGAGGCCGAGGCAAGTGGATCACCTGAGCTCAGGAGTTTGAGACCAGCCTGGGCAACATGGCAAAACCCCATCTCTATAAAAAATACAAAACTTAGCCAGACACGGTGGCACATGCCTGTAATCCCAGTTACTGGGGAGGCTGAGGCACGAGAATTGCTTAAGCCTGGGAGGCAGAGGTTGCAGTGAGCTTAGATTGTGCCATTGCACTCCAGCCTGGATGACAGAGAAAATCCTGTCTCTCTCTCTCTCACACACACACACACACACACAAACACACAAAGATACAGAAACAAAATTCTTCGAGTTCTTTCTTCACATGTACCTCTTTTTCACTTGAAATGACTGACTAGTTAGGGATGTGATGCAGGGGCACATCTCCAGTGATTTAGAGCAAATCAAAATGGACAAAATCTTCTGGTGCCCCTTCCACTTAAAAAAACTATAGGTTGTGTTGAAAAGCAAAGGTTCACTAAACTTTTATAAAGTGTGAATTTTAAAGCATTAAAGAAAAGCAAATCAAATGGACAAAATCTTCTGGTACCCCTTCCACTTAAAAAAAACTATAGGTTGTGTTGAAAAGCAAAGGTTCGCTAAACCTTTCTAAAGTGTGAATTTTAAAGCATTAAAGAAAAGCTGTCATTTGAAAATTTCTGCTAGTTCTTAGTAAAGCTTACAAAGGAAACCCAAGAAAACACATTAATGGGATTTTGACTATGAATAACAATGCACTGAGTGTATCCTGCAATAAGATTGTCGAGACTAAGGAAACTAAATTTCTCAGTATAAGAACTAACAAGAATTTTCCGTTTGTACCAAAATTACCAGAGGGAAGCCTTCTAGCCTTCTAGAGGAAGAAGGATGATGGGGAAGCAATGTTGTTCAGAGAAAGTGGGCACAGTAAAAGGGTAACAGCTAAAGAAGGAAATACTAAGGAGAATACAGGAAATTACAGCCCCTCTTTACCTGTGCATGAAGATTCAAAAATCCTAAGTAAAATATTAGTGAACCAACTCTACAATGTTAAATATATTTAATACATAGAATATATTTAGTTGCTTTATTCAGGATTCTCCAGAGAGACAGAATTGATAGGCTATATATCTCTATATCCTATTGATATATATACACAAACACACGTACTATACACACACACACACACACATATATATATACACAGAGAGAGAGATATGAGAAGAGATTTATTAGGATAATAGTAATTGGTTCACTCCATTATGGAGGCAGAAAAATCCCACAATAGACTGTCTGCAAGCTGGAGAACCACAAAGCTGCTAGGGTGGCCCCGTCAAGTCTGAAATCCTCAGCATCAAGGAAGCAGGTAGCATGGCTCTCAGTTTGAGACCCAAAAGTTGGGGGCCTAGCTGGTCCCAGCCCCATAGTCTAAAAGCCTGAGAACCTGGAGTCCTGACATCCAAGGTCAAGAAAGGAAGAGCATTCTGGCTCCAGAAGGAAGAGAGAGCAAGAATTTGTCCTTCCTCTTCCTTTTAGTTCCATCTGGGTCCCCAGACAAATGGAAGGTGCCTGTCTCTATTGAGGGTGAATCTTCCCCACTTAGTCTTCCAACTCACGTACCAATCTCCTCTGGAAATCCCCTCACAGACATGCCTGGGGCAGCCCAGTGATTCTAGTAAAAGGCCAAACCACCTGGGTTACCCTTTCAGCAGAAGAGGGATGGGCTCACCACCTAGTGAAGCATCGAGGATAAGTAGTGCAATGATTCAGAAAAAATGATACCTTACCAGCTATCTGGGTATCCCTTAATTCAGTCAAGTTGACACCCAAAGTCAACCATCAGTATTGTAAATTTTAGCTCCAGATCAACTGCAAGAATAGACCAGCAATCCTGAGAGGACCCACAAACCCTCTGAAGGAAGCAGAATGCTCCTGCAGGACCTGGGAGACACCCCAAATACTGTGAGTGCTCCAAACGCGGAAGTGGGAAAGGGAGACCCTCCTCTCCTGAACACACACCCACTGGAGAAACTGAAGATGTGTTTGCAGTAGTAGTTCCTGAGTTTACCTGACGCTGTCAAGTTAGAGAGCCGAGCTGAGCGAAATACAGGGATAGAGGAAGTAGCAGAAAGGCACTGGGAGCTTGCTGGATCCCTAAGCAGCCCATTCTTGCCTGGTACCACAGGGATCCATCAGGAGAGTGGCCAGAGGAGCAGGGGGTAAAACTCTACAGGGAAAAGGACTTCTCTAGCTGAAGTCTGTAACAATTTGAACTGGGCGAGAAGCCTACTGGCCAGAATTCAAGGGAGGGTGTGATTCCAGCTTGCAGACTTCATAGGCAGAGGAAGAACTAAAGCCCTTTTCTCATTATTTGTTTATTTATTTATTTGAGACAGAGTCTTACTCTGTCCCCCAGGCTGGAGTGCAGTGGCACGATCTCGGCTCACTGCAACTTCCACCTCCCTGGTTCAAGCCATTCCCCTGCTTCAGCCTCCCGAGTAGCTGGGACTGCGTGTATGTGCCACCATGCCTGGTTAATTTTTGTGTTTTTAGTAGAGATGGGGTTTCACCATGTTAGCCAGGCTGATCTCAAACTGCTGACCTCAGGCAATCCACCTCCCTCGGCTTCCCAAAGTGCTGGGATTACAGGTGTGAGCCACCACGCCAGGCCTAAATCCCCTTTCGCAGCTGGGAGGCTGAAAGCCTAGGGCAAGTTTTTAAGTCCAACTCACTCTCCACCTGGAAACAGACTCAGAACTGTTGCAGGGGACATGGTGGGAGTGATGCTGGCCCTTCAGTTTGCATGGGAGCTGGGTGAGGCCTGTGACTGCTGGCTTTCCCCCATTTTCCTGACAACCTGCATGACTCAGCAGACGCAGCCATAATCCTCCTGGGTACACAACTCCAGTAACCTTGGAATCTTACCCCCATCCCTCATAGCAGCTGCAGCAAGACTCACCCAAGGAGAGTATGAGCTCAGACAAGCCTAGCCCTACCCCACCCACCTCCCAGTGGTCCTTCCCTACCCATTCTGGTAGCAGAAGACAAAGGACATATAATCTTGGAAGTTCTGGGGCCCTGCCCATCGCTGGTCCCTCTCCACACAACTACAGCTGAAGCTTTCTGGAAAGTACCACCCTCTGGCAGGAGGCCAACCAGCACAAAAATAGAGCATTAAAACACCAAAGCTAAGGACCCCCATGGAGTTCATTGCACCCTCCATCACTTCCACCAGAACAGGCGCTAGTATTCATGGCTGAGAGACCCATAGACTGTTCATATCACAGGACTCTGTGCAGACAACCCCCAGCACCAGCCTGGAGCCAAGCAGACTTGCTGAGTGGCTAGACCCAGAAGAGAGACAACAATCACTGCAGTTCAGCTCACATGAAGCCACTTCCACAGGAAAACAGGGAGAGTACTACATCAAGGGAAGACCCTATGGGACAAAAGAATCTGAACAACAGACTTCAGCCCTAGATCTTCCCTCTGACAGAAGGAAGCCAAATGAGAAGGAACCAGAAATGAGAAGGAACCAGAAAACCAGCCCTGGTAATATGACAAAACAAGGTTTGTCAACACCCCTAAAAAAATCACACTAGTTCACCAGCAATGAATCCAAACCAAGAAGAAACCCCTGATTTACCTGAAAAAGAATTCAGGAGGTTACTTATTAAGCTAATCAGGGAGGGATCTGAGAAAGGTAAAGCCCAATGCAAGGAAATCCAAAAAATGAAATAAAAAGTGAAGGGATAAATATTAAATGTAACAGATAGCTTAAAGAAAAAACAATAAAAATATTCAGGAATCTTTGGACACACTTTTAGAAATGCAAAATGCTCTGCTAAGTCTCAGCAATAGAATTGAACAAGTAGAAGAAAGAAATTCAGAGCTCGAAGACAAGGTCTTTGAATTAACCCAATCCAACAAAGACAAAGAAAAAAGAATAGGAAAATATGAACAAAGTCTCCAAGAAGTCTGGGATTATGTTAAACAACCAAACCTAAAAATAATCGGTGTTCCTGAGGAAGAAGACAATTCTAAAAGCTTGGAAAACATATTTGGGGGACTAATCAAGGAAAACTTCCCCAGCCTTGCTAGAGATCTAGACATCCAAATACAAGAAGCACAAAGAACACCTGGGAAATTCATCACAAAAAGGTCTTTACCTAGGCACATTGTCATCAGGTTATCCAAAGTTAAGATAAAGGAAAGACTCTTAAGAGCTGTGAGACACAAGCACCAGGTAACCTATAAAGGAAAACCTATCAGATTAACAGCAGATTTCTCAGCAGAAACCCTACAAGCTAGAAGGGATTGGGTCTCTATCTTCAGCCTCCTCAGACAAAGCAATTATCAGCCAAGAATTTTGTATCCAGTAAAACTAAGCATCATATATGAGGGAAAGATATAGTCATTTTCAGACAAACAAATGCTGAGAGAATTCACTATTACCAAGTCACTACAAGAACTGCTAAAAGGTGCTCTAAATCTTGAAACAAATCCCAGAAACACATCAAAACAGAGTCTCTTTAAAGTATAAATCACACAGGACCTATGAAACAAAATATGAGTTAAAAAACAAAAACCAAAGTATGCAGGCTACAAAGAGCATGATGAATGCAACGGTACCTCACATTCTAATACTAACATTGAATGTAAACAGCCTAAATGCTCCACAGAACCGCAGAATACATAAGAACTCACCAACCAACTATCTGCTGTCTTCAGGAGACTCACTCACCTAATACATAAGAACTCACATAAATTTAAAGGGGTGGAAAAAGGCATTTCATGCAAATGGACACCAAAAGTGAGGAGGGATAGCTATTCTTATATCAGACAAAACAAAACTTAAAGCAACAGCAGTTAAAAGAGACAAAGAGGGATATTACATAATGGTAAAAGGCCTGGTCCAACAGGAAAACATCACAATCCTAAACATATATGCACTTAACACTGGAGCTCCCAAATGTATAAAACAATTACTAACAGACCTAAGAAACGAGAAAGACAGCAACACCATACTAGTGAGGGACTTCAATATTAAATTGACAGCACTAGACAGGTCAAGACAGAAAGTCAACAAAGAAACAATGGATTTAAACTATACGCAACCTAAACAAATGGACTTAACAGATATATACAGAACATTTCAAACAACAATTGCAGAATACACATTCTATTCAACAGCACATGGAACTTTCCCAAGATAGACCATAAGATAGGCCATAAAACAAGCCTCAATAAATTTAAGAAAATTGAAATAATATCAAGCACTCTCTCTGACCACAGTGGAATAAAACTGGAAATGAACTCCAAAGGGAACCTTTGAAACCATGCAAATACATGGAAATTAAGTAACCTGCTCCTGAATGAGCACTGGGCCAAAAACAAAATCAAGATGGAAATTCAAAAAATTCTTCCAACTGAATGACAATAATGACACAACCTATCAAAACCTCTGGGAGCAGCTAATGTGGTGCAAAGAGGAAAGTTCATAGCCCTAAATGCCTACATCAAAAAGTCTGAAACAGTGCAAACAGACAATCTAAGGTCACACCACAAGGAACTACAGAAGCAAGAACAAACCAAACCCAATCCCAGCAGAAGGAAGGAAATAACCAAGATCAGAGCAGCACTAAATGAAATTGAAACAAACAAACAAAAAAATACAAAAGATAAATGAAACAAAAAGCTGGTTATTTGAAAAGATAAATAAAATTAATAGATCATTAATGAGATTAACCAAGAAAAAAAGAGAGAAAATCCAAATAACCTCACTGAGAAATGAAACAGAAGATATTACAACTGACACCATTGAAATACGAAAGTACATTCAAGGCTACTATGAACACCTTTATGCACATAAACTAGAAAACCTAGAAGAGATGGATAAATGCCTTGAAAAATACAACCCTGCTAGCTTAAATCAGGAAGAATTAGATACCCTGAACAGACCAATAACAAACAGCAAGATTGAAATGGTAATTTAAAAATTACCAACAAAAAAATGTCCAGGACCAGGCAGATTCACAGCGGAATTCCATCAGACTTTCAAAGAAGAATTGGTACCAATCCTTTTGACACTATCCCACAAGACAGAGAAAGAAGGAACCCTCCCTAATTCATTCTATGAAGCCAGCATCACCTTAATACCAAAACCAGGAAAAGGCACAACCAAAAAAGAAAACTACAGGCCGATATCCTTGATGAAAATAGATGCTAAAATCCTTAACAAAATACTTGCTAACCAAATCCAACAACATATCAAAAAGATAATCAACCATGATCAAATGGGTTTCATACCAGGGATGCAGGGATGGTTTAACATCTGCAAATCAATAAATGTGATACACCACATAAACAGAATTAAAAACAAAAATCACATGATCATCTCAATAGGTGCAGAAAAAGCATTTGACAAAATCTAGCATCACTTTATGATTAAAACCCTCAGCAAAACTGGCATACAAGGGACACACCTTAATGTAATAAGAGCCATCTATGACAAACCCACAGCCAACATAATACCGAATGGGGAAAAGTTAAAGGCATTCCCTCTGAGAACAGGAACAAGACAAGGATACCCTCTCTCACCACTCCTCTTCAGCACAGTACTGGAGTCCTAGCCAGAGAAATCAGACAAGACAAAGAAATAAAGGGCATCCAAATCAGTAAAGAGGAAGTCAAACTGTCCAGGTTTGCTGACGATATGACCGTTTACCTTGAAACCCCAAAGAACTCCTCCAGAAAGCTTCTAGAATTGATCAAAGAATTCAGCAAAGTTTCCAGATACGAAGTTAATGTACACAGATCAGTAGCTCTTCTATATACTAACAGTGACCAAGTGGAGAATCAAATCAAGAACTCAACCCCTTTTACAATAGCTGTAAAAAAAAAAAAAAAATTACTTAGGGATATACCCAATAAAGGAGTCAAAAGACCTTTACAAGGAAAACTACAAAACACTGCTGAAAGACATTGCAGATAACACAAACAAGTGGAAACACATCCCATGTTCATGGATGGGTAGAATCAACATTGTGAAAATGACCATACTGCCAAAAGCAATCAAAAAATTCAACACAATCCCCATCAAAATACTACCATCGTTCTTCACGGAGTTAGAAAAAACAATTCTAAAATTCATATGGAACCAAAAAAGAGCCCACATAGCTAAAGCAAGACTAAGCAAAGAGAACAAATCTAGAGGCAACACACTACTATATTTCAAACCATATTTCAAGGCCACAGTCACCAAAACAGCATTGTACTGATATAAAAATAGGCAAATAGACCAATGGAACAGAATAGAGAACCCAGAAGTAAATCCAAATACTTACAGCCAACCAATCTTCGTCAAAGCAAACAAAAACATAAAGTGGGGAAAGGACACCCTTTTCAACAAATGGTGCTGGGATAATTGGCTAGCCACATGTAGGAGAATGAAACTGGATCCTCATCTCTCACCTTATACAAAAATCAACTTAAGATGGATTAAGGACTTAAATCTAAGACCTGAAACTATAAAAATTCTGGAAGACAACATTGGAAAAACCCTTCTAGACATTGGCTTAGGCAAGGATTTTATGACCAAAAACTCAAAAGCAAATGCAATAAAAACAAAGATAAATAGCTGGGACCAAATTAAACTAAAGAGCTTTCACACGGTAAAAGGAACAGTAAGCAGAGTAAATAGACAACCCACAGAGTGGGAGAAAATCTTCACAATCTATATATCTGACAAAGGACTAATATCCAAAATCTACAATGAACTCAAATAAATCAGTAAAAAAACACCCAAATAATCCCATTAAAAAGTGGGCTAAGGACACGAATAGACAATTCCCAAAAGAAGATGCACGAATGACCATC
>NW_012114600.1:1811499-1834318 GCF_000951035.1 Colobus angolensis palliatus | reverse complement strand
CAAGGACTTCATGACTAAAACACCAAAAACAATGGCAACAAAAGCCAAAGTAGACAAATGGGATCTAATTAAAGTAAAGAGTTTCTGCACAGCAAAAGAAACTACTGTCAGAGTTAACAGGCAACCTACAGAATGGGAGAAAATTTTTGCAATCTACTCATCTGACAAAGGGCTACTATCCAGAATGTACAAGGAACTCAAACAAATTTACAAGAAAAAAACAAACAACCCCACGAAAAAGTGGGCAAAGGATATGAACAGACACTTCTCAAAAGAAGACATTTATGCAGCCAACAGACACATGAAAAAATGCTCATCATCACTAGCCATCAGAGAAATGCAAATCAAAACCACAATGAGATACCATCTCACACCAGTTAGAATGGTGATCATTAAAAAGTCAGGAAACAACAGGTATATAATGCTCAACTGATGGGTACAATAGGATCTCACAAATCACCACTAAGGAATTTACTCATGTAACAACTACCCCAATAATTTATGCGAAAAAAAAGAGTGAAAAAAAAAGCCACAAAATCAACCATCACATTAGTTATTAATTAAATATGTTACATAGCCTAATAAATAAGTTAATTAAGAATTATACATTACAGGCAGGGGGCATTGGCTCATGCCTGTAATCCCAACACTTGGGGAGGCTGAGGCAGGAGGATCATGAGGTCAGGAGATTGAGACCATCCTGGCCAACATGGTGAAACCCCATCTCTACTAAAATACAAAAAAAAAAAAATCAGCCAGTCATGGTGGTGCATGCTGGTAGTCCCAGCTACTTGGGAGGCAGAGGCAGGGGAATTGCTTGAACCAGGAAGGCAGAGGTTGCAGTTAGGCCAGATTGCACCACTGTACTCCAGCCCGGTGACAGAGCAAGACTCCAGCTCCAAAAAAAAAAAAAAAAGAGTTATACATCATAATCAAGAATATAAGGAACATCATCAGAAAATCTGTATCAGAAAATATATTAAATTCTTTATTTCTTTTAAAATAAATAAAAATTAAAATACAGTATTGTAATTTGTGATATTAATAAACGAAAGGAGAAAATTATAATGATCAAATAATTGATTCAGCCAGGCACGGTGGCTCACGCCTGTAATCCCAGCACTTTGAGAGGCCGAGGTGGGCGGATCAAGAGGTCAGGAGTTTGAGACCAGCCTGACCAACATGGTGAAACTCCGTCTCTACTAAAAATACAAAAATTAGTGGGACATGGTGGTGGGCACCTGTAATCCCAGCTACTCAGGAGGCTGAGGCAGGAGAATCACTTGAACCCAGGAGGCCGAGGTTGCAGTGAGCCCAGATCACACCACTGCACTCCAGCCTGGGCAACAGAGCAAGACTCCATCTCAAAATAAATAAATAAATAATTGATTCAGAAAAACATTTGATGAGGTTCAGTGCCCATTAAAAAAACATTAGAAATAGTAAAGAACATCCTTTGTAAAACGTATTAATATGTACCCAAACCCTAAATATTATAATTCATGAAAAAACTTTATATGCATAACTTTTATGATTAGGGATAAGGATAGCACTGTTGTCTATACTGTTCCATAGAGTATTGGAGGCTGTGACCAATATGATAAGGAAAGAAATGTAAGAAAAGTGTTTTTGTTGATAATTGCATCATATACTTTTCCCTTTACATACAGTTTTCATTGTGTTCTACAAATTTTTATATACTCTATTTTCAGTTTTGTATACTCTGTTTTCAATTTCATTTTATTGAAAACATTTTCTAATTTTCCTTATGACTTCTTCTCTGACCCATGGATTCTGTAGGGTTATGTTGTTTCATTTCCCAATATCTGGGGATTTTCAGATATTTTTCTGTTATTGGCTTCTCATCCAATTTTATCATGATCAGAGAAGCTACTTTGCATGATCCTAATCATTCTAAATTTGTTGAGGTTTGTTTTATGGACCAGAACATGGTCTATCTTGGTGAATATTCTATGTTCAATTAAAAAAATGTGTATTTTGCCATTGTTGAGTTTTGTGTACTATAAATGTCAATTAGGTCAAGTTTGTTGATAGAGTTCTTCAGGTGTTCTAAATCCTTAATGATTTTATGCCACTTTATTTTATCAAGTTTTGAAAGAGGAGTGTTGAAACCGCCAACTTAATTGTGAATTTGTCTATTTCTCCTTTCAGTTCTATCAGTTTTTAAGCTCTATTTTTAGGCTCATCCACTTTTAGGATTTTTGTGTATTCATAGTGAATTCACTTCTTATCATCAGGTAATGTCCTTCTTTTATCCTTTATGATAGCTCATGTTTTGAATTTTACTTTGCCTGATATTAAAATGACCACTCCAGCTTTCTCTTTGTTAGTATTTGCATGGTATATCTTTTTCCATTCATTTACTGTCATCCTACGTAGGTCATTATTATTGAAATAAGTTTCTTATAAACATTTGGGTCATCTTTTAAAATCCATTCTTCTAATCTCTGTTTTTTAATTGGTAAACTTAGACTATTTATATTTGATATAATTATTGATAAGATTGTGCTACAGTCTATCTTGCTAGGTGGTTTCTATTTATTCACCTGTTTTTTTTTTGTTTGTTTCTTTTATGTGTTATGCCTGCTTTTCTTCTTCCTGACTTATATCTCCACAATTGAATTTATTTAAATTAATTTGATTTGACAAATAATAATTACATATTTATGGAGTACAATGTGCTAGGTATATGTATACATGGCAGAATAATGTATAACACATCCATCACTTCACATCCACTTCACATACTTAACCTTTTTTTGTAGTAAGAACATCTAACATTGCTATTCTTTTAGCAATTTTGAAGTATACATTACATTACTATTAACTATGGTCATCTTGCTACATAACAGATCTTGAAAACTTTTATTCCTCCTGTCTGATTTGAACTTTATATCCTTTGGTCAACTTCTCTTCATTCTTAATCTCCCCATCTTCACCTCTCACCGCAACAACTCTGGTAACCAGCATTCTACTCTTACTTCTAAAAATTCAATTTTTTCACAATTTGATTTTTTATACCTTTTCTTGATTTTTTTAGTAATTACCCTACGTTTTACAAAATATATCTTCAAATAATATTCTATTGCTTTGTGTTTAGTGTAAGGACCTAAACTTAAAATACCATACTCTCAATTTCTCCCTCCCATCTTTGTGCTATTAGTTTCACATACCTTACTTTTACATACACTTTTTTTTTTTCTTTTGAGATGGAGTCTTGCTCTGTCACCCAGGCTGGAGTGCAATGGCATAATCTTGGCTCACTGCAACCTCCACTTCCCCGGTTCAAGCGATTCTCCTGCCTCAGCCTCCTGAGTAGCTGGGACTACAGATGTGCATCACCACTCCCGGCTAATTTTTGAATTTTTAGTAGAGACAGCATTTCACCATGTTGGCTGGGCTGGTCTTTAACTCCTGACCTCAGGTGATTCGCCTGCCTGAGCCTCCCAAAGAGCTGGGATTACAGGTGTGAGCCACCACACCTGGCCTACATACACTTTTAAACCAAGCTACATTGCTACTTCTTTTTAGACAATTGCTTACCTTTCAGAGTAATTAAAAATAAGAGGAAAGAATACTTTTTCATCTCACATTATTTTCATTTTAACTATTTTCAGAGATCTTCATTTCTTTGTGTCAGTTCAAATTACTATCAGATTCTTTCCTTTAACATTTTTTGTAGTGCAGGTTTGTTGATAATGATTCTCTGTTTTTATTTTTCAAAAAATGTTTTTATTTTGTCTTCCCCTTTGATAGATCTTTTCACTGAATTTTAAGTCAACTTTTTTGTTTTCTTTTAGCACTTTAAAGAGACCATTGCCTTCTGGTTTGTATAGTTTCTAACAAGAAGTCCGCTTAATTTTTATTTTTGTTCCTCTGTATGTGATGTGTTTTATTTTTCTGGCTGCCTTTTAGATTCTCTCTTCATCTTTGATTTTTATTCACTTGACTATGATGGTCCAGCTGTAGATTTATCTTTATTGGTGTTCTCTGACCTTGTTTGTTTGATTTTTTTTTTATTATTGCTGGAAAATTCTTGGTCATTATCTCTTCAAATATTTCTTCTGCCTCATTCTTACTTTTTTCTCCTAAGATTTCAAAACACATATGTTTTGTGTTTGATGGTTTGATACTGTTCTTAAGCTCTTGTATGCTCATTTCTGGTTGTTTTCTCCTTCCCCACCACTCTGTTTTCTGTGTTTTTCAGTTTGAGTAATTTCTATTGATCTATCTTCAAGTTCACTAATGCTTTCCTCAGATGTGTTGAGTCTACTGATGAATCTATCAAAGGCATTCTTTATTTCCTCTACTTTGTTTTTCCCCATAGCATTTTCATTTGACTATTTCGTATAGTTTCCATGCCTTCAATGATATCTCCCATCTGTTTGTACATATCTGTATAACTTCTCCAAAAGAACTTTTAACAAATTAACCATAGCTGTTTTATTCCCTGTCCACTAGAAACGACTTGCTCTTTCTCCAGAAAAAAGAATGCTCTTTCTTGTTACTCGGTGAATGAGGGGAGAAGTAGGGGGTTTGTTTGTTTTCTTTGTCCAGCCTCAGCTTAGGCAGAATCTGTGTCCCTGGGTCTCAGAGGGAAAGCTTTCTTAATGATTCTACCTCACACTCCATCATAAAAGGCATAAGAAACCCAAATGGTTTATTGCCCCTCTTCCTGACATAGAGGGTATTTTTCTTTTACCTTCAGCCACATGGGTATCCACAATGCTTTGGGGATTTCAGGGTTTGCCGCTGTTTCTTCACTGTCTTATGCCTTCATTCCTCAAAGAGAAAAGGATCCAGACAGAGCTTCGTGGCTTTCTCACAGCAGTAGCTGCTTCCTCCTTCAGGCCTGTGTCACTGACACAGGCTTTCTCTGGGCTCCCAAGCTGCCCTTAATCTTTCTTGTGAACATTGGCAAAGAAGAGCCTGTTTGTTTGTCTGGCACCTGGGTGTTCTGTATTCTCAAACTGGTCCACCCCTAAACTTTAGCAATTCATTAACATGTTTTACCAAACTTCTTATCTGCTATACCAGCTTTTTCTGCTATATACAGCTTTTGCCTGAACTCTGCCAGAGTGGCCCACCCTGACTTTCTTTAAGACTTCAGGCTATTAGTTTTCTTTGTGAACTCAATTTTCTCATAGAGTCAAGAAAATATATGATTTTGTTGATTACCTAAGGTTTTTTTGTTTGTTTGTTTGATGGAGTCCGGCTCTGTCACCCAGGCTAGAGTGCAGTGGCGCTATCTCAGCACACGGCACCATGCCCGGCTATATTCTTTTTGTATTTTTAGTAGAGATGGGGTTTCATCGTATTAGGCAGGATGGTCTCAACCTCCTGACCTTGTGATCTGCTGCCTTGGCCTCCCAAAGTGCTAGGGTTACAGGTGTGAGCCACCATGCCCGGCCGATTACCTAAGGTTTTATTGTTAGGGCGAATGCAACACTCTCATGCTTTCTACATCCTAGTTGGATGCCGGAAATTATAATATTCATTTTTAGATAGCTTCCTGGTCTATGCTATAATTTCCCAATTGGTCTCTAACTTTCAGTAAAAGTTCACTACATTCCAGCATTGCTAGAGGGGCTTTTGCAAGAGAGGAAAGAAGAACATGTTTGGAACGAGCAGTAAAAAGAGGCCAGTATTTCTGGACTCGTATTTCTATATAAAAAAAGTTTTTAAAAGTTAAAAAAATAAATAAAAAGAGGCCAGTAGTTCACAAGCAAGAGGTGATCAAGATTATGTTGACAGCAGGTATTTGTAATTAAGGGTGAAAGGCAACCACCAGGAGAATACAAGCACTTTTTCCCATGCTGAGGAGAATTTGAGAAGTACCTTTAACTTTCCACAGTTATGAGTTAAGGAGAGTTCAATGAATTACATGTGGCTACTAAAGGAAAGAATGATCAGGAATTACTATGAGGACTTAGACTATCCGAATTATAGGGATATAGCTAAATCATTACATCTGTTTGTCATCAAACATAAAAAAACTTTGACCTATTAAAAGTGAGAGATTAAGCTCTTTACACAGAAAAAATTAATACTAAACTCATGAGTTTGCTTAGGTTCCCATTTTCACCACACTACTCAGTTGAGTTATCTGAATTGTAACACAACCGAGCAGAAAAGGGCTTAGAATGTTTAGGTGCCTTCTTTCTTAAAAAAAAAAAAGATACAAGTTGACTTTCTGTGTTATCCTATTTATTAAGTATTCTGATGAGGGAGCCCAAGTTTTAATTTTTATCCTTATTGTCAGCGGGAAAGGGGATCAAATTTTAGAGGCCATCTCACTGCCTGAGTAATTTTTTCCAATCCAGCAAGATTAGATGGTCTGATTGCCTTGCTCAGTGTTTCTGGTAGAAAAGGCAATTTTCAAGACTGAAATAGCAATTTCTTAGCCATCACTGGAGCTCTTAAAATCCATTTTTTAAACTCCCGTAGACTTCTATGTGTAAATGAAAGAAGACTTCTGGAAATACACATTTTTCTATTTTGAGAGATAACTCACTCAAGCATAAAGTTAATACAATTTATTACACCAAAAGTAAAGTTGCATTAGAGTGAGCTCATAATAGATGAGTAAACACACTTCTCAAGAGCGGGGTTGGCATGTCTGCTATCCTTAGTTTGTCTTCTTCAGCTTTGATGCCTTCTAAATGTCTTATTCTTACATTGGTCCTGCTGGCAGAGGAGAGTTCTGTCCTTGTTAGAAAGGTGTTTGGAAACACCTTTAGACCTTTGAAAATTCAGCACTAACCCTAAGATGGGTCACTAGCCTTTGCTTATGCTGAGGGGGAGAAAGCCTTCAATTAGTACTTTAAAGTGAAAGTGATAAAATCAGATTGAAGGGTGCCTGAGTCGGGCTACTCTCATTTATATCCTATGTTTAATGAAAGCATACTAACTCTGTGACCTCAGGCAAAGGGGTTAATTTCTTTGAGCCTCGGTTTTTTCGTACAGAACGAAAATTTTAATAAACAATACCCAACCCATAGAATTGTGAGAAAGTTTGTAAGCAAAGCATTTAACAGAGTGCCTAGCACACAGTACACGTGTAGTAAAGGCTGGATTTTTATAATCATCATCATCATTATCATCGTTACTACTACATCAAATATCAGGCCAAATTGCTACCTACCCTACAGCTTCAGTTCATTTGTTTGACAAATTATTAAGCATCATTTGGGCACCAGGCTCTGCTCTAGGAACTTGTGTGTAATAAAATAAGAATATCAGCTTTGTTCCCCCTGCCACCTACCAGCAAGACACTTCATCTCCTTGAAACCGGGCTTCCTCTTCAATCAAATGGAACTAATCAGCACCAGGACTAGGGAGAGGTATGGGAGACTCATGCACAACCCTGAGAGTAAGTGCATCCTTAAATTTTGTACCCTAGGTAGCTTGCTTGCCTCATTCTTGTCCCAGCATCTGGAAATAATAATACCTATTTTACATAGGTATTGTATGAATACTAGAAGCAGACAGAGGATAGACTGTATTTGCCTGGTGTGGAAGCGGGATTTGGGAAGGCTTGTCCATTGATCGGATATTAGGCTGGGCCTTAAAGGATGAGAAAAAGTTTATTAGGTAGGCATTGGGTTCTTCCCTGTAGGTATATCAAGGGGTAAATGATGGGTTATGCTTGGAAATGACAACATGACTTGAAAGGAAATAATGACAAGAGCTAAGAGTTATTATTATTTACCACCTACTATGTGCAGGACATAGCTAGATATTTTGCAAATATTGTCTTTAATCCTCATAATAGCCTTAAAAGATTGGTATCATCTATCTTCATTTTACAGCATAGTCTCAAAGAGCTAAGCCCAAGAAGCCAAAGAGTACCAGAAAGAAGTCCTTTCTGTCTAAAAAACACCTCTTTGCTGATCCCCAAAATTCCATCATTAACACTTCACCCTTGAGATAAGCACTGTTTGAAATGTGGATGGGTGATATGATCAACTCCTTATATTTTATGGTGAATGAGTAATCCATCCACTCATCTACCCATCCATACATCCACCTATCCACCCACCCATCCATTGACCCACTCATCCCTCCACCAATCCATCTATCCACCCACACAACCACTCAACCATTCACCCATGCATCCATTCATCCATTCATCTATTCACCCATCTATCCATCAATCCATCCATCTATCCATCCACCCATCCACCCATTCATTCACCCATCCATCCACCCACCCATCCATCCACCCATCCATTCATCCATCTACCAACCCATTCATCTATCCCTCCATCCATCTATCCATCCTTCCATCCTTCCACCCACCCATCAATCCATCCATCTACTCATTCATTTATCCATGCATCTACTCATTCATTCACCCACCCATTCACCCACCCATTCATCCATATACCCATCCACCTACCCACCCATCCATCTGCTCATCCACCTATCCATTCACCCACCCATCTACCCATCCACTCATATACCATCCACTCATATACCAATTTAATAAGAGCTATTGATCACCTACTAAGATTTAGGCTCTGGGCTGGGATTTTCTCCATGACAAGAAGGACTCAGAAGCAAGAAAGTGGATGCCAAAAAAGAAAAGTGGGGCCATAGAACAAATTTCACTTATTTGAAGTTTTGCCTCAGGAGATATCCACATTTATCACTTAGTAACCATTAAGTCACCACATAGCATGATGATGCCCATCCTTCCTGCTGGATAACTCTCCCTTCACAGCTAATTGCCTTACATCTATAGCCTAGTTCTTGTCAGTTTTGTCACACTGTTATTACATACAGTAATGGTGTGTAAGATATTAGCCTGTCATTATATATAAATGTGTCTAAGGAAAACTCATTTCCAAGAATCATTTTTGAAAATGAATCCAGAAGAGAGGTAAAAGCTTATTTTCTGTCTCCAAGGACAACATAAAGTAACTCTGAGGCTTGTCACAAGAATCATTTAAGGTGGATTTTATGCCCCATAGGAGTACAAAGCCAGAATACATTTCGGGATGTTATATAAAGCCCAGGAAAGAGTTAAGCTGGAATTAGGAAGCTACTTTCATCTGCTAACTATGCATGCCTTGAGGATATGAATAACCCATCCCTTTCCCCACTTACCATTTTTCTATTTAGTTTATTATGGTTAATAACATGTGACCAGAAAATCATTTTTACTATTTACCCTCTGGTGCCATTAAGTTTAATTTCCTTGTTTTAATAATACAGCACCAGTGACTTGTCTGACATTAGAACTTTTTTTCTTCCAGTTATCTATTAAAGTAACACTTTAATTTATTACAAAATATACATTTCACACAACTCTTCCTACCCAATTGGTGATATTCCTAAGGGCCAAGCACTATCTGTGTAGCCAGTATTTTCCCAGTTTGTTTCTGACAACTTTTACTGCTGAGGTGTAAACTGTATGAAATCAGAGACACCGTGTCCCTTGTTGTGTCTCCAGAACAGTGCCTGCATGCGGCAGGTGTTCAAGACTATATATCAAACGACCAACAAAATGAACACCCTCTACTTGTACCGTCTCACTTCTGACCATACATGAAATTGCCAAAATATTTTTCCACTTGAAGAGTTTGTCTACGAAATGGAAAAGAAATGACTTCTCATTTAAATGTTGACTCACCCAGAAAATGGATTAACTTTACTATACTTTTAAAACTTTAAATACAACAAGCATTTGTTAAAGACCTGCTGGCTATCAGTGGAGAACTCTATTCTGAGTGCTAAGGGCAAAATAAAGGTGACCCAGATACTGTGCCTGCCCTGCAGAGGCTTACAGTTTGGTACAAACCTGGCGATTACCTGCAGGGAGAACCTAGAGTGACCCCAACTCCCTCCAAATACCCGGAGTACTAATTGGAGCCATGCATTTGGCATGTCCAGATGAAGATTCAACTTAATGGCTCTAGAGATGAATTGCCTGGGTTCAAGTCCTGACACAATCAAATACTAGCTCTGTGATTTTGGGCAACTTAGTTTTCTGCACCTCAGTTTCCCCATTTGTAAAATAAAAATAAAAATTGGACTAATCTCATAGCATTGTTGTGATGATTAAACGGGTTCCTCTATGTAAAATGTTTAGAACCATACCTGGTACAGTATAAGCATTCAATCAACATTAACTAGTATTTAGTTTATTATTGCTACTCTGTGATAAACTGTATTTTGCATAGCTGTCTTGAGCTACTATAATAATATAAAATAAGATAATAATATAATTTCCTATTGTATGTTTTTAAATAGAAACATCTTCATTGCTCTTAAGAACAGCAGTCCCCAATCTTTCTGGCACAAGGAACTGGTTTCGTGGAAGACAGTTTTTCCATGGACCAGGCAGAGAGGGGATAGTTTCAGGATGAAACTGTTCTACCCCAGATAATCAGGCATTCGTTGGATTCTCATAAGGAGTGCGCAACCTGGATCCCTCACATGCACAGTTCACAATAGGGTTCACACTCCTACGAGAATCTAATAACACTGCCAGTACGGGTCTGCGGCCTGGAGGTTGGTGACCCCTGCTTTAGAATGATATGTGATTGTTAAGGATAAATTATGTGGAGAATGACAATATTTGTCTGTAATCTTAATCCCAAAGATAACCATGGTTCATAATTTGGCAAATCTCCTTCCACATAATAATTTGCCTATTTAAGAATGTGTGGATATATTTTCAACATGAAAACTATACATACTGTATACAAACAGCCTATTAATGTATGGAAATCACCTATCTGTGTCAATATATAATGATCTATTTTGTAATTTATATAACCGTTACTTTATTAGTGGACATGTAGACCATTTACTGGTTATGTAGTATTTAGAAAGATTGGGCTGCAGTGTCCAAGCTAAATCACATGTTTCTCACAGGAAATGTCATTGAATTCCCAAAGAGCTTTGCAAATACAAATGGCTGCATAAATATTTATATATTGACCATGCTAGAAGAATGAAAAAAAAAAAAAAAGAAGAGATCTTTAAATGCAGAAAATTATATTTCTACAATTTTTTCTAAGTGTTCTAAAAATGATTTTGACTAGCATGATATAACTATTTTCAGGGTTGTTATGAAAACAAAATAAGGTATTATAAAATGTCTGAACCCTATAAAATGCTCAATAGATGCCGGCTATTAGAACAGCAATTAACAGGAGAAGAGATTAGGCACCAGCTGTCTTTGATGACTTAGTCATTGACCCATGGAAGGTGAAACAGATCATCTCTAGCAACCACCCTTGGCTCTAGGATTCTGTTCTTTAATGAGTAGATACCGTACTAAACATAAACTAGAGCATGGAAATAAAAACAGGATAACTGCTCGCCCTGATTCTTCTAACAACTGAAAATTATCCACATGATGCTTGTTAGCTAATAAGAAAGGTTAGAAATAGTGTTTATCAAAATTGCTTCTGCTATTTAATGACCTGCAGAGAGAGTGGCACTTTCAATTAGTATTTTATTAGCTAATTCAACTTGCCCATGATACAGAGAGATTAGTTAGGGAAGTGTGTAACTAACGGAAGAGAAGCAGGAAAGATGATTATTGAATTAGACTCAATTTCTGTTTTTTATATCATAGTCTTTTTATTCAGAGTTCCTTAACTTTGGCATTATTAACATTTGGGGCCGGATTTTTTTTGTTGAGGAGGGCTCTCCTGTACATTATAGGAAGCTTAGCAGCTTTTAGAATGATATGTGATTGTTATAAGATAAATTATGTGGAGAATGACAATATTTGTCTGTAATCTTAACCCCAAAGATAACCATGGTTCATAATTTGGCAAATCTCCTTCCACATAATAATTTGCCTATTTAAGAATGTGTGGATTCTTAGAAGCATTATTAAGCCAGTAGCATCTCTCCCTTGCCCCACACAAGTTTTGACACCCCAAAATGTCTCCAGACATTGCCAATTGCCCCCGTGGGACAAAAGCACCCCCTAAGAGCCACTGATATGTGCATATGCATATTTTTGTATAGCATTTTACACTTTGAAAATATATTTAATATTCATAATAGTTGTGTGAGTAGGCAGGGTACATATTCTCTCTCCTCCTGCCCATTTCAAAGATGGGAAAGTATAATAATATAAAAATAAATGTTGTGAAATCTAAATTTAAATTTTTAACCACTAAGATGCCATTGTGAGTCCGATGGGAAGAAAACCGATTTATTTTTTAATGTATTTCAGTAAAATGAGCAGTCAAAGCTTTTCCCCTTTACTTGAGGACCACAAAAGGAATGCTCAGGCAGCCACCCTCAAAGAGGACCCCCTAAACAAAACAAGTGTGAAATGCAGCCATGTAACTCAGAGTTAATTTGAGGTTGAATTCATTAGCTGTAAAAATAATGGTGTGATGAAAAATTTGCCTGTCCTTGCAGAGATAGAAAATGGGATAGCATGTGAATAAATGATTCTAATAGCCATGATGATATATGTTTAGGAGGTATGAGCATTCCATCTACAGAGAAAATCTGCCCATTAATTAAAATTGTTATGGAGAGACACAAAGAAGATTAAAGTAGATAAAAGCTGTAGCACCAACAGGCCTAAAAACCAGTGTCTTGGAAAATAAAGAAACTGCCTGAAGACAGGGAATTATAATCTAAAGACATTAAAAGAAGAGAGGTGTCTAGATGCCAAGAAAAGCTAGATTCCCAAGGAGATGGGAAATAAAACGACTAACTGTAGGAAATCCAGCAAGGCCATCAACTCTCAAGCTGAACCCTAAGTGACACAAGGAGACCTCTATTAATTTGCACCTGTCATTTCATTGATTGTGTAGATATCAACACAGCTGTTTATTTCTGTTGAGGCTTTTTACTACACCAGAACTCAGGTTTGTAGACAGTGAAAATGTCAGCACATTAAAAACAATCTGCTTCACATGTGTGAGGTAATAGGATTTGGGGTTAATGAGCTCATGTCTGAGATATTGATCCAAATGTGAATAACTTGTAATTGGCCATCACTCAATGCCAGCTTATAACCAGCGCAGGCTATATGAATGGGACACTTTGTTCACTGAAATGACTACAAAAACCAAAACTTGCTCAAGGAACTGGCCAATTGCCAAACAGCATCTCCCCTCCTCTCTCTCTTCTCATTCCCTGAATTCCAATTAAATACTAAATTGCTAGGAGAATATAATACATAGGGCCCATCATAAATTCCTCACCCAGCAGACCCCACATATAGAATGAAAAAGCTGTGATTTAAGATATAACAAGAGGCCCCCCTTTTCACCAGCAAGCATCACTTTAATTATTTTGCCATTGCAAACCCAGGTTTTGAAAGATTTTATCTCAAAATACTAAAGTTACTGTATTTAAAATATGGATGTTTTAAATAATGCCCCATCAAGCTCTAGTTTCCTACAATTCTATCTATGGTGCCACTCTTTTGGATGAAGATACTTTCTTTTTTTTTCTGATTTGGATGACTTTTTAAAAATTATTATACTTCAAGTTCTAGGGTACATGTGCACAACGTGCAGGCTTGTTACATAGGCATACATGTGGCATGTTGGTTTGCTGCACCCATTAACTCATCATTTACGTTAGGAATTTCTCCTAATGCTATCCCTCCCTCTGCCCCCACCCCTTGACAGGCCCCTGTGTGTGATGTTCCCTGCCCTGTGTCCAAGTATTCTCATTGTTCAGTTCTCACCTATAAGTGAGGACATGCAGTATTTGGTTTTCTGTTCTTGTGATAGTTTGCTCAGAATGATGGTTTCCAGCTTCATCCATGTCCCTACAAAAGATATGAACTCATCCTTTTTTATGGTTGCACAGTATTCCATGGTGCATATGTGCCACATTTTCTTAATCCAGTCTATCACTGATGGACATTTGGGTTGGTTCCAAGTCTTTGCTATTGTGAATAGTGCCGCAATAAACATATGTGTGCATGTGTCTTTATAGCAGCATAATTTATTTATTCTTTGGGTATATACCCGATAATGGGATGGCTGGGTCAAATGGTATTTCTAGTCCTAGATCCTTGAGGAATCGCCACACTGTCTTCCACAATGGTTGAACTAGTTTACACTCCCACCAGCAGTGTAAAAGCGTTCTTATTTCTCCATATCCTCTCCAGCACCTGTTGTTTCCTGACTTTTTAATGATTGCCATTCTAACTGGTGTGAGATGGTATCTCATGGTGGTTTTGATTTGCATTTCTATGATGACCAGTAATGATGAGCATTTTTTCATGTGTCTATTGGCAGCATAAATGTCTTCTTTTGAGTAGTGTCTATTCATGTCCTTTGCCCAATTTTTGATGGGGTTGTTTGTTTTTTTCTTGTAAATATGTTTGAGTTCTTTGTAGGTTCTGGATATTAGCCCTTTGTCAGATAAGTAGATTGCAAAAATTTTCTCCCATTCTGTAGGTTGCCTGTTCACTCTGATGGTAGTTTCTTTTGCTGTGCAGAAGCTCTTTAGTTTAATTAGATGCCATTTGTCTATTTTGGCTTTTGTTGACATTGCTTTTGTTGTTTTAGTCATGAAGTCCTTGCCTTTGCCTATGCCCTGAATGGTATTGCCTAAGTTTTCTTCTAGGGTTTTTATGGTTTTAAGTCTAACATTTAAGTCTTTAGTCCATCTTGAATTAATTTTTGTATAAGGTGTAAGGAAGGGATCCAGTTTCAACTTTCTACATATGGCAAGCCAGTTTTCCCAGCATCATTTATTAAATAGGGAATCCTTTCCCCATTTCTTATTTTTGTCAGGTTTGTCAAAGATCAGATTGTTGTAGATGTGTGGTGTTATTTCTGAGGCCTCTATTCTGTTCCATTGGTTTATCTCTCTGTTTTGGTACCAGTACCATGCTGTTTTGGTTACTGTAGCCTTGTAGTATAGCTTGAAGTCAGGTAGCGTGATGCCTCCAGCTTTGTTCTTTTTGCTTAGGATTGTCTTGGCAATGCAGGCTCTTTTTTGGTTCTATATGAACTTTAAAGTAATTTTTTCCAATTCTGTGAAGGAAGTCATTGGTAGCTTGATGGGGATGGCATTGAATCTATAAATTACCTTGGGCAGTATGGCCATTTTCATGATATTGATTCTTCCTATCCATGAGCATGGAATGTTCTTCCATTTGTTTGTGTCCTCTTTTATTTCATTGAGCAGTGGTTTGTAGTTCTCCTTGAAGAGGTCTTTGGGTGAAGATACTTTCTGAGAATAGTATCTATAAGCCAAAATATCCATGATTAGTAACATTGGCAATTTATTAGTTTAACTATCAAAGAACAGAGCCTCAAAGCCTCTGGCTACTAGGACTGGTAATTTAACTGAAGGAAGACAAAATTCAGAGAAACATGAGATGTCAACTTTCACTCAGTGGAGGCTGGAACCGTTGGGGCCCCTGAGAAGCCAAGGGCAGCAGGTTGAGGAACAAAGTGTAAAGGGCAGAGGGCTGGTCTTGGCACTGGGCTTGGAAACTACATTTATGATGTATTCAATGTGTAATAATTGGGCAAGACTGTGAAGCTCTCTGAGCTTCAGTCTCTATATCTGTGGGCAGACTAATGCCTATCTTCAAAGTCATTAGGTGAATGAAACAGAGGATAAAGATGCTTGTCACTTCAGAAGTACCCATTCTAAACTTACTTTCTCTACTTACTTTCTTTCCAGTGTTGCTCAAGTCGGCCCTGTACGGGATTGTAGAGTAATTACTATTAATCCTGAACTGTTAAAGGGTTCAGCATTTTAAAACTGAATGATTAAAAGAAAAATGGTCAGAACACGTGTGAATATACAGCTATATTCATTCATGGCTTACACGAAACACTAAACATGCTAGATAAATCCCCATTTCTGCTGCTGAAGTCCTGAAGCATCAGAACTCTTGAATTCTTAGCTTCAAAAGTCACACTGCCGTCATGAGAATCAGACTAAACCAAAAAGCCCCCATGAAGAGCTTAAAGCTAGGTTTGGATCCTTCTGCATAAAGATCAACACTAGGGGGAGACTCTATACCTTCTCAACTGAGAATGATTTGGCAATCCCCTTGCTTGGTTACCACCCAGTGCTCTAGGAGCATTGCCTGAGTAATAACAAGTTCAATAATTGATGACTAGAGCTGGGCAGGCAGCAGATGCCACTGGCAGGATGTGATGAGTAAAACCCAACAAAATGGCAGAAACTTATCTTCCCAAAGTCATTCAGAAAATCTTCAAAAGTTAAGATCAAGAAAGCCACAGCTCTTATTTCACTTGATGGATCAAGTATTCATCAATATATTTTTATAATTGTATTTTATTTTTTGGTAGAAAAGTTATATTTAACAACTCTATTAATGATAAGGTATTAATGATGATACTGATAACAAAAGTAATTATAATGCCTAATGTGCACAAAGCTTTGTGTGTACTCTCTTTTTAAAAAAAATTATTTTAAAAATTCTTCCAACAATCCAGTCAATACGTATTATTAGCTCCATTTTTCTGTTAGAAAATTTAAGGAATAGCAAGGTTAGATGACTTAAACGTGGTTAAGACCACAGACTGTGCAATCGGATGACCGGGTTCAAGGCTCAGTTGTACCACTTACTAGCTGTATAACCTGGCAAGTTAATTAACCTCTCTGTTCCTTATTTCCTTGTGTGTAAATGAGAGTAATAATAGTACCTACTGCCTTTAGTTGTTATGAGAGTTAAATGACTTACTACATGTAAAATGCTTAGAGCTGTGCGTGACACATTGTTAGCATTTGATGTGTTTAATTAGCCATTATGTGACCCAAAGACACATATTTATTATTTTATATATGAATTACTTAATTACGATAGTACTTGTGTCAGGCACTGTCTTAGACCTAGCAAAGAAAAGATTGTATGGTTTATGGGAAAGGCAGACATTATGTAATTTTCATAGGGTGTGATGAGTTTTGCGGTGGAGGAAGTAGACACCGTGCAGCATGCAGGGCAGTGGGCAGGGTAGGGGCCAGGCACAGGATGGTAACACCAGGGCCCAGAGCTGCATTTGAAACAGCAGCAGCAGGAAAAAAAAAAAAAAAAAAAAATTCCCATCAACAGCTCTGAAGCTATTTCCAAGGCTTATGGATGAAAGAGACTCTAAACATTTTAATACCTAGTCTTAATCAGAAACTTTCTGAGCAAATCGTTTGACCCCTGGATTTCCATCTCCAGATACATAAAATGCTGGTTTCTTAGGGTAACTCTAGGAAAGAGTGAGATTACTGTGTGGACTTCCATCGCTTGTGAAGAATCTACAAAGGCATGAAAACCTGGTGGTGCGATTATCAATGGATAACTACCTAATTAGCCACACATCTTTTCTTAGAAGAGTTTATGTCAAAGGAGTACACATAGAGGAAAACTCTCAGGGACTTTCGCTACAGAACCCCCAGGCCAGAAAATATCTTTGGGTTCATTGTTTGGTGGCTTCCAAAGTTTTCACTACTACAGACACCTTTTACTGGTTTTCTATCATGAACTTTATGGTTTTAGAGATTTGAGCTACCATGTTGCCTACATTAAGTAAAAATTAATAAATTCTCCATTTCAATTCATTAGAGAGCATTTCATTTGTGTAAGATGCAGGTTTTAACATCCTGAGCTGCTATAATCCAACCACAATAAAATAAAAATCTCCCATCACACACTCATTGGAACAAATTAGGAATATACAGAAAGGAATAGCTCCATCACCACTGTCCAGATTTTGACATATTTCCTTTCAATCTTTAAGTGCTGTCTTTCTTAAAATAGCTAAGATTGTACTGCATATCCCTAAGGCAATGAAAACGGACATTATGTGGTGCTGGAGGGGGTACTGAGTATCATTTACCCTTCGCAAGCCTGGGTTGTGCTATATGAACCCCTTCCCACATCCTGAGACCCCAGACTACCCTGTCAATACCTTTCTAACACTTCCATATGGTACTCAATTAATCTGTTACTATCTAACAGATTAAATAGCTTTGATTCCTCCTTTATACTGTAAAACTGTGTCTTATTCATCTCGGTGTGGTCAGCACTCTGCAACCTACCTGACATGTTGTACAAAGTTGATACTTTTTATGCTGTACTGAAATACATATATACTGTTATATATAAAAGTGTGTGTGTGTATCTAGAAATCTTGTAACTCTACCACTGCCTTTGCATATCACAGGAGCCTTGGTTTGGTTCTCTTCTTTCACAGATGAAAACACTGAATACCAAAGTGGTTAATGGACAGAGGATTCCATGTATAAGACTGAGCGATTGCCAGAAAGCAACAGAGGACAGAAGCTGGCATATTCTGGAATTCCACCACTTTAATATAACCACTATTTATATTTTAGTGGAGCAGTAATATCACAATACTCTTTTATCCTGAGCAATTTTTTAAAATGTAGACTTTTAAAAATCCTCCTCCTTCCCTCTGTCACCGAGCGTTCCTCTTTTTTACTAGACATCCCTCCGCTTCATCCTAACTCCAACATAACCGGGGTTAGTGGCCAGTACATATCCTCTCATGACGTTTTCCGTGCTGTCAGTATAATGAACAAACATAAATAAACATGTGGAGTAGGGTTGTCATTGTCTGATTTTCAAAAATAGGCTCATGCTATATATACACTTCCCTAGATCTTGCTTTTTGCCCTTAACAATACATTGCAGAAATATGTCTGAGTCAACTGGTTTTGATCTACCTCCTGTGAAGTGGGTCTCATGGTGAGATGTTATGCTGTATGGGATTCCACACCTATAGATCATGCATTTGGCAAGCTCCTGGGTGAGTTTTGGCTGAGGCTTTGCAGAAAGGAAAGGCGAACTACACCAAGAATCAGTATCTGTCCTGTGAGGACAAACCACCGGCCCTTCCAGGATGGAAGTGATCCACTGTAGCTGAGCTGCTACCAAGATGCTGGTGGTGTCCTTGAGAAATAGTGCCCATCCTTTTCCTGACAGTCCTCTGACCAGCCAGCTAGGTCACTGGCCCCAGCCCAGATTTCTAAAAGCGACCCTAGCAGCAAGTTTGCCCCATCTCCTTGCCAGTGTTAAACCCCATGTACTGAGAAAGTTCCCTAAAGTCAGTGAATTCTTGCTTATCCAGTTGTATGTTCTGCCTCCTTGATTAAGTCTCATCAAAATGTATTCGCCAGTGTACCTCCCTGGCTCCTGCCAATAAGTGCTAGCTAATCTTTGCAGTTCCTTTGAGGTGTAATCTCTTTCCTTCCTTACAGTCCTAGCACATTCCCAGCTCGGCTCTGCTGGAAGTTAACCCTAGTTATCACACTGGCATTCAGGAGAAGCAGTAAGGGCAGCTCCTTAGAGGAACACCTGTTGCTTTGTAGGGGAAGGTCACAGCAGAGTCTTCCCACATGAGGGAAGGGCTAGCTTTTCATAGAGAGGGGTGGGCTCAGAGTTCTGTGGGTTCAGAAGAGTCCACACAGCTGCAGTCCTTGTGGGCAACCACCCAGATGTCCCCATCCCATATTTCAGGATCCCAAACTTTCCCAACCAGAGCCCTGATCTTAACAGTACAGACCTGGCTTGTTGAGAATTTACAGGTCTCTGGAGCTCCTGGATTCTAACTACTAAGTCCTATACTTGTTCCTCAGCTACATCTGCAGGAGATTAGGGCCTCTCAGTAAACTCCCAAAGAGGCCTCACAGAGGAGCTCTCCAGCTCCCACATTCAGCCTGTAGATGTTCAATTCATAGCCCTCAGCTTCTCATTATCTCCCTGCAGAGCATTAATACAACCTCTAAACATCAACCAACATCACTGTCAACATCAATGCATTTGTTCCTCCCTATTGCATTTAAAATATCTGAATCATCAAGGGCATTCCCATCTACTCAGGTCACCACCGGTGAAATTTTTAGCAATTGAACTGCACTTTATATCAGGGATTATCCATGTCTACATAGTACATGGTATGTTAGGCAGAGTAGAAGAATGCCCCTCCTCCCCATAAGTTGTCTCTGTCCTAGTCACCAGAACCTGTGAATATGTTTACTTACATGGCAAATGGGACTTTGCAGATGTGAATAAGCTAAGGGTCTTGAGATGGGAAGGTTAATCTGAACTATTTGGGTGGGTCCAGTGTGATCACAAGAGTCCTTATAAGTGAAAGAGGGGGCCGGGCGCGGTGGCTCACGCCTGTAATCCCAGCACTTTGGGAGGCTGAGGCGGGTGGATCACGAGGTCAGGAGATCGAGACAATCCTGGCTAATACGGTGAAACCCCGTCTCTACTAAAAGTACAAAAAAGTAGCCGGGTGTGGTGGCGGGCGCCTGTAGTCCCAGCTACTCGGGAAGCTGAGGCAGGAGACTGGCGTGAACCCGGGAGGAGGAGCTTGCAGTGAACCGAGATCGTGCCACTGCACTCCAGCCTGGGTGACAAAGTGAGACTCCATCTCAAAAAAAAAAAAAAGTAAAAATAAAAATAAGTGAAAGAGGGAGGTAAAAGAGTCAGAGCCAGGAGAAATTTGAAGATGTATGCTACTGGCTTTGAAGAACGGTCTATAAGCCAAGGAATGCAGGCTCTAGAAGCTGGAAAGTGCAAGGAAACAGATTCTCCCTGAGAGTCTCCAGAGGGACACAGCCCTGCTGACATCTTGATTTTAGCCCAGTGAGACCCGTTTTGGACTTTTGTCTTCCAGAACTTTAAGATAATGAATACATGTTGTTTTAAGCTACTAATTTGTTACAGCGGCAATAGGAAACCAACACTCAAGGGGTGGAATGCTCCTTGCCACCCCCAAATTATCCAGCCCCCAACCCATCCTACTGCCTTCTTCCTCAAACCACTCCTGGTACCAGTTGTGTGTCTGGGTCCTCTGAGAAGCAGTCACCAAGATGGAATGCAACTGGAAAATGATTATTGGAGGAAATACTTATGAAGCATAAAATGAAAACAGAGAGGAGCAAGCAGAGAGAGTCTTCAGGTTGTGATGCAAGTCTGACAACTGGGAAAGGAGGGAGGGAAAGAAGGACTGGATAGGAGAATGTAGCTCAGAGACAGTCTCAGCCAGGTCACTGAAGGTACCAGAATAAAGATTGTCCAGTCCAGAGACAGGGTGGTCTCAGCCTAAGTGCTGTGGCATGTGTGAACATTTAATGGCTAGAGGCTGTCAGCCAGATACACTTTGCACAGCAAGTTTTCTTGAAGGAAATCTGAAGAGCCCATCTCCACAGTAGCCATACTCACCCACCCCCTACCCAGGCCCAGGCAGTGCTAATTAACCAGAGGGCCGCTACCGGGCAGACCTGTAGCCACTGAGCTTATTGGTCAAGAAAATATCAGCATTCATGCTCTCTGCAGTTAAGTAGACCCCAGAATTAGGGAAGGACAGACTGAGCAACACATGTCCAAGATCTGATCCTCAAATTTACTAATCAGATAATTCACTTAGGGAAATGAAGAGAAGTCAGGATTGTTCTCCAAATGGAGCTCTCTTCACATGGAAAAAAAAATGTTAGAAGAGGAAAATAGGCCGGGCGCGGTGGTTCAAGCCTGTAATCCCAGCACTTTGGGAGGCCGAGATGGGTGCATCACGAGGTCAGGAGATCGAGACAATCCTGGCTAACACGGTGAAACCCCATCTCTACTAAAAAATACAAAAAGCTAGCCGGGCGAGGTGGCGGGCGCCTGTAGTCCCAGCTACACCGGAGGCTGAGGCAGGACAATGGCCTAAACCCGGGAGGCGGAGCTTGCAGTGAGCTGAGATCCGGCCACTGCACTCCAGCCTGGGCGGCAGAGCGAGACTCCGTCCCAAAAAAAAAAAAAAAAAAAGAAGAGGAAAATAATGTCCTACTCTATAAGATTATTGGAAAATATTTTAGTAGATATTAGATATTGCCAGATTGCTTTCCAACAAAGTTAAAGTATTTTACACATCCACCAGTAATGCTGAGAGGATCTTCTTCTCCTATGTCCATACAGCATTAGGCATTATCACTCTTTTTGATTTCTGCCAGTCTGAATGTTTCATTTTTATTTAATCTACATTTACTTAACTGCTGGGAAAGATAGAACATTGCTATGATTTGAATGTGAGTCATAAAGTGCATATGTTTGGAAACCTGATTTCCAATGCAACAGAGTTGTAAGGTGGGGCCTTTAGGAGGTGATTAGGTCATCAGGGCTCTGCCCTCATTAATGAATTGATGCCATTATCACAAGAGTGAGTTCCTTATCAAAGGGAAAATTCCACCCCCTTTTACTCTGTCTCTTTCCCTCTTTCTTTGGGATTCCTCCTTTTGCCACCAGAGGAAAACACTCACCAGGTGCTGGTGCCTTGATCTTGGATTTCTCAGCCTCCAGAACAGCTAGAACTGTGAGAAATAAATTTCTTTTCTTTATAGGTTATCCAGTCTCTGTTATTGTGGTTACAGCAGCACAAAACAGACTAAGACAAACATCTTTTTGTATGGTGTTTGCCTTCACAGTTGTATGACCTGCCCATCCACAAGCTTGGTTTATTGAGTTGTTTGGGTTTCTTTTGTTAATGTGTTTGTAGAAGTTGTGTATATATTATAGATACTAACCCTTATCTACTATATGCATTGCAAATATTTAAAACAATTTTTGGCCCATTTTTTGGTGTCTATTATCAGACAAACATTTACGCTCTCATAAGTTCAAATATATTTTCTTTTATAGTTTTTGGATTCCGTATCTTTGTCTTCATGATCTCCCTACCCCCACATTTTAAATATACTCTCCTAAATTTCTAAGAGTTTGACTAATTTATTTGTACATTTACTATTTCATTCAACTGAAATTTATTTTTGTACTATTGTTTCTTGTCACAAAATAATACATTTC
>NW_012114600.1:1746712-1805624 GCF_000951035.1 Colobus angolensis palliatus | reverse complement strand
CCCCCCCTTCCCCATATTCTTAATATGGACTCCCTGTGAATGTTTCCAGCTATATCCTTCCAGGCTTTTCTTCTATGCATTGTACATAGCCTTACATTTTTAAAATTATATTGTAAATTCTGTTATATAGCCTGCTTTTGTCTAACAATACACTCAGAACAATTTTTCAAATGTACCATCATTTGTTTAATCACATCTCTATTTTTGGACATTTATATTGTTTTTCACTTTTTGCTATGACAGATGTCATGATGCTGCCTCTCATTTGTTAGACTATATTTTGCCCTGTGTTAAAGAGCTCACTCATTTTCAAATATGTTTTTTCAATTTTAATAGCATCTAAAATTACTTGTTTAAAAATCAGGTAAGGAGAGGGATGGAAGGTCCTTTTTTTTTTTTTTCTTGCTGGGTCTCTGTATTGAGATATATCTAAATTAAGTAGGGGACTTAGAACTATTTTTACAAAAAACTAAGTCTGTAGAATGCAATTGATAGGCCTAGATATTATGTTTCTAAGATACATCATCTAGAAAAAGTTCAGAATTGAAGAATTCTGAAGTTAAAAAAAAAATAAACAAACATAGCATGAGGAAAATCACCAGGCGGAAGTATCAGAAAATCCTAAAGCACCAGCAGTCAGATAAAGGAGTAACAGGGTAACAATGTCAGTTCTCTTAATACCACCACCACCTACATACCAAGGAGCCACTCCCAGTTCTTTTGGAAAGAGACAGATATAAATCAATAAATCATTCCATTTCAGGGCTTTACTAGAATTTCAAAACAAATAACTGAGAGGCAGAAATACTAAGAATCTGAGAAGGAAGGAAAAAGAAACAAACCGTGAGTACAGAGCCTATTTTTTATTAAAGCATAATTTAAAAATAAATCTGAATATTCAAAAAATATCTACATGAAGCAAAAGCATCTACACTAATCTGCTATGAAACCTATTTCTAGTTGAATTTCAAATTCATTGTGATTTTAGGGTTTCTCTGTCCTTGCTCTCTTCCATGTTTAACCATACCCCAAACAAGACAAGAAAAGAAATACTATTGAACTGTACACAACAAACCGTGGAATGTGAAGTTAGATGGGAGTTTAGAGCTCAGCTAGTCTGGCCCCAGTATTTTACCACTGGGAAAGCCAAGGTCAGGAAAATGGAAGTAACTTGCTGAAGGTCATATAGCTGGTTACCTGCTAAGCCAAGAGTGGAAATGCATCTCTTGCCTCTGCACAGTGCTCCTGCTACCAGTATCACACATCAACAACGTAATCACACCCATTCTAGTGCCTTATGATCATCAGTTACCCAGTAAATTAGGAAGGTAACAAGATGAAATTTACATATATATGTGTAAAAACAATTATTTGAGCACTGATATCAGTTCTGTCACTGTTCTTTGGCCTTTGATGTTCACATGTGAAGCTTTCTGGAAAGGGAAGACCAGACCTGCACGATAAGATAAACCTGGATGACAGTGGGTCCTACTCCACAGAACAGGTGTCTTCAAGCATCACTACAGTCTGCCGTTTGCTCTGCTTCCAATGTTGAATAAGAACAGCCCAATCTGCCTGGCTCTTTTTGTTCAATTCATGGTCCCTGGCACAGAAGGCTCTTCCCTTAAACATTTTTCCTCTGTGGGAATTTTATAGTTATGAGCCAAGTGGAAAATGTTCAAAATGATCAGATCTAACACACTTCTTATTAGCAAATTTAAAATGCATATTATTAAAAAGGACATTCTTGACTTGATATTTTTAAATTCAAGTTTTTAAACAATTGAGGAGAAAAGTAGGCGTAGCCTAGAACAAAAATTCTTGACTTTTCTCCAACACAACCATGTCCCATCTGCAACAGTCACAACAGGCTGTGATTTCTGTACATAACCTGGCTTACTAGATATAACTTCACCCTTTCTTCTCTACTACCACTGATAAAACACCATAATTGGCATCATATTTGGATATTTTAAGATAAAGTCTGATGCAAGAGTCAGGCTCCTCTTCAATCCACAGCTGAAAGCTGTCTTATATGAATAATATGTATTTATTTTTACTACTACTAAGGGCAAAAATGGCCAAAATTATTCTACTTGTGAATTAACTACATACAATGGTAGTTATTTTAGAAGAAATCTTTTTAAAATGCTTAGTACAGAGCCTGGCATACATAATGCTCAATAAATTTTAGATGATACAATTGTTGATGTCATTGAAAACAACTACCAACTACCAATTGCTTGTAAATATTTCACAAGCAGGATAATCTGTACCCACAAAAACAGAACTCCCATATAGCAGGTGCCTCTGGTGCTCTTGTCACATGTCCTTGGCTTACTTCTGATATCAGCCATGGCTGTGGTAGACAGTTCCATGCAATCATCTCTCCCACCTCGTGCTACACTTTGGATGTGTGCCTTACCACATTCTGCTCCATATCACAGAGCTTACTCACTGGGGCATAAGGAGCAGAGCCCAGAAGTGCAGGGGAGGTAAAGCTTAGTGGGGAAACCCTTACTCAGTGAGGGGCAAGAGCCACTGGCTTGCAGGAGGAAAATTCTAGGAAGCATTCTGTGTGTTTCTCAAGAGGTCTCAGCAGAATTGTCTACCCCACATTGCTCCTAGCAGATGACTCCTTCTTCCCCATCTCACACCCCTGGCTCCCTCACTCCTGCCTCTAGCATCACCTCCCAAATTAACCAGCTGCACCTAACTCCTTGTCTCAGGCTCTGCTTTGCAGGGAATATGAACTAAGTCTAGGTGATTTCCAGAAATATAAACTACAATGCTTTTAATTGGTGGTCCTCAACACAAAGCAACATCAGATTATTTTTGTTTTGCATTAAAAATATTTGAAATGGAAGAGAGAACATTATCAGCCAAGACCTTTCTGTAAAATAGAGTTCATAATATCTTATTGTGGAAACCCCTTAAAAAGTTGTGGAAAATAATTGTGTGAAGAATTGGGGGAGAAGAAAGGAAACAGGAGAGAAAATCCAAGACCTTCAGCAACTTTGATCATTATTCCCACGCTCTGCATTGATGAGTCAGGTGATGACTGGCTCCTGTTCTGCTCCCTCTGATGCAGGCATTTGAGAGCATTTACTGCATAACTACTTGGATGTATAATCAATTCAAGCCTGAGCTCTTTGGCTGAATGGGACACTGGCAGAGTTCCACAGGTTAATGGATAATTTGTAGGGACCCTATCATGGGCATTTGGCTGCATGTCCAATGATGTGGGAGTAACAGCCAGCATTGGTTAGAACATTTAAGGTCCTTAACAATTGTTGTGAGTGACACAACAAAACCAGAATATCATAAAACCCTAAAGAGACCAAGTGACTAAGGGAAAACACTCAAGTCTTTTCATGTAATTGACTTGAGAGTATTGACCATATGAAATTTAATTCAATAGGTACATTTAGAGCACTTATTATGACACAACAATGAACAGCTATAGAGCAGTTTTACATCTACTATCTCATTGGAGCCTAATATAACCTCTAAGATAGGTACTATTATTCTCTCCACTTCACAGATAATGCAACTGAGACTCAAAGAAGTGATTAACCCTAGGAAAGTGCTCCACAAAAGTTGGTGAAATTGATGGCTTAAATGAAGTTAGGCCTCAAACATGAATGCAGATCTTCACATTCCCAATTATTTGTTCTTTTCTCTACTTCCTGCTGCCTGGTTGGACAGCACTAGGTGTCACCTCTAATATGAAATGCAAATGGATAGGACTGGTTCTCCTCCTTAAGGACTTTTTTTTTTTTGAATCAGAGTCTTACTCTGTCACCCAGGCTGGAGTGCAGTGGTGCGATCTCAGCTCACTGCAACATCCGCCTCCTGGGTTCAAGTGATTCTGCTACCTCAGCCTCCTGAGTAGCTGGGACTACAGGCATCCACCACCATTCCCAGCTAATTTTTGTATTTTCAGTAGAGGTGGGGTTTCACCATGCTGGTCAGATTGGTCTCGAACTCCCGACCTCAAATGATCCACCCACCTTGGCCTCTCAAAGTGCTGGGATTACAGGTGTAAGCCACCGCACCCAGCCCTTAAGGACGTTTATAAAGCCTACTGGGGAGTAAGAACAGTGCTGTTGATGAAGTAAATAGACCCCATATCATATGAAGTTACAAAAGAGAGATGAGTACTGGCTTGTCTCCTTAGGGGAGGCTCTCTAAAGCAGGCGGCAATAGAGCTGGGCTTTGAGGGATAGTCCAGATTTCCACTGGTGAGAGGAAGAAACTGGAAACATTGCAACCAGTTAGGAGGACACTCAAGAGAGGATAGCTTTGGATTATGAAAATCTCACCAGTCTTGGTGACTTGTTAACTATTTGACATTCTTCAATTTCTATGAAATAATGTTTTTACAGACTACAATTTTTCTAAGTTCTGAACTTAAGTCACTTCTTGATAGCAAGGACCAATTAGGTCAGTTCAGCGGTTTTCCAATATTTTTGAGCTGTGGAACCAGAATCTTACACGGAAGTCAAATATATATATAAAGAGAAGCTGTTTTGGTTGAAGCAGAGGTAGATGGAAGTAATCAGAGACCAATGGAAAGGAGGTCATTCACACAAGGTGAGCCCTTATCAGCCCCATCCTGCTATTTTAAACATGGTACACATCTCGATAAGGGCCAGTCAGGAAAACAAAAACTACCTCAGTTATTTTAACAGACAAAACAATTAGAAAATAATTAGTTGGACCAGGCGTGCTGGCTCATGCCTATAATCCAAGAACTTTGGGTGGCTGAAGCAGGCAGGTTGCTTGAGCCCAGGAGTTTGAAATCACCCCGGGCAACATGGCAAGACCCCATCTCTACAAAAAGTACAAAAATTAGCCAGAGGTGGTATTGCCCACCTATAGTCTCAGCTACTACTCGGGAGGCTGAGATGAGAGATGGCTTAAACCCAGGAGGTCGAGGCTACACGGAGCTGTGATCACACCACTGCACTCCAGCCTAGGTGACAGAGCAAAATCCTGTCTCAAAGGAAAAATATAAAAAAAGAATTAGTTGGAAAATCATTGGAGGACTGAAAAGGCAAGAAGAGAACACCAAAATAACACACAGAAAAGGTATATTCTCCCCGTAGGGCTGGTGGAACAAAAGGAAAGAGGTGGGGTTATTAAAACTTAGGAGGGCAGAAGAAGTATCCTACTGAGCTTATACTCAGACCTCAGGAAAAATGACCCTGCTAAGCTCTCATGGGAATGGTGAGACAAACTTTGGTCTAACTGATGGGGAAAAAAAAGTTGTAAACTAGAGCAAACTGCCACTGACAAGATGAAGGGCTATTGCTGGAGTGATGCAGGCGGTAACAATGAATAAACAGGAAGGATCAGTCCCCCTTTCTTCCTCCTGCCTTTCAGTTCCATTGGTGGAACTTCAGGGGATCCAGCTGGCAAAGGAGAAAGGTGGTCTTCAAGCCCAGCCCCAGCAACACAGAGCAGAGTAGGGGGAGGTGGAGCTGAGAGACAATCGCTTTATGACCATCACAGTGCCTCAGACCACAAGAAGGAGGAAACAAGACAGTAAGGGGGCTGTGACCCAAACGTTCCTGATTTGGGGGAAAATCAGAGTTTCTATCCTAAAGATAGCAGATCAGTTGTTCCGTCTCTGGAGGACAAGGTGATGGGGTGATGGTATGTTAAACAGAGCATGAAACACACATCAGTATGTACAGCCTACTAGCAGGAAGGGACCAGGGCAATGGAGTGAAGAAACAAAGTAGATCTTCAAATTCTGAAATAACCTCTTTTGTCGTATTTCCTGGATCAGGATTTATAATTAAATGATGACTTATTCTCTTTTTTTACATATGTTCTTTCTTTTCAAATTCATTTTATCTTCTGCAGCATCCTTGGACAAAGTCAATGCATCAGAAAGGTTAAGTCAAGTGATACAGCCACTAACTGCAAATACATTAAATGTATGCAGCATGTATCATTTTCCCTGTCTATGAGATGGTGATACCAAGGGATTATATGTAGAAATGAAGATTCTCTCATTAGCAATTATCATTCATTCATTCATTTAACATATATATTTTAATGTCTATTATATACCAGGCACTGTTTTGGGGCAGGGGTTCAAACACTAAATATATAATAATAGACAAAACACCCATATTAGTCAGGAATATTAGTATGACACTAAGTGATGGAAAATCCCACTCCAGTGGCTTTATCAAAGACAGTTTTACAATTTTGGCCTAATGAGAAATCATGAGGGAGGCAGCCAAGATTGGTAGGGTAGGCTGTGATGCCATCAAGGACCCAGTTTCTCTCTATCTGCTTACCCTCTTTAATTTTTGTACTAATTTTGTGCTAATTTTTGTACTAATTTTGTGCTAATTTTTGTACTCACACTTGTCCTTTCGTGATCACAAGACAACTATTCCACTGTGAGAAATTATATCTGCACACCAAACAAGCAAAAGAAAAGAGAGAAGAGGCAATGCCTGTGTTAGGAAAGTAAAGGCTTTACAGAAATCGCCAACAGACTTCTGCTCATATGTCATTGACAGAGCTACATCACATGGCCACACCTCACTGGAAACCAGAATGGGAGGGTGAACATTTTTAGCTGGGCATATGTCTATCCTAAGTAAAATCAGGAATCTGTTAGTAAAGAAGAAACGATACTGGCTAGTTCTCTAGCAGTCTCTGCCACACCCCCTGTGTCATGGAGCTTATATTCCAGTCTAGCAGATTGTGTCACTGGGGCTCTTTGGTTCCAGCAACTGCAGCCAAGAGGAGTGGAATTTGTTGGAAGGATGTAAACCAGCTCATAGAAGCAAAGGGAAGTTGGAGAGCCAGGTCATAGAAGAACAGGAACTAGGGCAGTCTGTGAGACTAGGCACCCAGTGGCACTGGTCTGATAAATAAGCCGCAAATACAGAAGTTGTCTAAAATCAGGAGAGAAGTCCAGCTCCTGGCTGGAGTCCTAGCAATCCCACCACTCTGCACTCAGTGGGAGAGGTGATCTCCCCATAAGGAAGTCAAGGAGTGCTGACCAAGGAAAGAGGCAAGGGTGTAGAGCAGCCCAACAGGTCCAGGACATTGACCAAGGAGCTGATATTAGTGAAATGATTTAAGTTTCCCATATAACAAGTTCTCAAGTGCTATTAAACACTGTTAAGATTCTTAATATTATAACTCAACCTTAAAAACACATCTTTGCTCCAATTCCTTAATGCCTCAGAAAAATCTAATTTTCACTTTTCTAAACTGAATCAGAACTGCAAAAAATAGTTTACACCAGAAAAACAGACTGCAAAAGATTGGATGGTTTTGTTATTAAGACTGTCTCCTAGTTACATTTTATATATAGATTCTTCAGAATGTAGGTTAGGGAGCTATTAAAAAATTAAATAAGAGAAGAGCATCGCTTCTGCTATTTGACTTGAAGATGTTCACAGCGGGGCAACATAAAAACAGATTTTTATAGTGTTGCCTGAAAATAATACTATATACTGAACTAGGAGACCATAGGCAGATCAGATCATTAAGAACTATTACCCATATTATTACTGCTAAAATATTTATATGTTATAATTTTGTAATAAGGTATTTCCAAAGAAAATAATGTTGGCTTAAAATGCATATATCAGTAAAGGCATTCCAGCTTAGTGTTGTTTGAAGATTTCTGCAGGAGCAAAAGCCAAAAACAACAAATGACTATTGTAACTTTAGATTATGTCCCTCTAATTGCTTTTTTTTTTTTTTTTTTTGACCCTTGGAAACATTTATAGCAAATGAAGCAATAAAATTAAGCAGGGTGAAATTTGTTAAAAATAAGAAAATTGATATAGGCCCAGGTGCCATTGTTACTCATGTTCTTTTTCTATAATAGAATTATTTCAATTTCTAAACAGTTTTGGGTCTTCATTGGTTTATTCAAAAAATATTTAGTGACTCTGTCTACTAAGGCAGATGGTATTGTTACCTATTCAGTATTCACTCTCCTTTCACTCCTAACTAATGTAATCCCATCTCTTTCAAGATGTCAGCACATTCTACAAAAATAATAACTTCCAAGATTCACTTGCAGTCAAGGGTTGCCATCTTACTAGGGCTAGATAATGAGAGATAATAAAAGAGTTTTTGTTTTTTGCGTTTTGTTTTAAGGAGGAGAAATTTATCTGACAGTATCTTTAAACTTTCTATTTGGAATGCAGATGCAACTCCTGGAACTATGGCAGCCATCTTGTAACCATGAGGATATAATAAACAACGAGATGGATCATTGAGCTTTGATGACATTTTTAGAGACAGTATACCCCCACTAGCCTGCTTATCTTCAGCCTTTTTCCCATGTAATTAAAAAAAAAAAAAATCGGCTGGGCCCGGTGGCTCATGCCTGTAATCCCAAGCACTTTGGGAAGCCAAGGAGGGTGAATCACGAGGTCAGGAAATCGAAACCATCCTGGCTAACATGGTGAAACCCCCTCTCTACTAAAAACACACAAAAAAAATTAGCCTGGCATGGTGGCCGGCACCTGTAGTCCCAGCTACTCGGGAGGCTGAGGTGGGAGAAGCATGAACCTGGGAGGCAGAGCTTGCAGTGAGCGGAAATTGGGCCACTGCACTCCAGCCTGGACAACACAGCCAGACTCCATCTCAAAAAAAAATCTCCATTTGGTTCAGCTATTGCAGTCAGGTTCTGTTATTTGCAGCCAAATGCATTACTAACTGGCATATGTGCTATGTACCAGGTACTATGTCAGACCCAGTGAACAAGATATGCAGTGAACAAGATGTAGTCCCTCAGGGACTTTACTATCAAATGGGAAAAATATTAAATAAATAATTATAAAATTAATGATTTAATTACAATTTCTGTGAAGGTTATTACTAGGGCATCTAAATTAGCCTGAATGAAGATGGTGGTTAGAGAAGATACTTGGAAGCAAATGACATACAAATTGAGACTTGGAGGGTAACTAGGAGTTAACTGGGCAGTGACAGTTGGAGAGAAAATTCCAAGGGGGAAGAAGAGTCTCTGTGAGTAAAACATATAGACTAAGGAGAATGATACTTCGTGAGAGCAGAAGTCAAGTACAAAAAAAATGCAGGGCCGAGGGAAGGAGGGAAAATAAAAAATGCAGGGCCTTTGGCCACGGCAAGAAACTTAGACTGCAGAGCAATGGAAAGTGTTTGGCCTATGTGATCAGATTCCAGTTGTGAAAAGATAATTCTGATTGCATTATGAAGGAACTGGAGGGAAGCAAGAGTGGACATGGGGAGTAAGAAGTTGATTGAAATAGTCTAGATCTGGGGTACCCAAAATACTGACCAAGGACCAGCCTTCATAATTAAAATCGTGTGGAACTCAGTCATGCCCACTCATTTACATATAGTCTACTGCTGCTTCTATGCTACAACGACAGAGTTAAGCAGTTGCCTCAGAGACCATATGGCCGGTAGAGTCTAAATTATCTACTATCTGGCCCTTTATAAAACAAGTTTGCCAACCCCTGCTCTAGATGAAAGATGGTGAAAAGATGATGGTTTGGACTAGTGCCATGAAGATGTAGAAGAGTGGACAGATTTGAGATGTATTTGAGACTTGCTGAGGGGTTAAATTTGGGAATTGAAGGAGAGAAAGAGATGAACAATGACTTTTAAACATAAGCAACAGAAAAGATTTTTAAAAAGCAGGTTTGGGAGATAAAGTTCAAGTGTTCTGTCTAGGCTGCTTCAGTTTAAATATCTTAAAGAGAGAGATTATTAATACCATGGTGTCTCTCTTGAATATGGGAAGCCTATAATATGGGAACTTTCCCTGAATTCCATATTGTAATCAGTCCAGTGCTATGACAATCACACTGTGACATACTGTTTTTTACATACAGAAAGTCTTCCCAAATAAATAATTCAATTCAGTCCATTTTAATTAAAAAAGCAAAAGTTAAAAGAGATAAAGACAAATGGATAACAATAAAAGTTTTCTAATGGTTTGAGAAAGAGCATCTGGTTCTTTAGTGTAAGTCTATCTAGTAATGACACACTTTAAAAGTTTATTTTTCATGCTATTGCATTTTCCCCAGTATTTTCATGCCACTAAATATAATCAAATTGATCTCATAAAAATAACAAAGTCATAGGCCTGTTGCAGTTAAGATATAACTTGTTGAGAAACGATGAAGAGCTTTTGGGGTTAGATTTTATTAAACCCATCTTTACCCTTCCAAATAGAATGACTGTATTTCTCTGTCAAAATCTGGGACACAAGGTTGACAACTGGAAACAAAATTTTAATTTTGGAAGTCCCAGAAAATATCAAACATACGATTGTCATATATTTCTATGCAAGATCCTAAGTCATGGGAAACTCATCCAAATCTTTATTCATGCCCCGTAAAAGGAGAAGCCTCAAGTACAGAAAGGAATATAATGGACCATCGTAGAAAATGATGCGGCCCAACATTTGAAATAAGATACCTTGGTGCTGGTCTTCAAATTTTATAAGTATTTAGCAATATGGATATGAAATATTCTTGATGAGTCTCCTACTGAGACTATTAGAGAGGAAAAAAAGCAAGACTTCCAAAATGTAAATATGCAGGATAATATTTGACCTGCACTCTTTTTGCTTAGAACTATATGTCACAACTGTTAAACCAGTTTGGAGAGCTGCAGGAATCTTTTGAATGCTACCTCACAATTTTTTGTCGTCGTGCAATTGTGCTTATCCCAATAAGTGGTTTTTTGGCAAAACATGCTGGAAATTTTCCTTGTACTTAAGGATAAAACTACTTCTTTCGAGATGCACACATTAAGATATGGGGACAAAAATATCCAAGGTAGAGAATGTAGGATTTATATGTTTAATGAAATGTGAAAATTGAAAAAGACAAACATCTCTTCTGGAGATGGCCTTAACCATTTGCAAACTGGATTAACTTAAACTTATTCAAACCAACATTCTTTTATTCCTTGATAGGTAAATTTGATAGGTAATTCTTTTTTTAAATTACTATTTTCAAGCAGAGTAGAATTTTCCCTGTATGAAACATGGAATTCCTGGCCAAACACTGTTGAGCTAATGCTCAGAAAGTAGTTTCTTTCTTCCCTCCTGAATCCACCTGCTCAGGAGCATAAGCCCAGCTTCAGGTGGGATCGTGTTTGGAGGAGCAACTGGAGCAGAAGAGAGTTTGGAACTGCCATGCTGAGCTGCTTTTGATGCTTTTGTAATTTCATTCACACACTCTTCCTTCCTTCCTTCCTTCCTTCCTTCCTTCCTTCCTTCCTTCCTTCCTTCCTTCCTTCTCTCTCTCTCTCTCTTTCCTTTCTTTCTCTCTGTCATCCAGGCTGAAATGCAATGGCGTGATCACAGCTCACTGCAGCCTCTGCTTCCTGGGCTCAAACGATTCTCCCACCTGAGCCTCCGAAGCAACTGGGACTACAGGCTTTCACCACCATGCCCAGCTAAGTTTTGTATTATTTTTAGAGATGGGATTTCACCCTGTTGCCCAGGTTGGTCTCAAAATCCTGGCCTCAAGCTATTTGCCTGCCTCAGCCTCCCAAAGTGCTGGGATTACAGGCAGGAGGCACTGCTCCTGGCCTACACACATTTTCTTTAGGACATCTGTAAAGTGTTATTTTACAAGTTGAAGTATAATTGACAAATAATAAAATTCATCTTTCAAAATATACAGTTCTATATATTTTGTGACATTTATACAGTCATGTAACCACCCCACAATCAAGGTAGAGAATATTTTCATCATCTTAAAAGGTTCTTCATGTCCTACCCCTATTCTAGTCCTGGAAACCTGCAACCATAGATCTGATTTCTAGTTCTGCCTTTTCCAGAATGTCATATAAAGGGAATCATACAGGATGTAGCCTTTCGAATCTGACTTCTTTCACTTGGCAAAATGCTTTTAAATTCAGCAATGTTGTGAACGTATTTACAGTTTATTCCTTTCTATTGATGTATAGTGTTCCATTATGTTTATATGGATATACCACAATTCATTTATCCATTCAGTATTTGGTTGTTTGGTTGTTTCCAGTTTTGGGTAACTATACATACAGCTGCTATAGACATTCCTATACAGGTTTTGTGTGGACTCATGTCTTCATTTCTCTAGGATAAATGCCTAAATAGAAGTTTCCCCCCGAATCACGCAATAACTGTATGTTTAACATTAAAAGGAATTGTCAAATTGTTTGCCTAAGTGGCTATACCATTTTGTACTCCCACCAGTAAATGTATAAGAATTTCAGTTACTCAGCATCCTCGCAAGCATCTTACATTGTCAGTTTATTGTTATTAGAGCCATCATAACAGGTGTGTATTGATATCTCATTGTGCTTTTAATTTACATTTCTCTGCTGACATAATATTGAACATATTTTCATGTGTTTAGTTGCCATGTGCATCTTATTCTTTGATGAAGTATCTGTTCAAATCTTTTGCCCACTTTTAATTCATTTGTTTTCTTAATACTGAGTTTTAAAAATTCTGTATATATTCCAGTTACCAGTCTTACCTGGAATAGGTATTTTCCAAACATTTTTCTCCTTGTTTTGGGCTTGTCCTTTCATTTTTTTCACAATATCATATGAAGAGCAGAATTTTTAAATTTTGCTGAAATCTAATTTATTAATGTTCTTCTTTTATGCATCATGCTTTTTGTGTTCTTCCTAGGAAATCTTCACCTAACCCAAAATAGCAACGTTTTTTTCTGTATTTTCTTCCTATAATAACATTATAATTTTAATTTTAAATTCAGGTCTCTGATCAATTTCCAGTGAACTTTTAAATATGGTGTGAGATACGGATTGAGGTTCATGTTTTATATGTGGATGTCCAAATAGGCTGGCACCGTTTGTTCAAAAGTCTGATCTATTTGTATTGTATTATCTTGGTATATTTGCTGGAAATCAATATTTGTGTGGCTTATTTCTGTGCTCTCTCTTCTGTTCAATTGATCTATGTGCCTTTCCTTTTGCCAGTACTGTGCTGTCTTGATTACTGTAGCTTTATAGTAAGTTTTGAGATAAGGTAGGGTTAGTCATGCAATTTCGCTTTTTTTTTTTTTTTTCCAAAATTGTTTTGGCTATTCTACGTTCTTGGGTTGCCATACAATTTTTAGAATCAGTTTGTTGATTTCTACCAAAAGCCTTGAAGGATTTTGGTTGGAATTACTCAATATATATATATCAATTTGGGGGAAATTGACATCTTGACACTATTGAGTGTTTTAATTCACAAAGACAATATACTCTTCATTTATTTAGGTCTTCTCTGATTCCTTTCATCGATGGCTTTTAGTTTTTAATATATAAATTGGACAGATATTTTGTTAGGTTTATCTTTAATTTTCCATGTTTTAGATGCTATTTTAAATAGTGCTTTCCAAAATTTTCTGTTCCTAATTGTCTATTACTAGTATATAGAAATACAATTGAATTTTTTTGGTATATTGAGCTTATATCTTAAAACTTTGCTAAACTTATTTAGTAATTTTAGTAGCTTGTTGGTAGATTTTTTGGGATCTGCTATGTAGAAAATTATGTCATCTGAGAATATGAAGTTTTAATTTTTCCTTTACAAAATGCATGCCATTTATTTATTTTGCCTTGTTGCACTTGCTAGGGCCTCCAATGCAATACTAAAAAGATGTAGTGATAGTGGATTCCTGATTTTCTGATTTTACAGGCAAGACATTTATATTTAGTCAATTATTATTAAGGGTTTTTGTTTTGTTTTGTTTTGTTTTTTGCAGATAGATGCATGCTACCAGGTTGAAGACATTCCCTTCTATTCACTGAGTTTTGTTATTGTTGTGTTTTTTCATGAATGGAGTTTAAATTTAGTCAAAGTCTTTTTTGCTCCTATTGGGATGAGTATATGGATATTTTACTTTGTCATAGTATATTATGCTGATTTTTGAATGCCGAACCAACGTTGCATTCCTGGAATAAACCTTACTTGGTCATGTTGTATTAGCTTTTTCTCATATTGCTGGATTTAATTTGCTAATATTTTGTTAAGGATTTTGCATCTGTTTTCATGAGACATATTGGGTACATTTCAAGATAATTCTGGTCTTACAAATGAATTGGGAAGCATTCCTTCCTCTTTAGTTTTCTAAAAGAATTTTATATAGAATTGGTTTCTTTTTCTTGATGTTTCATAGAACTCACTAGTGAAGTCAGGCTCAGTGGCTCATACTTGTAATTCCAGCACTTTGGGAGGTTTAGGTGGGAGGATGGCTTGAGCTTAGCAGTTTGAGACCAGCCTGGGAAACATAGCAAGACCTCATCTCTACTAAAAATAAAAAATTTTTAAATTAGCTGGGGCCAGGGGCAGTGGCTCACACCTGTAATCCCAACACTTTGGGAGGCCGAGGCAGGAGGATCACTTGAGCTCAGGAGTTCAAGACCAGCCTGGGCAACATGGCAAAACCTCATCTCTACTAAAAATACAAAAATTAGCCAGACATGGTGGCAAGCACCTGTCACCCCAGCTACTTGGGAGGCTGAGGTGAGAGGATCACTTGAGCCTGAGAGGCAGAGGTTGCAATGAGCCATAATTGTGCCACTGCACTCCAGCCTGGGTGACAGAACCAGACTCTCTCTCAAAAATAAATAAATAAATAAAATAAAAATTACCTGGACTTGGTAGGTCATACCTGTAGTCTTAGCTACTTAACAGGCTAAGGCAGGAGGATGGCTTGAGCCTGGGAGGTTGAGGCTACAGCCTCACACCACTGCATTCGAGCGTGGGTGACAAAACAAGACCTTGTCTCAAAAAAAAAAAAAAAGAAAAAAGAAAAAAAGAAAGAATGAGCCTAGACTTTTTTTGTTTTTCTTTTTTGTAGGGTGTGGAGAAGGTTTTTAACTGTGAATTCAATCTGTTTAATAGATTTAGGACTCTTCCAGTTATTTTTTTTCTAATAACTTTTATTAAATTTATTTTTTTCAATTTTTTTGGCATGTTCAGTTTTAACAGATAAACTAAGAAAATTTGATTCTTTTATCTCACTGGAGTAGTGTCTTTGAGAAATAAAATCTTAAAAAAAAAACAGCACCCCAGGGTTAGTTCATATGCCAAATAAAACAAATTAAAGACTAAAAACAGCTGCATTATAACCTGTGAATGTGAGGTCCTTTTTTTCTGTTTAAAATAGCTCTGGCTGAAACTTACAACTGTGAGAAACAAATATGAATAGAGCAACTTCTACTTCCTAGATAGGATGAGTGAATTAATTAATTAATTAATTCAATTACAATTGATTAAGACGCTGCTTGCCAACTTTGCAGAAGGCACTTTGCAGCATGTGAAACAAAGGAACTACCTCCAGGGAGTTGTAATCTGTCCAGGAAATCAACTGGAAAATATCCACAAATGCAGGTATGATCAAGCACAAATCAATACAGAGTGAACTTTCTATTTAAATGCTGAGGAAACAGAAACAAGAATATTGGAAAAGTTATTTGAAATGATTATTAAATTATTTTAAAAGATGAGTTTTGAGCCATAGTTTAAGAAAATGAACATATATCAGCAGGAAGAAATAGGGATGGCACTTCTGGTGGAGAGAGAGGCACCAATTATTATTTTATTCTTTTTATTTTGAGGCCTTAGCAAAAGAGTTGGCAAAGTACAGTGAGATTGCTACAGAGAAACCTGGGCAATGGATAACATTACATTACTTAATTTCCAGGCCAACTCTTTGATGTGATTTTTCTCCCTGGTTTACCAATGAGAAGATTATCATTGATATTACTTATCAATAGGTAAGTTACTTAGATAACTTACCCACTGTCTCCTATGTCAACGGCAATCTGGCATCTGAACTCAGGCCTAAGGTCAAAGCCTAGCTTTCTCCTATTGTCTTACACTTTTCATCAGCTAAGGAGCTCAATAATGTCTGATCAGAGACTCTCAACTGCAAAGTTATAATCAACTGTGATGTGACTTGCAAGCAATTTGTTGCTAGTAACATGTATGCATGCATGAATGCATGCATTCATTCAGTAAGTATGTGCTGAATGCCTTGCCCTGTGCCAGGCATTGTGTTAAGGTGCCACAGATACAGCAATAAACAAAATAAACACTCTTCCTCCCATTGGGTAGCTTATTTGCTAATGATGAAAACAAACATTGAGCAAGTCATTATGTGATTAATAGATATTTACAAATAAGTATATCACCTTTGTGAAGCATTAGAAAAGGGACCCAACCTAGTCTGAAAGTCTCTATAAAGAAGTGACAGTTAAGCTGAAATATGTAGTAAAGTTAGAGCAGGGAGGGAAAAGAAAGTGAAAACAATAAACTTTCAGACCTTACTTCATAGGAAACTGGTTGTAGTGTTTTTAGCAAAAGATTAACACAATCAAATGGAAACTGAGGTATAGAATTTTTAGTAAAGGATGAATACAATCAGATTTTTCATATACTTATTCTTAGAAGTCCATTCTGACTGCATGGTGAAGAATAGAGGGGCGTGTGATTCTAGAAACCATTTAGGAGAGGATTGCAGTACCAGGGCGAGAGAAGAAGATGATGGAGGTCAGACTTGAAGCCCTGAGAGCTAGCTTGGATTGGATGCAGAAGTTCAGGGAAAAAAAGGAATAAAGAACAACTCCCACATTTCTGATATTTGTAACCAAGTAGCTGCTAGTTGGCCATCTACCCAAATTAGGAATAACACAGAAAGAGCAGCCGAGGAGTGGTGTGGTAGGCAGATGATGAGTTCAGATTTGGCAAGTTGAATACACATGTACAGTGAATGGTTAATTTGAGTGTAGCTTATGAACAAGACTGCCTAGATTCCAATCCCAACTCTGCCACTTAACAGTTGGCCATTTACAACAAGTAATTCATCCTCTCTGAACCTCAGTTTCTGCATTTGTAAAATGGGAATAATAATAGCATCTACACTTCACAAGATTATCCTTAAGATTAAAGTTAGTTACACAGGGAAAGCACTGTTGTAGCACAACATCTGGGCTTGGTGAGCATCAGTAGATCTCAACTATCATTATGTGACTGTGAGATGTTCAATATATAGCTGAATGTATTGTTTCAAGTCTCAGAAAAAGGGTCAGGGTGGTGTCATTGTAGGTTTGAACTTCCTAGCTCCTTTGTGTTTGAGTGAGGGAGGTGTACTTGAGTTGGAAGCACTCAATGGCCAATACATGAACCTCTGAAGGTGTTTTCCTATCATAGAGAGGCTGGCAATGTTTGAAAAGAAAACTATTCCACCCCCTAGGTTCTTGAGTAATTACAGTGAACATATCCTCCATGATAATTTTAGATATGCAACATAAATGAAGAAAGAAGTCTTTGTTTTCAGCCACTTAAAATTTGAGAATTGTTTATTATTTCAGCACAATCTTGTCTATACTGGCTGACACATCAGTGAGCTATTAATTGTGCAAATTGAGATGCTATGGGCCTAAAGCAAAATATTTTATATGTTTAAAGCAGATGTATAGTCCACAAATAATTTCCCCTGGACATGGGTTTCCTTCTAAGTATGAATCTAGATTATACCTCACAATCTGAAGAAGAAATTGCTTGTCTCATAAAGTTATGTGGGCTTCTAGTTGAGTAGTTGGTACTGGGATATTGGAGACTGAGACTTCAGAAAGAACATGCAGGCACAATTTTCCCGTCATATTAGACAAAAGCTTAAAGAGAAGCTGGTCTAGCTTTGATGTTATTTGAAACTACTCAACCAAGACTTTGAGAAATTAAAAACGAAGGAGCCATTCTTTCTTTTGTAATTGGAAGAGGTAAACATAAGGGAATGATGCTCTCACATCTGTGTATCCATCCATTGTATGGAGTTGGACTGTGGTGTTATACTATGGTATAATACTTTGAAGGCAAAGCCCCACCTGTGGATAGGAATTAAGGTCTCTCTAAGGGGAGAGGACTTTCTTACTCACAGTCATTCTGGCAAAAGGCAAATCTGTGGACTGGGAGAGACCATTGGTAAAGTAGACCATAAACAGGAGATAAAGGATTTCATCCCCTCTGGATTTTACTCTTAGGCTTGAAGTTCCAAATATTCAGACTGCTTAAGTGGTAGTAAGGGTAGCTGACATCCTCCACAGGGCAGAAAGTGGGCATCTAGTTGGCGCCAAAACCCTACAGCAAGGACTCAATGGTGTGTTACAATGGATGACTTCGAGAGCCTCCATATTTAATAACCAGTTGTAAGTCTCTTTGCTGTAATTTCCTCTGTTTTCCTGACCATTCAGTAAAGTTTTGGCTAACATAAAAGCCTGGTCTCCATAGGGCTGGGAAGAATTTAGAAAGGCTCTGTGACTGTTCTTAATTGCAGTAATGTAGAGTAACTCACTTAATTGCAGTAATGTAGAGTAATGTAGAGTACTACTTAATTGTAGTAATGTAGAGTAATGCAGTAATGTAGGCGTAACTCACCTTGAAGTCAGCATGGCAGGGGAAGCATCAGTCCTTGGCCAGTGCAGGAATCAACAGGCTGGAACTGAGAAACAGCCCAGGCACATGCAGAGGACTGGGAGCCCATGTGAAATACCCCTGGAGACTCCCTGAAAGAAATAAGAAGGAATCTGAGAAGGGCATCCTGCTCTCACACAGGTGGAGATCATCAATCAAGAGACACTAGGTTAAGCTGTGACCTCATTTGCCCTGGTGAGGCCAAGGGATATGGGTTACAAATAGAATCCTGAGTGTATGCCTCCTTGGGACTCTGAAGCTTGTGGGAGTTTATCTGCCAGGTGAAAATCACTGGGCCGTGTGTTGGGTAGAAAAAAAACGTTGAGACATTCTCTCCTAGGCAGTGAGGAGCCTTGTGGGTTTTTAGAAAGGGAAGTGAGAAGATGAAAACAATAAGATACTGAATTTTTACAATTTTCTAATATCATTATAGTGAACAGAGGTTTGTTTTTCAATAACTGTACTATTAAGAAAGTTATAAATATTGTTTAGGGAACTGTGTTTTCAGTTGAAACAAGGCTGTAAATCAAAGTTGAAGCTTGTAGATTTAGTTAAGTAGAATGAAGGTAAAACAAAATCTCAATAAATCAAGAAAACCAACCTTAATGTAGGCCGTTCATTAATTAAAACTCACAGCCAAGAACAAGATTTACACAATCCTGTAGTGCCAATACTGAAATAGCATCTGCTTCCAAGCATCTGCTTACCAAGAAACTTTGCTCTTCTTACTGAACAATAGGATAAATCATGATCCTCCTATAATCCTTTTAAGACTGGAAGTGTTTCCCATGAAGGTTTCAAATGGCCTGGGCATGCTCATTTCACTTCAGTAACAAAATCCATAGATACAATTTGCTCAGTTTACAACTTTGAAGTAGCAGTCATACAAATCTCAAATTGTAGGTGTTTGGGAAGAAAGATTAAAGTTGAAGGGGGGGCCTGAGGAGATTGAGGGGAAGAAGAGCAAAAGAGTGGAATTCAGTTTCCTACAGTGCAAGGGCACCTGGGGTGAAAAAACTTCAGGGCAAAGAGTCGTCAAGACTAAAGCTAAAAAGTAGATGAAGAAAATGTCTGATGATAAAGTCAGCATGCTTAAGTGAGTTGTGTTATATGCACATTTTACTTACTGAAGTGCAGCCACATATGCTAGATAAAGGAAAAGAGAGAAACGGCTTAAATAGGTCTGGCTAATTTTGCACACTCTTCCCACTCAATGAACCATCCTCTGTAGTGAGACTGAGATGGGCCACAGTAATCTGTTTTTCCCATAGTTTGTAAGTGTCTCTCACTGTGTGGGCATCTTACTGCACTGAGTATGAGTCTTGGATTTAAAGATACGTATTTTTTTTAACAACATGATTCTTAAATTGACGCCAACTCCTTCATCAGGTGCCCAGTGGGGTGGGGGTGGAGGTAGAGAAAGGAAACTGGAAAATCCTGTCAGTGGATTTATTGCTAGTTGTATGATAGTCTCTGTGTCAATTAGGACTCAGGCAGATAAGCAGAAGCACTATGAATGGTTCAGAGAATAAGGGCTGCAAAGACTAGGGCTCACACAATTGTGGAAGTTGGTAAAGAAATCTGTGGAAGGCTGTTGCTTCAGCATCTGGTAGTGGGCCTGAGATTTCTCAGCAAGACTGGTATTGAGAAGAAAAGCTGGATGTGAACTGGGGGAGGACAAGGACACACCAGAACCAACAAGGACAACTGGAACCCAAAGAACAAAATGGAACCCACATCTGCATCTAACCATCTGCAGCCTGGTCAAGGCTGGAGACCTGTAGTAGAAGGAGCAGGTGACTTTCACCATGGAGCTACACATGCAGTAAGTCCAAGACGTAGAGAAGCTAGAGGAGGAGATGTGGCCAGAGCTGAAGAAGCCTCAGGCTCAGTTGCAGCCCTGTAGTCAACAAGGTGAGGCAGTAGATCAGTGATGCACATAAGCACTGTAGCTCTGAGCGCCTTTAACCAACCTGACAAGCATAATGGCTGCCACTTCTCTCTGACTTCCAAACTGTGTGCAAACTTTTCTTGTGCCCAGAATCTAATTCTAATCCAGAATCATACATGGAAGGGAATTCTAGAAAAGGTAGTCCTAATTTAACTAAGTTGATGCACTCTAAAGCCACTTCTATCTCCAACATTAGGCTTTTCCCTAAGGGATTTCCAAAGATAATGTTAATGAAAGGTTTATTTTATGTTCTGCCTTTAGAATTCAACCCTCGTGTAAGATGTATCTCCACTACACATATTGCCATGTACTAACATTTTAAGTGAGAAAATTGCTACTTGGTTCTGGTACCAACATTCTGGCTGGTACATTCTTCTCCTCTCTTCCATCATTAAGGCAATTAGGGTCTCCCTTCTGAGAATACAAGTAAATCTACAATATGATGTTATTCAGCATTCTTCCCAGACAACCTCTGTATTTGAAAAAATTATTAAATATAAACTTTTCCCCATATTATGTTGTGGCTTTTTCTTTAAAAAGGGCTCAAAAGACCCTTATTTGTTTCAACTGACCTACCAACCTGACATTTGATCTTCAAAAAATAACCACTTCTTTTGAAGTAGAGGCAGCACTAAAACTATACATTTCCTATTTCTTTTTGTTTACTAAAGGATATGTATTGGTGAAAATTTTGATATTCATAATTCTGGGACTTGACATTTTTTCTGTAAAACAATTCCACTATGGGAAAAGGTTATGGTACTGTATTCCCCTTAAGTCATGGTTTACATAAATATTGTTCCATCTCAGTAATTTCTCAGGACACCCAAGAGATTAGTGGTAGCTGGATTCTGAGTAAAACCATTAGCTTATGATGACCATTAACTAATGACTGCCATTATGTGCTATTTAATAATATGATGAGCTCACTGAGGTCAGAGCCATGTCTTGTTCATATTTGTATTCAAAACACCTGGCACATACTAAGCACTCAAAAATAATTATCGGAAGACTGAATGGTTTTTTGTGTATGACTTTAAATGTTTGGCTTTATAAGCCTGATTTTGGATAAGTGACCCAGACGCAGAACCACAAAGAATAGGTGAGTATAGAAAACACAAATCGGGTTGTGGACAAAGAAAGGGAGTTATTCTCGATCTATTTGCCCTTCTTCATTTCCATAAAAAACTATTTGTTAATTATATACTATATATCAAGCACCACGTCAGAAAATAGAAATATAGAAATAAACAAGGCAGAAGCTTCACCCTCAAATATTTCACAGTCTTGTCTGGCCACAGACATAGAAACAAATTACTAACTTCCTGGTAAGTGCTTTTAATACAGAAGTGTATGCAGAGCAGAGGTGATCAAGTATATTCTCTAATTGGAATCTTACACTGTTCAAAATGATGGCTGGAGCCAGTCATAGATAAGCCTAAGCTCCAGGACTGAGAGGTAACTAATTTCGAATGCCCATTCTGGAGCAGAGAAAAGTTTACTAGGTCCCATCTCACTGAAAGTCTGCCTCACTTATACTCCAGGTCCACCCACAGCTTAAAGAAATTTTTGCTTATTAACACCTGCAGCCTGCAGAACCAGAAAAGTCACATAGGTGTGGTTTCCAAACCGAACTCAGGAGCCATTCATTTGCTCCAGTAAATTATTTATCAGATGTACACAGTGTTGTACTGCATCTTTACAAAGAACTGGGTTTGAGTCTATACTGTCATTCACTTATGTGACTAATTTTTACAGAGCACCTTCAAGGGTCTGATTGATTCCCGATTGCTTGCCTGGTGTGAAACCAAGGACCAGTAATTGCTAATGTCAAGGTGAATGTTAAGGAGCTTAAGTTAGTTAGATGAAAATTTCAAAACAATGTGATAATCTCTAAGCAGGTAATTATGATACCATACATATCAGGAGCTATGGAGCGTTACTGAGTCACTGTGGAAGAGACACTAAATTTGCTTTGAGTAGAGTTTGGGAGAACTTCAGAAAGGGGATATTGTCATTGGCTTGCCAAGACCAACTAGGAGACTACCAGATACAGAAAAGCAAAGGCTTCCACAAATACTTAGTAAAATTTAACCAAGCATATTCTAGGTAGGCAACAATTTTAATGATTTCTTAATCATCTTCTTTGGACATTGACTGACCCTAAAGGTAGCCATGGAAGCAAATTCTCCAGGACTGCTCGGAGGCTTCTTTGGAATGTTGTGTGACTCCAAAATAATTGGGAACAAGTGAGATATCTGATATATATGGTGAATCCTTGTGTTAATTGACTAAACATGTAAAAAGTGAAATTACAGCTAAGAGCATAGGAGCAGGTCAAGTCTGACCTCCCTTAAAACATTTGTGTTTCACTAGTAGTGAAAGATCAGCCTTCCCAAGAGTGTCTTTGGATCCACCAAAGCAACAAATATTCACTTGCTGCTCTGTGCAAATTACTCTACTAGGCTTCATAAGCCTGGAACTTAATAAAAATGAAGGGAAGATGTCAAATGATAACTAGAGAGTAGGAACCAGGCCTCCTATACGGTCTTTATAGGACCAATTTTAAAAAGCTTAAGTTTCCAATTATGTTTCCCACCTTAGAAACTCATTTATTTATTCTACTATGTAGCTTGTTCCTGAATTTGTGCTCTGTAAGCCTTTCTTGTTGTTTTAAGAAAAATCCATTGGGTTGAAATCAAACGGTAAATGCCCTTCATGTGGCATAATTATGCTTTACCACTATTCTCTAACCATCCTCTGGTTTAGAGGTTTCAGAAGTAAAGTACAATCTGGGGAGCATTAGGTCCTCAGACACCCATTACTATTATTTACCATTTTGTTTTCACTAAAATTTCCATTAACTTTTCCTCCATCAGCATTAGATTATAAATTGCAATCAGTTATCTATTGACTAGAAAGAAATCTTCCTTGTAACGAATTAAATAAATAAATAATTTTGCCCTCACTTTCATCCTATTGGTTCTTGAGAGCCATTTTTTCAGCGTTATACAAACAGTAACTTTTCACTAAAGGTTAGTAAAAGTAACTTTTCTAAAAGTAAAAGTTTACAAAAAGTTTAGATGTTTTAGGTTTCCAAATACGTAGATCAAGCCCGATAGTAGAGTCAACTCTCAATCATTTATATCTACACACAGGTCTAGGCACACCAAATGAGAGGGCAGCCAAATTAGACAACACTTTTTAAAAGATTTGTTCAAAGTTCCATTTGAGATAAATATATATGGGAGTTATAGAAGCATTATTTGCATAACATATATCAAAATTTGAACAGCACAGTAGAGACTATTTCAACTCCAGAAACTTCTTCTACTAACAAAGAAGATATATTTCAACTATTTGACATTGTCCTCATGTTAACTGAAATGTGGGCTAGCTGCTCACCACACAACAGTACACTTCAATTCACAAGAATGGGGTCTGATACAAAAAAAGTGAATTTATTCCAAAGCCAGTTTAGGGGAAGGGGTATAAAATGTCCTGCCTTTACATGTGATACTTTATCTTTGGAGCAGAAAGTGGGCATTTTTTATAAGATAAGGGAGGAAATGAGCAAGGGCAGGGGTCCCCCTGCTACCAGGCAGTCATTTACAAGGCAGTTGAGTTGGTGCCTTCCTGAGCAGAAGTATGTTTTAAAAGTGGCTAAGTTGGCCAGCTGCAGTGGCTCATGCCTGTAATCCTAGCACTTTGAGAGGCTGAGGTGGGCAGATGACCTGAGCTCAGGAGTTCCAGACCAGACTGGGCAACACTATGAAACCCTGTCTCTACTAAAAATACAAAAATTAGCCGGACGTGGTGGTGGGTGCCTGTAATCCCAGATACTTGGGAGGCTGAGGCACGAGTATCACTTGAGCCCAGAAAGCGGAGGTTGCAGTAAGCCAAGATCGCACCACTGCACTCCAACCTGCACGACACAGTGAAACTCTGTCTCAAACAACAACAACAAAAAGTGGCTAAGTGGGCATGCTTTCAAGATGCTCTCCTAGTGGATTTGAGTTTCCAGGCAACCCCTGGAGGGCGAAAGTTCCTGGAGGGTTTGCTTTGGTCTGTAAATCCACTGTCAACTCTGAAGGCAAGACCTGTCTTGGAGCGCTTAGTTAGAAGAACCTGGGCTGTAGGGAATGTCTGGTGAGGGGAGGTGAAAGGTTATATTTGCATTTCTGAGGGGTTAAGTAGGAAACAGGGAGTCAGGGAAACAAGATAAGAGAGAGATAAAAAATAATAATTAAACCACCTCTAGAAAAATGGGGGTACTCATTTATACTCAGAGACCTTATTCCCAGAGGTAAAAGTACTAGAAGTCTTTAGCACTACCTATTCCAGAACATGCTTTCTCTGTGGCAGAATACTTCCTTTTACACTGCACTTTACACAAGGTAAGAGAGCACACCCCGGCCCTTTGGGTCTTTTTGAGGGGGTACACATGCTTAGAAAAAAATTACTTAAATTGTGGCACTAATACAAATTAAAAGCTAAAATTTATTGATCTATCATGTTCTAAGAACTTTGTATTATCATATTTATTCCTGACAATAACCCTCTAACACAAATATTATTTTCATTTTACAAGTGAGACAACTAAGGTTCAAAGAACTTAAGTAACTTGTCAAAGAAGCCACAAATAGGATATGTCAAACCTAAAACTTAAACACAGGTACTCCTAACTCATAAGCCCAAGTTCCCAATTCTATTCTAACCATAGGGACTGACATTTTTATAGAGTAGATATTACTTATCTCCAAGTAATGCCCCTATTCTCCTAGAGGCTGAGGTCTCTCAGTAAGGCCCAGAGCTCTTTCTGCATCATCTACAAGAGATCTTAATCTGTCACAGTGTCACTTCCTCTTCTTGGTTAACAGTGCCCAGTCCTGAGGTTTTGGAAGATACAATAAGTAAAATCCCCCCTTTTAACTCAAGTTTCAAGCCAATTTAGAAGTCAGACTCAGGAATTGGTCAAGATTGAAATGTCAGTTTTACTACCCATAGAGCTGCAATGGTGACGATCCGGACTCAAATGGGCTTGCTTAAGCTCTTTTTACCTCATTTCCCTTCCAACTCCTAGCCCCAGATGTTGGGACTCAAGCTTGTGGGAAGGTTTGGGAGTCTAGGGCAGATGTACTTTAAATAGGGTTGCAGCCTTGCTTTGGTCCAGGGCAAAGAGGAAAAAGAAACCCAATCTCCAATGCTCGCAGCCTTTTAACAGATGAATTCTCTCCACCTGTGAATCACGGCCCAAGGCTGTTCTCTACCTGATGTCCTCCACCAGGTAGCACACTTAGCCTGAACAAGGATAGGTGAGCCAGAGGCAAGCCGTGTTGCTCTACTGGAGTCATCTCCGGTGAGAAGAGGAAAAATGGCAGAAATGAGTTCCTACATCATAGGAACTTCCTTACACCCCTGAGAATGTGATCCGAGCAGAGATTTGAACCAAAGGGGATTGGCAATTATATTCTGAGAAAAAGGAAGTTACTGTGTATGAGCGAAGGGGCAGACAGTTGAGCCTGCACAGAACTATTGAGACAAAGAAAGCGCTTCCTCTCCACAAACAAGCATGTATCGGGCTACAGTATGTTGATTTTTGCTTTCAATGAATCCAACTCTGTATAGAGAAATGAAGGGTATGACTTTTTAAAGAAAAATGTGATGAAACAGTGTTTGGGGATTTCACTGTGATTCCCCCTCCTACTGACCCACTTCCTTTCCTAGTACTCCTTTTGCTATTTTTCTCATAGCATTTATTCCCTTGGGGATGAGAAGATTCAGTCAAAATCCAAGGCTTTTGATTTTCAGATGCTTTGTTTTTTGAATTGTATAAACCTAAACCCAGTAAACTCAGGACAGAGGACAAAAGATGTGGAGAATACATAATAATGTAAAAGTCAGGCTGGGGGTGAGGGCGCTGTTTGGAGGCAACAATGGAGACGTGTGTTATAGGGAAGTCGGAACAATTCTATTCTGAAGAAAGAGGCCTTGGGCTGTGGGCCTGGAGGTGCTTTACCTTCTTCCACTTGCCCTGATACTGAAGGGAGGAGCTGAGGCACATGGCCATGGCATGAGCACCAGACAGGCTCTGAGACTCCATGAACAAGGGCCCTGTGTACCCCTTTCCCAGGTGGAACTCAGGATTTTCCTATGGCAGCCTGATAGGAGAGCAGAAGAAACATCTGCGGAAGGTGTCTAAACAGGGGTGCCCAAGACAGACAGAGAACGTGTCTCAGATGCCCAAGAGCAGTACAGATGTGGCTTGAGAGCTGCAGCAGAGAGTGCATCCATGGGAACAAGGACTTCAGCCTGGATGCCCGTGTGGATAGCTGACAATGCCAAAACCAAGAAACCAACAGCAGCCAACACAGCAACGCCCCAAAGGCCACCCAGGTTAAGGGGCTGAATGGTCTGAGATTACACTTTAGTTGGGTTATAGAAAAATGCTGAATAGTCTATTTCCTGAGTGAATACACTGAAAATCATACTCACTGCAGAAGTAGTAACAGTGGAGTATGTGTTAGGTGTCAAATAATCAGACAGTATATTCAGCAAATACCAGAGAGGTGTAGATCAAGAAAGCACAGAACCCACCTCCCCTACACACACACACACACACATACGCACACACACAGACACTTCCAGGGGCATTTTTATTTACATAATATTCATTTCACTTCCTCATTTAAACAAACCCACACAATAGAGACGCTACTGCATCTCTTTCTGAGCACAATCCCATCCTTCAGCATCCTTGAATTGCTTGGCCCTTTAAATTACAGCGGTTTATTCCAATGTCCCTTCGTGCCTCCACGGGTTGTCTTTCATGTCAAATATTTTTTTCACAGTAATAAGAAAACAACTCTGGATGTGTTTAACACAGCAGCCAAGGTGTACCCAAGGGGTATAATTAGCACTTACTATGTTAGAAAGAAAAGGTAAGGTATAATACAGTACTGCTTGAAATGAGAAAGGGAAAAGCTACCAGGGAAAAAATTGCTTCAAAATTGCCTTTCTTCTTGAGGTACTCAGAAGTGATACTTACAGTGATTCTGTTAATTATGGAATAAAACAGGGGGTTACTTAGCATATGCCAGGCATCTCCTCTTTCATTGAGGGAGTAAAATAGGTTGCCTGTGGATTGTTAATATCATTTACAGGGACTGGCACCACTGAGAATTTCAAAACTCCAATCAGGTGCAATGTAATGTTGACAACTGATACTATTAACAGCACTTAACTTTTAAAAAAATAAATAAATAAACGTGGGTGTGTATGTGGAGAGGTATTATAGACTTCTGGGCTTTGGTTCAGTTTCTCCCACTCTTTCTGCAAGAGTGGTTGGATAACTGCCTCTTTGCCTTTATAATAAAGGATTCCAAACTCTCTCTGTTGTTGTTTTTTGTCTTGTTTCCCCTCTTAGAATTATGGTTTCTAAAGGCCCCATGACTCATATTCAGAGTATTTCTAATTTTGCCTGGTGGGTGGCACCTTTCTCTCACTTGTACCCTGTTCTTGGATTTAAGTAATCATTTCGAAACACTACATTGTTTGAAAACTTAATTATCTAATAGATATAAGAATCCTATGTTGCCTGGGAGTTTAAAAATGCCACCAAAATGCATATGTCATGGGTCATCTTGAATTCAAAGGCTCAGGTATTTTTTAAAGCTCACACACATTTCATCAATTTTATTAAGTCCAAAGTATTGGAGGATGTAAAGTGAATTTCAGGATAAAAACGATTTTATTTGATTGAAATTACTTAGTAATTTGTTGCAGCTGGGTAAAGGAGAGGGCATTTTCTTTGTATCTTAAGTAATACAATGAAAAGCATTAAACAGGATGGATTAGGACTTAATTCTCTAAATATTAAAGGACATGCCATTTGAGTTTAAGTCCTTCAAAGCTGGAGATGGATGGTTCCAGTGATAGAAGCCAGATTTGTTCCTTGGTTTTTAAGATGTCTCCAAAATTGAAGGTGGAATTACAGAGGTCCTAGATAAAGGTTAGAGAACAAGGTTAGATAAACCTAAGATTTTGTTCAGATGGCCTCGAGCTAAAAAATGAAGGTTTAAGTAACTTTAATGATGATGATACCACAATATCACAAGAAAAATAACACATCATCAATTGGTTCTGAGGTTAGTTGCATTCTATATTAGTCACATTACACACTGTAGCACTTAGACAAGCTGTATGATGTATGAATCAAAAAACAGTAACATTAAATGAAAACATGTTGTGGAGAAATAAATGAAAAAATAATAGGTGCCTACACACTAGGTCCTATCCATAACATTAATAGAGTATATCATTTCTGGATGATTATACAAACGATCTGTCAATGTTTTTGGTTGTTATTTCAATCTCTATTGCCAGATATTTTAACTATAAAAATTAAGATAAATTGGAAAAAAATCCTGTTCAGTCTTAACTTTCTATGATAACAGCGGCCTAAATTATACTTGAGATTAAAAGAAAAAAATGACATTTGAAAATCATCCAAGAAATTTCCAGGAAATCACCAACTAACTAAGATACCACTGGGAGCACCGCGATTTAGACCTGTAGTTCCAGCTACTTGGGAGGCTGAAGTGGGAACTTTGCTTACACCCAGGAGTTTGAGGCTAGAGTGAGGTATGACTGTGCCACTGCACTCCAGCTCAGACGACAGAGTAAGTCCTCATCTCCTGAAAAAAAAACAAACAAACATTTTTTATTGATTCTAAGATGTATTTTGCCCAACATTTAAAAATCTCTGAAATTGGGATGTGTCTGACAATGGTACCTTACAATTATAGCTGATGGTATATTTTCTTAGTAATACATAAAATAATAATACATCTGAAAATTGATGGTTTCTGACATTCTGCATAATATAGTAGTTTTGGTCATGGGTATTCTTACAGGCAAAATGAGAAATAAACAATATTCCATTACTTTTTCAGAGTTGATTTTATTCACCTAAGTTTGTATTCACAGGGTACAAGTAATAGGTTATCCAGAGTTGCTTGAGTTTCTAGAACTGTGTTGTCCACTACAGTAGCCCCTAGCCATATGTAACCATTTACATTTAAGTTGATTACTATTAAATAAAATGAAATATCAGCTTCTTAGTGGTACCAGGCAAATTTCAGGTACTCAATAACCACAGGTGACTATTGGCTATCATATTGAATAATGTGGATTTTAGGACATCTTCATTATCAAAGGAAGTTCTACTGGGCAATGCCAGTATGGACTGCTGATTTTATCTCACAAAATCTTTAGGCTTGAACAACAGTACATGCAGCAAAGCCACAGACATTTTAGTATCTATCTCAGGGGCAGCAGTTTGGTGTAGTTAATTCAAGCATGGGCTTTGAAATCAGGCAGACATAGGTTTGAATATTGAAGGTCAAACTTAATGTGGTTATCATCAGTTTTCTTGACTTCTCTAAGACTCAGTTTTTCTTTTGTAAGATGAAAGATAATTGTGGTAACTGCTTCATAGGGCTACTTTAAGAAGACAAAGGGTTATCCACAAAGCATAGTAAGCATTCAATTAATGCTAGCTTTCATGATAAGTCTTTTAGAAATTTGGTGACTAAGGTGTGGTCAAGTTGACCATGATGGTGTGATAAGTGCTAAAGTATAATAAAAAATAAGGTGGTCCAGGAACAAAGAGAAGGGAACTTCTCTTTCTCAGTCAACCAGGAGAAGCAGGGAAGACTTACCAGAGGAGGTGATACTTAAACTGCATCTCAAAGGATGACCAGAAGTTCATTGGGTTGAAAGGCTAAGGTTGGGATGTTTTTGCTGGAGAAACGGCATGTATAATGTTACAAAAGCTTGAGAGAACTCCTGACACTAAGATAAATGGATCTCGTTTGGGAACGAGGTAAAGAATAGAGATTATTAGGAGCTGAGGCTATGAACATTTGTTGAAGCCAGACTGTAAGCCTGAGTGCCCTGCCAAAGATTTTATCAAGATTTGAGGTAGGAATCCCATTGCAATAGTCTGGGTGAGCGCTGAGCAAAACACTGATGAGGAAGTGAAGAACTGTCTACACTCACCACCTCCAATATGTCTTCTCCCATTTGCTCTTGAACCCACTGTATCAACCACCAAAGCTAGTGATCTTCCTATTGCTATGCCTTGTGAACCATGTTGGTCTTCATCTTTCTTGATCTGATAGCATCATCTCACACAGCTGATCACTCTCTTCCCTTGAAACACTTTCTTCACTTGGCTTCCAGGAGATCACACTTCCTCCTACTTCATTGGATATTCCTTCTAAGTCTCCTTTGCTTATTTCTCCTCATTTCCACAACACTGAACATTGGAAGTACCAGTGCTCAGCCCTTTGGGACTCTGGGCTTTCTTATGACTCCAAGGAGTTCAATATCATGGCTTTATGTATACACTACATAGTGATCACATCAAAACGTTCAGCCCACTTCTCTAGCCTGAACTCTATATTTGTCTACCCAACAGCCCACTCATCATGTTTACTTGGATCTCTAAAGGGCTTGCTCACTTAACTTGTTCAAACCAAAATTTTTGATCTTCCATCATAAACCTCCCCCCTCTGCAGTCACCCTCATTTGAATCATCTAGACTCCTTGGAGTCATCCATTTATTCCCTCTCTCTCACATCCCACATCCAATCTATCAGTCAATATCCTGTTGACTTTACCTTCACAGTAAGCTCAGAATACCTCCACTTCTCACCATCTCACCTGCTACCATCTTGTTTGAGCAACCACCATTTCTTTCAAGTCTCCCAACTGCCTTCTCTGCTTCTACCCAATTCCCCACAGTGCCCCACCTCCCACCCCCATCTATTCTCAAAACAACAGAGACATTCTGTTTTACACTTGAGTTAGATCAGGTCACTCAATTCAATCGTCCAGCACCTTTCCATCTTCAAGTAAAAGCCAGAGACATTAAAAGTGCCTACGTGTCCCTATGTAATCTTCCCTGTCCCTCTCTTCACCTCCTTCTCCCCTTGCTCACTACACTACAGCCACAGTGGCTCTCTTTCCACTTCTTGAATGTGATAAGTATGCTTCCGCCTCAGGCCCTTCATACTTGCTGTTCTCACAGCCAAACATGCTTCTCTTCCCCTAGTCCCCAGTTTCTACATGGCTCACCTACTTGCCTCTCCCAGTTGTTAGTCAAATGTCACTTTCTCAGTGGAGCCTTCCCTGACCTATTTAACATCGAACACTGTGCCCAACACACTCTCTATCCCTTTACTTACTCATTTTTTCCCCATGGTTAACATCATTATTTAAAATTTGGTAAATATTACTCTATTTGGTCTATTATCTGTCTCCTCTCACTAGATTTTAAACTCCACGAGGTCAGGGATTTTTGTCTGCTTTTGTGCACTGCTGTATCCCCACAAGCTTCATGTACGTGGCCCATCAGTACTCAATAAACCTTTCTCAAGCAAATTAATGCACACGTTTGCTTCTTCAAGGGGGGTGAGGAAGATGGAGAAGGTGAGAAGTCATTCACATAGTTATAATATTTAGTGCACATCTCCCATATGCCACATACTGTGCTAGATACTAAAGATCCAGGTGACTTAGGCAGTTGGGTATGTAGTGATGCCAGCAACCAAGACAGAGAATCTGGCAAAGGAACAGGAATGCTGAGAACACTTGTTGAGTTCCGAGGCCTATGGGACATCCAGGTGTAGATTCCAATCATAAGCTGGAACCAATTCCAAAATCCACACTGATCCACCATGCAGGAGCCAGACTGAAAGGGGAGGTTAGAGGGCCTCCCTGGAGTGTTGAGCCACAGTGCACACCTGGGTAGTAATTCCATCCTCCTCACTGTCTTCAACTACAAAGAATAAAGTAAACATTCATAATACTTGCTTCTTAGCATTAATTGACCTCATATGTGTACAGCCCTCAGCTTCCCAGATGAAAGGTGTTACAGAACTACAAAGTTAATCTTGCTGACTCAGTGGGAAGGCTGGCGCCCTGAGTTATCATGGTCCTGACTGGAGGCATCTGGGTATCTGTCTTGATGTTCCTCTCCAAGAGTTGACCCAGCCTCTGCCTAATCTCCCTGTGAGATCTAAAATACTCTCAGAAAGGAAACCAAGCGTGCTTAATAAAGAATAAGAATTTGATATAACTATGAACCTCTGGGGGAGAAAAGTTACTTCGAATACATTAGTCAAGAAAGAAAGTTCTTTTATACAAAAAAAAAAAGATTTGGATGATTTCCAGCTATGCAAGACTTCAAAAAAGGAGTAAGGGAGAGGGCAAGGAAGCCTGTTTTCTCCCATTCCAGTGGGCATTGTGGTGAAGGAGGTGAACAGTTTGCACAGAGGACTAAGGATAGCTTGTCAACAGATGGCTTACCTACTCAAAGAAAGAATTATCTTCGAGGAGCAAATATAAAAGAAGCAAATGTGTTGACTCATCCATACTGACAAAGAATGTAACTTTGAGGATATGTTTCTCAGACCTTAAAGGCTATTGGCAGCATGGAAGCTTATTGCGGAGGGGTGGGGTCGCACTGAGGGTGGGTGTAGGGGAAGAGAAGGTGTCTAAATTCTGGAACCTTTTATTAAAGCTTGTTTTCCTTGTCTGAATCTTTTGGTTCCTGTATCTGTGACAGTATTCATAACTCAGCCCCAGTGTGCCAACAAACCCCATATGTTTCAGTTCTCTCCTTATCTTTTAAGCCAAGATAAGGTTGAAATGAGTGTATTGCAAGAGATTTGTGACAGAATACACACATAAACACACACGGTGGCGGAGGGTGTGGACCGTGTCTTACTCATCTTTGTTTCCTTCACTGCAAATAACTCAAGACTTACACAAAGAAAACACTCAATAAATTTCTCAATTAAATGTGCATATTCTTAAGACAAAAAAAGAAGAGAGTTCTCTGTGGAGAAGGTCTTTCTTTATAGCTTGAGGGAAGTAGCTGTGGGTCAGATAATAAGACTCAGTGAGCACAAAAACCAACTCTAGCCATATTCAGAAAGAACGTATTCTGTCCCCACTCCACTTCTCATTCATTTATTCATCTAACAGCCTTTCAATCAATATATACACTTGAGTGGCTACCATCTGCCAGGCTTTGAATGCTGGAAACATAACAATGAACAGGACAAGGTCCTGCCACTAAATCGATAGCGTAGAGTGGGAGAAAGAGATTAACAGAAACAATATTCAATATCAGGTACTACAGTGAACTCTTTTGCTAGGATTGTTTCATTCAGTCTATTTCTTCTCACATTTTAACATACCTGCAAGTCATCTGGAAATTTCTTAAAAATGTAGATTCTATTTCAGTCTTTCTGGGATAGGGCCTGGGATTCTGCCTTTCTACCAAGCTCCCAGGTGATACCTATGCCGAAGGTTCTAAAACCACGCGTTGAGTATTAAGGATTTAAACATTCCAGCAATTCCATGTGGAAGGAGCTGTCATTCTCTCTATTAAAGAGAAGAAAACCAGGGCTTGGTGAAATTACATGATTCATCTATAGCATCATGAACAGGGTGTTATGTGACCCACCAAGCCAAGAAGCCGGGCATGCACAGCAGCACTCCATCATCAGATAGAAGTGGTATATGCGCAGTCAGGCCCAAGCAGGTCCTTAAGGCAAAAGTGAGCTACATGAAGTGGTCCAAATGCTCATGGTCCCCTCTTCTGCAACGCTGCCTTCTCTCTCCCAGCCTGCATCTATGGCCTCATGGAGCATTCCCTACGATCAGCTGACAGAGGAAGAGAAAACACGGGCTTTGTTTTCAGATCTGCATGATATGCAGGCACCGCCCAAAAGTGTACAGCTGCAGTACTAAAGTCCCTCTCTGGGACATCCCTGAAAGACAATAGTCAAGGAAAAATCTTCTAATTGGGCAGAACTTTGGGTGGTGTACCTACCTGTGCACTTTCCTTTAAAGTAGAAATGGCCAAATGTGAAATTATAAACCAATTTGTGGGCTCTAGCCAATGGTTGGTCAAGATGGTCAGGAACTTGGAAGGACTGTGATAGGAAAATTTGGGATGAAGAAATTTGAGGAAAAGATATGTGGACAGACTCTCTGAATGAGCAAAAAAAGGTGAAGATATTTGTGTCTCATGTGAATGTTCACCAAAGGGTGTCCTCAGTAAAGGGGAATTTTAATAATCAAGTGGATAGGATGACTTGTTCTGTGGATACCAGTCAGCCTATTTCTGCAGCCATCTCAGTCATCCCCCAATGGGCTCATGAACAAAGTGGCCATGGTGGCAGTGATGGAGGTTACACATGGGCTCAGCAATATGCACTTCACTCACTAAGGCTGATCTGGCTATGACCACCACTAAGTGTCCAATCTGACAGCAGCAGAAACCACCACTAAGCCTCCATATGCAACCATTCTCCAGGGTAATCAGCTGGGTACCTGGTGGCAGATTGATTACATTGGACCACTTTCATCATGGAAAGGGCAGCATTTTGTCCCTACTGGAATAGACACTTACTGTGGATATGGATTTGCCTTCCCTGAATGCAACACTTCTGCCAAGACTACCACGTGTGGACCTACAGAAGCCTATCCACTGTCATGCTATTCCATGCAGCATTGCTTCTGATCAAGGAACTCACTTCAGTGACAGAAGTATGGCAATAAGCCCATGCTCATGGATTCATGGGTCTTACCATGTTCCCCACCATCCTGAAGCAGCCTTCTTGATAGAAGAGTGAATGGCCTTTTAAAGACTTGGTTATAGCGCCTGCTAGGTGGCAGATACCTTGCAGATATCTGGGGCACATATCTCCATAAAGCTGTGTATGCTCTGAATCAGCATCTGGTTATATGGTACTGTTTCTCTCAAAGCCAGAATTCATGGGTCCAAGAATCAAGGGATGAAAGTGAGAGTGGCATCACTCACTATTACCCCCAGTGATTCACTAGCAAGATTTTTGCTTCTTGTTCCTAAGATTCTATGCTCTGCTGGTCTAAAGGTCTTAGTTCCAGAGAGAGAAATGCTTTCACCAGTAATACCACAACAAGGATTCCACTGAACTGGAAGTTAAGGTTGCCACCCCGTCACTGTGGACTTCATGTGCCTCTGAGTCAATAGGCCAAGAGGGCAGTTCTGGTGTTGGTTGGGATGATTGATCCAGATTACTAAGAGGAAATTGAACTGCTATTTCGCAATGCAAATAAGGAAGAATATGTCTAGAATACAGGAGATCCCTTAGGGTGTCTCTTAATATTATTAATACTATGCTCTTTGATTAAGGTCAATGGGAAACTACAATAATCTAACCCAGGCAAACTATGAATGGCCCAGACCCTTCAGGAATAAAGGTTGGGTCCCACCCCACCAGGTAAAGACCCATGACTAGCTGAAGTGCTACTGAAGGCAAAGGGAATACAGAATGGGTAGTAGAAGAAAGTAGTTATAAATACCGGGTGTGACCATGTGACCAGTTACAGAAACAAGGACTGTAATTGTCATGAGTATTTCCTCCCTATTGTGTTATAAATATGTTTGTGTGTGTGTGTATATATATATATACACACACATATATTAAGTAAATATCTTTCTTTTCTTTCCTCTTTCATTCTCTTATCGTGTAACAGCATAAGATGTATTGAGTCTATATCGACATTTAAGTATTATTAATTTTACATCACAGTATTTAAGTTACAGGATATCAAAGAAAAGTAAACATCATTCAAGAACTTCACTTTCTCTTCAGGGGAAGAGATTAATGCATTTCTTGGTTGTATGCAGGAGAGTTGTCTCATATTCGATGGAATCATGACCTTGTCTTTATTTGGAGATGAAGTTTGGTTTAAGGAGATGTGCTTGTGTGGCAAGTTGACAAGAGGTGGATTTGCAATGGTTAATTTTAGGTGTCAACTTGACTGGGTTAAGGGTTGCTCAGATAGCTGGTAAAACATGATTTCTGGGTGTGTTTGTGAGGGTGTTTCTGGAAGAGACTGGCATTTGAATCAGTGGACTGAGTAAAGAATATTCATGCTTACCAGTGTGGGTGGGTAACATCCAGTCTGTTGAGTGCCTGGATAGAACTAAAAGGCAGAGGAAGGACTCTCTTCATTCTCTATTCTGGAGCTAGAATATCCATCTTCTGTCTGTGGGCCTCAGCACTCCAGGTTCTTGGGCCTTTGGACTCTGGAATTTACACCAGAGGGTACCCCTGCCACCTAGTTCTCAGGCCCTTGGCCTCAGATTGAGTTACACCACCAGCATTCTGGCTCTCCAGTGGGCAGACAGCATATCCTGGGACTTCTTGGCCTCCACAATCACATGAGCCAATTCCCATAAAAAAATCTCCTCTTATGTATCTCTATATATCCTGTTGGTTCTGTTTATCTGGAGAACTCTGACTAGTACAGTCACACAGCTAGTAAATGCTGGAACCGGGTACAAATCCAAATCTATTATATTAACCACCTCTCCCCATACTGCCTCTAAGACAACTAGTAGAATGGGCTATGGGACTGGAAGAGCTACTCCTTATACACAGGGATAAAAGGGAATGGGGGGTTCAGAGAAGACCTCCTAAAGGAGAAGACAGAAACAACATAGGACTTAATTGTGTAATATGGAGTCTAGTGCAGTGTCGCTTCCCTTGTTTTTGAGTATTGCTCTCCTTCCAGCCTTTTTAGACTTTTTTCCGTCATCTCTACCTTCCATGAAATTTTAATACCACAGATATGCTGTCTATTTGTTTATGTACTCTGGTCCTTTGGAAAGCCACAAATAACTGCAATATCTAAGGTTTTCTTCACTCTCCTCTCTTCCAATCACCTCTCCAGAACCCATTTTTATGTCACTGGGGGCTATATTGCCCCAGTGAGAATGCATGATCGGCATACTTTGCTCACCTTGTAGGATATATCACTGATTTCACAGAATCACAAAATGTCAGGGTTGAAAATAACTCGAAGTCCATTTACTCTTTTGCAAGAACCTTAACAAGTGACAATCTATCCTGTGCTTGGACACTTATAGCAATGGAGAACTCACTACTTGACATGGCAGCCCCATTCATCTCTGAAGGGCTCTTTACTAGAAGCGCTCTCTTATTTTGAGCCCAGATCTAGCATTTCAAACCTTATGTCTCTAGACTTTGTATCTCTATTAATACAGTGTGAAGTTTCTCTAGCATGTTGAAGGAGCCATATCATACTTTGTCATCTCACTATCAACAAAAATTTCTCAGTATTGGTATTTAGAGATGATGGAACTGTATAATAAAAAGGAGTGGAATAGAGGTAAGAAGATCAGGTTATAATTTTTAAAATGGGGGGCTACTTTTTTATTTAAAATAACAGTGGTAATCAGTTGTAGAACTAAAAGTGCTAATATAACTATAAAACACGAGTGGGGAGGAGAGAACATGAGATGAGTGACAGTGAGATGAGGATGAGCTAAGCCCTCATCTTTCACAATGGGAGTCAATAGCACTATCTAAAAATTAAATTGAGAAGTAGAGAAAAAGACATATTTTGAGTAATGAAAATAGCTATGAAACTCTAAAGCCAGAGGCAGAAAGAGGAGTGGGATAGAGGACGGTTGGAAGATCCTTGTTTTTCTTTATACCTTCTTTTAAACCATCTGACTTTTAACCAAACACATATACACATTAATTAAAATTAAAAACAATTAAAAACCACAGTAGTGTTCTGTCACTGTCTGTTGGCCTGATTGGAATAAGTCACCTAATCCTGGATTTAAATTTCTCATCTGTAAAGTGAGAAATGGGCTACATCAGTGGTTTTTCAATGTTTTGAAAATAAAATATTAGGCCAGGTGTGGTGGCTCACACCTGTGGTAATCTCAACACTTTGGAAGGCCAAGGCAGGTGGATCACTGGAGCTTAAGAGTACGAGACCAGTCTGCACAACATGGCAAAACCCCATCTCTACGGAAAATGCAAAAATTAGCCAAGCGTGGTGATGTGCACCTCTAGTCTCAGCTACTCAGGCGGCCGAGGTGAGAGAATCACTTGAGCCCAGGAGGCAAATGTTGCAATGAGCCGAGATTGTGCCACTGCACTCCAGTCTGGGTGACAGAGGGAGACCCTATCTCAAAACAAATAAACAAAAAAATAAAAATAATATTACACAGAACCCCAATATATTAAAACTATTTTAAGGAGGCTGTTCTGATTGGGAGGGGAGAATACCAGGAGTTTAACCCACTGTGCCTCTCTCCCTTAGCCCTTTCTTCCCTTTACCTCCTCACCCTCACCCCTATCACAGGCAACCTTATGACACTTCATCACAGAATTCCAAGAATGAAGTTTGAAAACCATAAGCCTACATCAATTTTTCAAATTATGATTGTAATCCATAAATGTAATGGCTTTGGACTAGTACAGTATTTTTTGAACTGAATAGAAAAATCAGAATGCAGTCCATTGTACTGATGTGTATAACTCTTATTTCCATGGTATATGTGTGTGTGTGTGTGTGTGTGTGTGTGTGTGTGTGTGTGTACTGAATAAAGACAGAAAGTGTGTTTCTTGTTATCAGTCACAATGGAAACATTGACATTTTTTCCATCTCTAACATTCTCTGATTCTGTGACTTCTCTGAATCATCTACTCTCTCTCTTAGGATCCTTTTGTATAGCAGCCCAAATTGTAACAGAATTTTTACTTTCTGCTAGAAAATCTTTATATTTTCACAAGGCATCAAAAAGACTGCTGACTGGTCTGGAACTCTGAGTCCCATTAGGAGAATGCTTGTATACTCAGGTCTTGGGTGGAAGAACAAGAGAGGGCATAAATGAAAATCCCTCTAGGTGATTCTAATACATACTCCTCTCCTCCCACCCACTCATCCACAAGACAAAGAGTAGAAACAAGCTGGCAATGCAAATAGTAACATATATTTGGGAGGAATCTAAATTACTAAGCCTCATTTATTGAAAAGAATGGCCAATGGTTCTTCTTAATTAGTGAATTTTTAGGCAGCAGAGTTCCAAAGTGGTAAAAAATGTTCTAGACATTTTTCATTTTCATGAATGCCAAAATAAATATGGTATTCTATATCATATTACCACCAGCTCAGGCAAGGAATGTATCCTCATAATTGGAAGAGAACTAGAATAGATCCATAGGGGAGAGGAAAAGGTTGGGTCTTCCTATCCCTGGAGCTTCACGAACTCCTTGAAACTGTACAAAATTTTGTTTGAATGTGTACATGTGCATTTTTCTAGGATAAAAGGTCAATAACTTTTGGCAGCTTCTCAAAAGAATGTGATCACTAAAAATGGTTAAAAATCACTGGGTTAGAGGATCACGTTCATGACAAAGGCAATAGGAACCACCATCTCCAGGTGAAAAAAAAATTTTGACTTTACCTTAGTCAATAGAAGGCTTTGTTGTTGTTTTTTTCCTTTTGAAGGGGACTTAAAAAAAAACCGCCTATCTGCTTCACTGAGGATTCATCAATTCAAAGGCAGACAGCCTTAGATGACATACGGCCAGCACAGGGAGGCCTCTGCAATCGGTTACACCTGTACTGCCTGGCAGTGAGCCCCTGAATGGGTACCTATGACAGCACCCTCCACAGATCATGCACAGACTTGATAGGGTAGCAGGGCACAGTGAGAGAGCAACAGAGTTACCTTTATGATGCAGGACTATTTGCTGACTATTTCATAGGGAAGGGACATAAAGTTCATACTAAGTATTCCCTTCGCCCAGTTAAGGAAGTATGGATAGTGCATTTATTTTATTTCTTATACTTTACAGTAATGCTGAGACAAAAACGCCTCCATGGTGTAAAACTGACATGCTAGGTTTTTTACTACTGAAAACTTCCAGTGCATCTAGAAATGGACCTCTCCAGAGTGTGGTCAAAGCTTTTTTTCCATCTCAAAGCATTTGATAAAAACACTTTTCTACCACTTACTAGGAAAGATGTTCAATACATCACCTCCTATGGCCAGAAAAGAAGCAGCCTACATTTCAAGAAACAAAGAATTCAAAGGAAGGAAGGATATAAACAACCATTAGACACTGAGTGCCTTGAAGGTCTGTAATATGGTTTTTGTTTTTTTTTTTTATTTTTAAGCATCTGATACAGAACTGCATCTAATATGAAATCAAATTATCCTGTATTCTTTGGAATAATGCATGTGAATATTGGTTCCACAGCATCGTAGCTTACCCAGCCTCTGGGATTTTCACTACCTTCATCTGTAAAATAAAATAATTATATCCATTACCTTGTGCAAGCACTGTGAACATTTTTTAAATCAAAAGATATAAAACTCCCAGCAAGTATCGCTGCTCAGTACGTGTCTGCCCCTTGCTCCCATCTCTCACAGCCACCTCACTCCTCACAGTGGACTTCTAAATCCTGATTTCCAGGAATGACAAACCTTTGGTCCTTCAGTAAAGTATCAGGAGGATAGAGACTGGGGGGTGGGCAATTCCCCTCTAAGATATTCTGTTTTTCTAATACTTTACAGTGTTTCAGGAGCCTCTTGACAAGTATTTCAAGCTTATTTCCACGCTTGCCCCAAAACAGGAGGCAGGCAGGAGGACTCAGGTATGGCCCGTACACTACGCCCAAAGGGAGGATGGTACTGGGAACCAGCCTGGCTCACATGAGAGGCGTGATCAGACTGGAGAAGCTTTTGAAGTCTGGTAGCTTCTTTTTAGGCAAATGGTTGGCATAGTAGCCATCACGAAGTAGCTGCCACACCTTTATGATGCACAGAGACTAGGTGCCCAGCATCTATGAGTCTACCCAAGGGCAGTAGAGGGCTCATCTGAAGATGAGGCTTCAAGGATAGCTACAGGAACGGCTTGAGTCCTCATGGCAGAACTGGGCATTGGACTTTAAGAAGCCTGCTTCTCTAAACATGGGTCAGAGTGGAGAAGACACCATTCAAGAGGCCTATTGGATGGATCAGGAGCCCTGCAGGGTTTGTAAAGTGAAATATATATCAGGCAGTAAGAGGCAGTGAGGCCTGGGGACTCTCAGGGCACAGTGGTAGAATCCAGTAGTCATCACTGGAGAGTCACGTCTGCATTCTGCACACCAGGGAGGGGAGATCATACTACCTCCCCTCTGGAAGTGAGAAGGGGGAAGAAGGGCAAGCTTCATCCCTCCTACCTAGACCTGCAGAGTGGAGGGGGACAGGGCTATAGCTGGAGATTGAGGGGTAGGACAAGTGGGAGGCAGTGCTGCAACAGGGAGGTAGAAGGAGAAGTCTCTCTTCCAGAGCACATTTTTACCAACAGGGATCTTCTGCAGCCCTTTTATTGAAAGGTAACTAGTGGCCATGATGGTTGTCTAGACTGTAATGAGAAGATATTAGAAGAAAGCATAGAAAATGTACATCATAACACCAGCCAATCAGGAAGGCTATGCATATGTGGGGACATGGGATATATGAGAAATCTCTGTACTTTCCTCTCTATTTTGCTGTGCAAAATAAAGCTCCTCTTTAAAGAAAGTCGATTTAAAAAAAAACAAAAACAGTCAACAGACTCTGGGCTCATTGGCTCATTTCCTCACTACCCATGGAGCGGTTCCCTCCCCAGACACACTGCCCAGCCCCTTCCCTTGGGATCTGACCACATCTCCAGTTCAGGTTTCAACTACACCCCGGTAGACAAAACACCCACAAAACACCCTAAGTACTAAAGTCTGTTCTTGCATTCCAGAAAAGCATCAGCTGTTTCATCCCAGGCACACATCCACAAATTGCAGAATATCAGAAAGAGAGCGACCTCCAAAGTAATCAGGAGGAAACCATGAAGATTAAATTAGCTTACTTGGGGTTTGAACCAATTTTTCTCACTGACACTTTTTACAAACTAACATTTAGTTATATACTAACATCTAGTTACATACTAACATTTAGTTATACACACACACACACACTCACACACAAACTTTGTTCTAATTGGGCTTCTCTCAAGAAACAGAACCAATTGCATATATATTTGAGAGTAGGATAGAGATACAAAGAGATTTATCACACAGAATTGGCTCATGTGATTATGGAGACTGAGAAGTCCCAAGATCTGCAAGCAGCAAGCTGGAGACCCAGGAGAGCTGGTGGTGTAGTCCTAGTCCAAGGGCAGGAAAGACTGATGGCCTCGCTCAAGCAAACAGACAGAGTTGCCTGTTATGCAGCCTTTTTATTCTTTAATTGATTGGATGAGACCCACCCACTTTAGGGAATGCTATCTACTTAGTCTAGGAATTTAAAATGTTAATCTCATCCAGAAACACCTCACAGACACATCCAGAGATAATGTTTTAGCACATGTCTGGGCACCCCATGGCCCAGTCAAGTTGATACATGAAGTTAACCATCACCCAAGGGCTTGAATTGCACCTTAAAAAAAAAATCCTTACTGCCATCATCTGATGTAGGTAACCATGAATAGAAGAAAGGCAAAGTAATATCAGTGGTGGGGGGTAGGCAAGCCAGGCTACAGACTTGATCATCCTCCCCAGGAATCCGAGAATCTCCCTATCTGTCCATGTATAAATATACTTTTCTTTTTTGGAGGAGGAAAAGAAAATAACTGGAGTACAGGTTTGAAATGACTAGATTTTATGACTTTAATTTCTTTTGCTCAGTTCAAAAATTTTGTAGAAAATAAATCCCATAAACGTAACACACCAACTATTCACAGCATTCCTTTTCTCTGCTGTACTTGGCCAACATAGAAATCCACATTTTACAAAGGATTCTGCTCTGTTTTGCTTAACCTTGTTAAGGTGCCTGGTGAGAGGCATGGACTTGGGGTCAGAGGCCAGGCTCTGAATCCAAACTCTGCCACTGTGCAGCCTTCAACAAATTGTTTTACCATGCCAAGCCTTCATTTTCCCCACTTGCAAAATCAGGAGGAGCATGCATTTTCTCCTTTACAAGATTGCTGTGAGGATCAAATGCACTAATGCATGTTGAAAGTATTTTGTATACTCTAAACCTTTATATAAATGTTGAACCACATACTTGTCATTTTATTGGTGACTCTGACTTCTGTCATAATAATGGGTTCACAGTGTGTGTATTCGTTTCCTAATGCTGCTGTAACAAATTACCATCAACTTAGTGCCTTAAAACAACACAAAAGTATTAACTTACAGTTCTAAAGGTCAAAAGTCTAAAATGGTACTCCTTGGGCAAAAATCAAGCTGTTAACAGGCTATCATTTTTCTGGAGGCTTTAGGGGAGAATCAATTATCTTGCCTTTTTAGCTTCTACGGGAGGTTACCCACATTCTTTAGCTTGTGGCACCATTTCTCCATCTTGCAAGCCAACAATGTCAGGCCAAGTCCTTCTCATATTGCCATTTCTCTGGCTCTCTCTCTCTTCTGCCTCTATCTTCTACTTACAAGGACCCTTGTGATTACACTGGGCCCACCTGGGAAATCCTGGTTAATCTCCCCACCTCAACATCAGCTGATTAGGACACCTTAATTCCATCTGCAACCTTAATTCCTCTTTGCAATGAAACCTGACATATTCACAAGTTCTCAGGATTAGGACATGAACTTCTTTGGAGGGACATTATTATGCCCTCCATACTTTATTTACTCATCCTCCTCAACGTAATTTCAGTTTTTAAAATACTGCACCTCTACACATTTATTACATCTACTGTCCCCGATGAGTTTGAAGTTAACAGAAAACCTAACAGCCATTTTTCCAGGTCTACTTTCCAGTCCAAAAGTACTCATTCCTATTTAAAAAAAAAAAAAAACCCAACTATTTAGAAAATTTTAAAATTCAATTAAAAATTAAAGGAAGAAAAACATATATAATCCAAACACACACAGCAATTGTCATATTTTGGCACACTTCCTCCAAGCATTTTTTGCAGTTTGCTTTCACATAATTGAGAGCATACCATATATAAAAATGTTTATGCTGTTTAATACCATTGCATCAACATTTCAAATGTACAAACCCTTTGTGAACATAAATTTTAATGGCTGCATAATATTTCATTGCAGCAAGATAACATAATTTACCTATATGTTATTAAGTATTTAGTTTCTTTAATATTTTAATTATTAAAGATAATAAATGTTAAGTCTCTTTTATCATTCATATTTATTTACATTTACAGTTATATTCTTCTTAGGTGAGATTTTCAGAATTTATGGGCCAAAAGGAATGAATGTATTTTAAGCTCTTGATAAATATTGTCAAATCACTTTCTTCAAATAATAGTCTATTTACACTCCTTCCAGCACTATGCCAGGTCAACACACCCTGACCAATAGTAGGTATTGTCATTCTTCTTAATCTTAGCTAGTTGAAATGGACATCTCATTGTATATGTATCTCCTTTGATCATGTGTGAGTCTGAACCTTTTTTCATGTGTTTATTCAGCACTTATATTTCTCCATTTGTGTTTGGTCTACATATGAAGGTCATTTATTCTTTTCTGACCTAGTTATGCTTGCAGGGGTTCACGGCAAGAATGCATCACTTCAACAGTAACTTGGAAATTCTTTCTCTGTCCTTACTCTGCTTGAAGGATCTGAGCCCTTATCAGATTCTCTGAGGACTACTATTGCCAGTTTTCCTCAGAACAGGCTTTCTTTACTCGTCTCAAGCTGCTCTGTGGGTTTCTGATGGTGTCTCTTCACTGCTCAGTTGTCAGGTCTGGCTTTAGCTGGCAAACCTTCCAAGAAATCCAGATGTTTCTCTCCTGTCTGCTATCTTCCCACCTCAACCTCATCTTCCTGTATTCCTTCCAGCACCTTCCTAATGCCCTAATACCTGATATTGTAGTTCAGTTCCTGGAAAAAACAAATCTCCAGTCACCTGCCAGGGTAGGGAAGAGGTAGCTGACCAGCTAAACCAGGTAGAAAACAGGACGGGGTCTCATTACTTCTTAGGTAAACATTCACAACTTCTCCTAGTTCAGTCTTACGCTTCACCTCCATTTCCACGGTATCTGGTGCCTCCGGTTCTAAGACTTGCCCTGGTTCTATGATGTGAACTGCCCATTTCTTTTAGTTATCCCCCTCGAGGAAAAGGTAGGTTTCAGTTATCCCTCATCTGCTAAATTAGTTACAACATATCTACTTACTTTTCAAACTCTAAAATTTTATAGATAACTCTGATCTGCTCTTGTCTCCTCTTCTGTTCTCTTTGTCCTTATGGGTTTACACATTTTGTAATTCCTTTACTGACATTTTGACGGGGCTTGGAGAGCATGTGCTCAATACACTGTGTATTTCTTTACTTTCTGCCCTGGAGACTGTGTTCTTTGTTACCTGTATCCTCAAAAATACTCATTTTCTTATCTTTTTGCCCTCCAAAGCATCTTGTCTCTCTCCTCTTCATCCAGTATTTCCAGAACAATGTCTTAAATAAGCTTAGACTTTTACAAAAGATGAGAAGTAGCATGACTCCAGGCAGTGTCCACGTTATCCTGTCCTATCCCACTTCTGCCTATCCTACAACAATCACTGAAGTTAGACAACCCTGAGGGCCAGGCTGCCCATTGAAAGCAGGGGACAAGGAAAATATTGGAGATCAATAAATGTAAGTTTATATTTAAGTATAGAGATAGGCTTTATTTACTTACTGCCCATTTTCTATACACAATAAAATCTACAGAGCACCTGGTTGGACTGGAATGTGAAGCTTCAGCTAGGCTCCTAACGCTGGCATTGCAAAAAGTCTCACTGCACTTCTTATATCCCAGAGTATGGTTCATTTTATTTGCTAGGGATAGAACATGGCATCTTAATAAGAAAACCCTTCAGTTATAATTCACAGGTGATTTGTTCAGATCATAGTTAAGAAACATCAGGCCAGGAGCAGTGGCTCACGCCTGTAATCCCAGCACTTTGGGAGGCTGAGGCAGGCAGATCACAAGGTCAGGGGTTTGAGACCAACCTGGCCAATATGGTGAAACCCTGTCTCTACTAAAAATACAAAAATTAGCTGGGCATGGTGGCAGACCCCTGTAGTCCCAGCTACTCAGGAGGCTGAGGCAGGAGAATTGCTTGAACCCAGGAGGCAGAAGTTGCAGTCAGCAAAGATCGTGTCACTGCACTCCATTCCAGCCTGGGAGACAGAGTGAGACTCCGTCTCAAAAACAAAGAAAAAAGAAACATCAAAGATACCCAAAATCTACTTCCCAGACTGCATGTCACCCACAGAGCATTTCAGTCCCACAACTGTGCTGACCTCAATTATTAACCATTACTGTTTTTTTCTAAAATACTTATCTTGATTATTAAGTTATTGTGTTTAAGGGTTAGAAGTAGGTACCAAGAAAGAAGATTACAACTAATATCTTGACATTTCAGATAATTTAATCTCAAAAAGGGGATATTTAAACTGATTTTCACATTTCCAGATTAACTGTTGACATCAAATCAGAGACATCTCAACTTTCTTAGAGGCTCCTAGTCCCAGTGTTAACATAAACAACAATAAAATCACTCTGCTTGTAGAGTCTAAAATAACCTCAGCAGAGTTTTCATTTCAAACTTTTTTTTTTGGAGACAGGGTCTCGCTCTCGCTCTGTCACCCAGGCTGGAATACAATGGCGTGATCATGGCTTACTGAAGCCTTGACCTTCAGGTTCAAGTGATCTTTGCGCCTCAGCCTCCCAAGTAGCTGGGACCACAGTCATATGCTACCACCCCCAGCTAACTTTTAATTTTTCTGTAGAGATGAGGTCTCACTATGTTGCCCAGGCTTGTCTTAAGCATCTAGGCTCAAGTGACACTCCCACTCTGGCCTCTCAAAGTTCTGGAATTATAGGCATGAGCCACTGTGCCCAATCTATTCTAACCATTATAATCCACCTTGTGAGATGTTGAATACAGTCAAGGAATGTGCCCAAATCGTTCCCACGTATCCTACAAATTTACTTTAAAGAATAAAATTTGGAGTTAAGGTCACATAAATCAGCTTAAAAATGATCAAAACTCTTTGATCTTGGAAGGAAGTAAATAACTGAAAAAAAAAACTATATATGGCATGAGGGGAGATAAAGTCATATACATGAGGGAAGGAAATCCTAAAACCCATGCATGTGTTAGAGAATCACATTAGAAAGTGTATTAGAATATATGCCAGGCACAGTGGCTCACACCTGTAATCCTAACACTTTGGGAGGCCCAGGTGGGAGGACCGCTTGAGTCCGGGAGTTTAAGACAAGCCTGGGCAACATAGTGAGGCCCTGTCTTTAGAAAAAATTTAAAAATTATCTGGGTGTGGTGGCATGTGCCTGTGGTCCCAGCTACACAGAAAGCTGAGGCACCAGGATCACTTGAGCCTGAAGGTCAAGGCTGCAGCGAGCCATGATCATGCCATTGCACTCCAGACTCGGCGACAGAGCAAGACTCTGTCTCAAAAAAAAAATAACAAAATCATATATATATATGATTACCTCCAACATTAGTCACAAGCACAAAATATAAATACAGTTCTTCCTTGTTCTTGTAACCTGATGGTTTCTCAGTCTATAGAGTCACCTTTTCGGTCAAGTTTCAAAATGTAAAAAAATTCATTCAAGAGGAAAAGAAAAGGAGGTTGTTACTATCACCAGTACAGGCAATATGAACAACTTCATATAACTGTCATAATTTCTAAACTGAACATAATTTCTAAAGTCTAAACCTTAATGCTGTTCATAACTGTTTACGTAAATTGAGTCTGACTATATTTTAAAATACCTCCCTCACAATTCCACTTGCAAGTAGTAAAAATAAATCTCACTAGCATCTGAATTTCTCACCAAGGCTCCATCTGTTTCCTCCAACATAGACCTGTTTTCTTCCCATTGAACCTCAGAAGCTGATCCCCAAACCACCTCTTGCAGAATGGGATACAAGTTTAAAAACCAGTATTATTTTCATCCTTTTCCTTATAAAACTTATAAAATAGATATGCTAAGGCTGATGATGAACCCCTCCATCTGGGTACCAAGCTGTTTCCTTCCATTTCATTTGAATGGAATAATGTAAAACTGCATAATCTCTAAAGTTCTTTAAAGCTCAGAAATTGAATATATCTATGATATCACTTATCATGAATAGATTTAAGTAGAGTTGGTAGGTATGTATCTCCTAGCCATCCAAATTATCTGACATCTCACCTTAAATGTTAAACATCCTAATTGATCTAGTATCTAGAAAGCAAGGTGATTGGTTGGGTCGGGGCATGAGGCTGAGTTTACCAGTGCTCTCCATCACTGTGTAACAGCTCAGTGAAAAAATATTAGCTCCATCATTAATGATGATTGTTAAAGTGTCCCTTGAGAAAAACAAGCTGCTGGCAAGGTCTATACAACCAGCAGTAGGAACCCTTGCTCTCAAGTTTGTGAATCGGCAATACAGTAGGTGTGCCTGCCTACTGCCTCCCAAAATGCACATCAAGAAGAGAAAGGAAGAGAAGAAAAGAGATTTCCATTTAGCTTTTACCTCTAAAAGCATTGCCAGCATTGAAGGACTAAGCAATGGCAGAGGAGTTTGTTGTGCACCAAGGCATGCATCTCAGACAAGGCCATTGATGATTCCCTCACCTCCCAGGCAGGAACAATTCCCTGAGGATGACGAAGATTAAGTTTATACACATGCACACACACATGCACACATACATATGTATGGTACTCCACAATGTGTGAAAAGACTTCTCTGATGTGGGGAGGGAAAATATTATTTTCTCACTGCCACGTTCCCTCTGCTTCAGAATTTCTAGTCATTACAGGGTAGTGACAATGAAAATTATTTTCTGTCTTGATAATTCATTAAATAAATATTTATTGAGTGCTATTATATGCTAATAATCTTAACATTCTCCTGAAAAATGTTTCTTTCTTAAAAATAATAAAAGAAAATAATGCCATATCTTCTGCAAATATGTCTTCTGCTCAAAGAACATATGCAGTACTGACAAAGTGTCTTATTTGAGCATCCAAGCTTGTCACTCAGAAATGGCCAAGTGATATAACATGGTCTGCTTCTAAGCCACAAGATGATTTATAATACCAACTAGTTATACCTCTTTAGGATATTATAGCTACTATAAAAATAGACATTTCTATAATATCTCAGGTGACGGCTAAGTCAAGAAACAGTCTGTTGTATCTTAGCATAGTTCTGAGAGAAAGTTATTCCATCTCTATATTAAAATAACTAGTGCTTCCCATAATTTCCACACATTGTTGCTAGTGTTGCCTTTTGAGGCTGTAGAAAGTTCAAGTCTTCCATTATTGGAATCATAATTACAGTTGGCATTTTTTGGGTATTTACTAGGTATAGTGCCCCGTGCTAAATTCTTTACAGACGTTATGTTGTCTCCCCTTGTAAACACAGACCTGCACCATCCCCTTTTCCAGGCAAAATAAACCAAGATCTTCCAGCTGTTTTTTGTGTGATTGTTTCCAGACCTTTCAACATTCTGATCACCCTCCATTGGTCAGCTCCACTTTGTCAATGTCCCTGTTAAAATGTGGCATCCCTACCTAGTCACGATCATCCAGATGGAAGTTAACTGATTCCAAATACAGAAGAACTATTATTTCCTTGGATTGGACAGGGTATTTCTCTCAGTCTGGCCTAAGAAGAAAGGATCTTTGTTTGTTTTGGGGGGTGTTTTTATGGCAAATCACATAACTTGCTCATGTTGCCCTTGCTCTCAATGAAAACCCTGAGTCCTTTCTGCATATAAATTGATTAAGCCAAATCTCTACCATCCTATGCAACTAATTTTTAATGTAAGAAAAATGTTCACTTTTCATTTATTCCTCCCTATTAAATTTACTCTTTTCCATTCACAGCTCCTTCAAAGCTATAAAGATATTTTCAGGTCTTATTTATTTTTGTTTTGTTTCAGATGGGGTCTCGCTCTGTCACCAAGGCCAAGGTACAGTGGCACAACCATGGCTCACTGTAGCCTTGACCTCCCAGGCTCAAGCAATTCTCCCATGTCAGCTTCCCTACTAGCTAAGACTACATGGATGTGCCACCACGCCTGACTAATTTTTGCATTTTTAGTAGAGACAGGTTTTCGCCATGTTACCCAGGCTGGTCTTGAACTCCTGGTCTCAAGTGATCCTCCCACCTCAGCCTCTAAAAGTGCTGGAATTACAGGTGTGAACCACAGTGCCCAGCCCTTATTTATTTATTTTTTTAAGAGACATAGTCTCGCTTTGTTGCCCAGCCTGGACTCAAACTCCATGGTTCAAGTGATCCTCCCCCTGGAGTGCAGTGGCATGCTCTCGGTTCACTGCAACCTCCACCTCCTGGGTTCAAGCGATTCTTGTGCCTTAGCCTCCCGAGGAGCTGAGACCACAGGTGTGCACTACCACACACAGCTAATTTCTGTATTTTTTAGTAAAGACAGGGTTTCGCCATGTTGGCCAGGCTGGTCTCAAACTCCTGGCCTCAAGTGATCTGTTCACCTTGGCCTCCCAAAATACTAGGGTTACACGTATGAGCCACCCTGCCTGGTTTCATCTTCATTCTTAATGCCTCTCTTTCAATCCTCAAGATTATTGACATTGAGGCTGGATTCTTCTTTGCAGTCAAGTATGCCGGAATAAAATCCAACTTTTACTCCTGAAGTCATTTAAAGCAGGCAGGTACTTTTTCCCATCCCCTTACCTCCAGAGAAGTCTTTCTTAATATTATTTTATCTAACATTTCCAATGTGACTGTAAGTATCAATACAGGAGGCAAGTGGGTCAACTATTTTTATCCTCCTTTCTTTAGAAATCACTGGGACACAAAGAGATTAATTGAGCAGTTAAGGAATGGCAAAGTTAGAACTGAACCCACTTGTCTTACCTCCAAATCCAGCACTTCCTAAACTACATTTGGTGTCTCCTTTTCTTAACTTCCAGGAAAAATGTTGCTTTTGTAAGGGAATCTGTATGCTCTGTGCTTCCAAAAATTAAAAATAAAAGCTGGCCAGGCGCAGTGGCTCATGCCTGTAATCTCAGCACTTTGGGAGGCTAGGCGGGTGGATCGCTTGAGGTCAGGAGCTTGAGACCAACCTGGTCAACATTGTAAAACCTCGTCTCTACTAAAAATGCAAAACAAAATTAGCTGGCCATGGTAGCGCATGACTGTAATCCCAGCTACTCGGAAGGCTAAGGCAGGAGAATTGCTTGAGCCTGGGAGGCAGAAGTTGCAGTGAGCTGAGATTGCACCACTGCACTCCAGCCTGCGTGAAAGAAGGAGACTCCATCTCTAAATAAATAAATAAATAAATAACTGCTATATAATCTTATGTTTATTCCTCTTTGTTTTTTATTGCCAGAATTCCTGAATCCAAATACATTGTCTGCTAAGTCAAATTTAGCCTAAAGGTGCCTCCTTACTTATTTTAACTTCAGCCTAAAGGTTTTTCTGTACATCGTGAACTATACCAAGTAGAGGTATAACCAGATCATAGCCTACATTTGTGCCAATCACCGAGTTTTGGTCAGTCAAATGTAGCCAACTGTTCAAACTGTGTTCAAATAAGGCAAACGCTGAGCTGTAACCAATCCAGCTGTTTCTGTACCTCATTTCTGTTTTCTGTACATCACTTTCATTTTTGTGTCCATAAATCTTCCACTACTTGGCTGCACTGGAGTCTTCGAGCCTACGCAGTTCAGGAGGCTGCCCAATTTGCCAATCATTCATTGCCCAATTAAATCTTTTTAAATTTAATTTGGTGGAAGATTTCCTTTTATCAGCTCTGATCCAGAAAAGTATCTACTGTTTATTGTTTTTCCTGTTATGTTTTTGCTTTTAGATGTCTTATAATTTCAATCTTTTTAGTTTTAGAAATAGTCCATAAACAAATCTTAAGTAATTCATTTAGATTGTCTTTTTCTCTCAGGGAATTCCACTACAAATAGTGAAAGAACGCCTCCTTTGATAGCTTCTTCCTTCCTGTCACCGCAGAGAGAAATTCTGTAATTATTCCTTACATAGTTATCCCTATCCTTACATAGGGATACTGGAATTGCTACCTTAATACTCAAGCAGCTAAGGTAGTTAGCATATGAATCTGCCTCTGCCATTTTCACTAGAAGAAAAAAATTTACCATCCCCTAATAAAAGCAAAGAAATTTACCTACAAAAATAAAAGACTTTCCAAAGACAGAACTGATCAGATACAAAATCCCAAAAGAAGATGAATTTTACAGGTAGTGGAAATGTCTAAAATTCTAAGAAAGATTTTCATGTGTGTAAACATGTAGCAAGGATTTATGTTTTTAAAAATATATTATCTTTGGTTTTCATTGGTATATCTTTGTTGTACGTGGATTAGAGTTTGTTTTTGTATTTTTACTCCTTGTGGTTCCCAGGTCTTCTTGAATCTGTTGCTTGATTGCTTTCATTCATTTTGGAAAGTTCTCAGCCATTATCTTTTCAAATATTATTTTTGGCTCATGCTCTTTCTTCTCTCTTCAATCTTCTGGATCTCCTCCATAATACATATATTAACTCTTCTCATGGTATCCCATGTAGCTATTAACCATTCTTATTTTTCTACATAATTATTTTGGATATTTTCTTCTGACCTGTCTTCCAATTTTCTAATTCTCTCTTCACATTTGTCTACTGTACACGTTATTATAGTCTTAAAAATTTGTGTTTTTTGTATTGCATCATACAGTTTCCAATATTATGCTTAAATTCTCAATTTTGTATTATCTCCTTGAACATAGCAAGCATATATATTTTGAATTCTGTGTCTGGTAACCATAATATCCAGAGTCCCTGTAAGTCTTTTCCTGTTACCTGTTGTTTTTGGTGGGTTTTGTTCATGAAGTTTTATCATCTTGTGTGCCTGGTTATTCTGTTATTTTTCGCTGCACACTGAATTTACTGACTTGTTCATAGAAACAATTTGCAGCCAAGAAAATTGCTGCTTTTCTTTCACCAGAGAGGTTTTATGTATGCTTCTATCAGTCAGCTAGAGGCACTAGCAATTTGAGATAGCCTGAATCCAATTACAGTGACTGAGATGATTTGAAACTAAACAACTTTCTAAGAGTTCCTATCAACATTGGGTTTATCTTTGTATTTTGAGTATTAACTTTCAATATACAACCTAAATTAAGTCAGCTTCACCAGGAGCAACAATGACTTAGCAAGCCCTGGTCCCGTGAATCCCTACCCTAGTCCCATGAAGCTGTCAAAAGCACGGATCAGCCTCTCAGACACTCAGTATCTCCCCAAGAGCTGACAAACGCCCCCAAGGGAAACCACCCCTAGGTACTGGGCTCACCTCCCTGTGCCTCCATTTTCCTCCATATCCTAGACAATAATTCTTTACTATCTTGTTAGCAATCTGATGTTTTCAAAAGGATTGTTTTAAAAATTCATCTAGCATTTTCCATTGCCCTTAGCAGAAAGTTGATTCAAATTACCCAGTCTTGCCATTACTGGAAACAGAAGTCTTTAGGATGTTGTTTGCTCATAGATCACTTTAGCCACATCTGTAACCAAAAATCAGCAGTCAGGCTCATCTTTGAACTGACCAACTGGACTTTCCTTTGTTGATGCAACTGCAGTAATAGAAAAAGTACTATTAAGGTGCACTAATTCCAGCATAATTGCCTTACGCGTGGCTTTAGTTCACGTTATTTCAGATTGGAGTTCCTAACTTTCATTTCAATTGGCTTTACTTGACAAAGCCTCCTCATTTACTAATGACACAAGGAAATACTATTCAAGGCAAGATGATGTAGTGGAAAGAACACTGGAACTGGATTTAGCAAGCTCAGATTTTAATCCATTTTCATCATGTGTTTACTGCCTGTGTCCCACAGTTCCTCTCACCATGGACCATGCCCTCTACTGAGCATGCAGACTACATGGTGAATGAGATTCAGTCTTGTCTTCTTTTCAGTTTCTGTAAGCAGTAATATATTTATCCATGAGTTAGAAATTATGACAGCATACCTCACATTGTTGTTGTATGGATTAACTAGGGAAATTTACATTAAAGCATGAAATTCACGACCACTGACACATAGGGGGAACTCAATTACTCTTTGTTGAATGGCTTAAATTTCAGACAGTATTTTAGGCAACAGTTTTGTTTTTAAAAATTTCATAAATCAAATTATACCTTGTATGTTTGTTGGTTTGTTTGTTTTGAGATGGCGTCTCACTCTGTCACTCAGTCTGGAGTGCAGTGGCACAATTTCTGCTCACTGCAACCTCTGCCTCCCAGGTTCAGGCAATTCTCCTGCCTCAGCCTCCCAAGTAGCTAGGACTACAGGCACATGCCACGCCTGGCTAGTTTTTGTATTTTTTTAGTAGAGATGGAGTTTCACCATGTTGGCCAGGCTGGTCTCGAACTCCTGACCTCGTGATTCGCCCGTCTCAGCCTCCCAAAGTGCTGGGATTACAGGCTTGAGCCAAAGTATCCCTTTTTTTTTTTTTTTTTTTTTTTGAGACAGGGTCTCACTCTGTTGTCCAGGCTGGAGAGCAGTGGTACCATCAGGGCTCACTGCAGCCTCGACTTCTCTGGGCTCAGGTGATCCTCCTCCCTCAGCGTCCTGAGAAGCTGGGCCTACAGGCGCACACCACCATGCCCAGCTAATTTTTATATTTTTTTGTAGAAATGGGTTTTCAGCATGTTGCCCAGGCTGCTCTTGAATTCCTAGGCTCAAGTGATCTGCCTGCCTTGGCCTCCCAAAGTGCTGGGATTATGGGTATGAGCCACCACACACAGCCCTCAAATCATATTTTAAATGCACGAAGGGAGTTAAGTTTTGAAAGCAAATATATTGTGATATGGGGAGAATCCTTCCATAGAGTATTACATCTACTTTATTTAACCCCTTCTGATCATATTGACTTTCATAAAATTAATTTGCTCAGAGTAAGTTCTATCTGCAATAAGGACACAAGCACTTCCTCTATTCAGTTGATCTTGGAGGCCCCACAGGGCTGATGGCAATCCTTGCTGGGATCGTAAACAGTGATGGTGTTCCACGTGTCCTTAACAGCAAAGTGTTGACCTGAGCTGGCCCAGACGATCTAAGTTAAATATGGAATGTATGCTATAAGCATATCATATGAGGCCATGAGGTTTAGTAAGCACTAGGAAAAAAGCCTACTATCAGTTCTCAAGGCCATAATCCCAGATATTCATTCAAACATGATTTTTTTTTTTGTTCTAAAGGGCGAAATTTTTTGTTTCATGACTTTATTGTATTTCAGGCTATTTCATCATTTATTATGTTGACCGGAATGTTATCACTGTTTTCAGCAGCAGTCTTTATGACGTCATTCTTTCCCTTTGGAATCTAAATCTGGGTAATGACTAATATGTTTTTAGTTTCCAGTTGTTTGTAGGTTGTCATTTTCCAATTTTTTTTTTAAACTGTAACATCCTAATGCAAACGTAAACACCCTGAGTGCTTGTTGATAATGTGTCGGTAGTGAGTATAAATCATAATAAATAAGTGTGGACTCATTACCATAACTCAGGAAAAATATATTAAGTCGGAAATTCTACCTAATCTATGGGGTGGATGTAGATTTGAAACATTATACGAACTCATCACTAAAGAAGCTCTGATAATAATTAGCTTCCTAGCAACACGGATTTTTAGGGCAGAAAGGTTTATAAATGTTAAGATAAAGAAGAAGCTATTATGAAAGTCTCCCATTTGAATGTGTCATGAGCTTTATAAAATACTTTAAAAGATCAATGTTTTATAATATCGCTATGCATAGTTACTGTCATTTCACTTTGAGATTGGTTCTAATCTACTGGTTTCTCACTGTGGGTTCTTGCAATTATGGTCATTAGTTTCCAGTGGAATTCAACATGAAATGTGGTTTATTGGTAGCCTAGGCAGTAGTAACAGCACAGGATGTGGAGTCAAATGCCAAGGTCCAAATCCCTGCTCCACTACTTCCGAACTGTGTTATTTGAGGCAAATAAACGAAACTCCCTTAAGATTCAATTTTGTCATCTGTAAAATGGGAAAAATAATCGTAACACCTACCTCACAGAATATTATGAGGATTGAATGGTAGAAACCATATAAAGTGATTTGCATAGGGCTGACACAGAGTAACCCCTTATTAGGTAGTAACTATAGGTAGTATATCATAAAATATATATTAAATACATAGTTCATGTCAAGAAGAGCAGCTAAAAGAACAGCAGATGACAGTTACATATTCAGCCATCATTCTTCAGTTGTAATGCTCAATACTTGTGTGGGTCACCTAATAAGTCCATTTTATCATCTCTGCAAACTTAGGCCTACCACTCAGCAGGAAGGTGGGACACTCATAAATAGACTTACATAAAAAAAAGAGACAAGATAAAAGTAAAGAGGATTTGATATATGAAAATAGACCAGTCTCACAGAATGTTAAAAAAAAAAAAATACAGTTAGACGCCAGATATGGTGGTTCATGTCTATAATCCCAGCACTTGGGAAGCTAAGGTGGGAGGACTGCTTGAGGCCAGGAATTCCAGATCACCCTAGCCAACATAGTGAGACCCCCATCTCCATTAATTAAAAAATATATTTTTTTGAACACTTATACCTCTTTACATGTTTCCAACTGGTACCATAATTGAGCAACTTTCAGGAATAGAAAAATACTTCCTTAATATGATTTTTAAAAAAAATCACACACAGAGCCAACATCAACAACTGATAGAGACATTGCTATTAAACGGGGAAGAAAACAAAGCTCCTGATAAAGCCACCATTATTAAAAATTGCACAGGATATTCTGAGCAATGTAGTAAGATATGAAACAGAAATGACACGTAACAATTGGAAGAGTGAATATATTTATCACATTGTAGATTACAATGTTAGACAATATAAGAATACACCAGGAAAACTAGAATTAACAAATTTTAGTGAAGTGCTTGAATGTACTCCATATATAAAAATCAGTACGTTTATTTAAAAATACTATAATTGTCTACCTATTCATAGTACTAGTTATTATGTTTTCTCCCACTCAAACTATCCCATCCCAGTGGCTCAATTCTTCACTGCTCCAATTATTTCTGCAACTTATGATCATTGAGTTAGGCTTTTATTTGTCTGCTTAAAATGCCAAAACACGGCCAGGAGCAGTGGCTCATGCCTATAATCCCAGCAATTTGGGAGGCAGAGGTGGGCTGATCACTTGAGTGCAGGAGTTCAAGACCAGCCTGGGCAGCATGGTGAGACCTCGTTCCTACAAAAAATTTTGAAAATTAGCTGGGTGTGGTGGTGTGTGCCTATTGTCCCAGTTATTAGGAAGCTGAGGTGGGAGGACCACCTGAGCCTGGGGATGTTGAGGCTGTGCAGTGAGCCAAGATCATACCACTGTGCTCCAGCCTGGGCAACAGGGCAAGACCCTGTCTCAAAAACAAAACAAAACAAAAAGCCAAGGCAGGAATAGAGTAATGTAGGAGATTTTGTTAAGACACAGTCACCTAAGAAGGTATATCCTACCTTCTTCTGAGTGCTGGAAGAAAACCAGACTGAGATGAGGCTTTTATTTATTCAACAAACACTTGTGTATGCACTGACACTGTGCACATTATTTCAGGGAATACAATGGTGCTAGGACTTCTGCTGTCCTGGAGCATGCAGTCTAATGAGAGAAATTAAATAAATGAACCCAAGATAATATTTATTAAGTGCCAGTTGTGATATAAGGTCTGAGAAGAAATAACAGAAAAATAGAAAGTGATGGGGTAAGGGGGTCAAGGAAGAGAGAGAGCATAAAATTTAGAGTGAGGGATCAGACTAGTCTGTCTGAAGAAATGCCATTCAAGTTCACACCTTATGGGCCAGGAAGGGGTTGGTCAAACAAAGAGGAATGGGCAGCATCCCTAGAGCAAATAGCAAAGAGCTGGAAACAAAAGGCTAGTGAGCCAGGGGAAGAATGGTGAGAAGTAAAGTTAGAAAGACAGGCAGGGTCCACATGATACAGTGTGTAGAAGTTGAGATGCTTTCTGCTTCTAAATAGAAGAACTAATTAAAAAGAGTTCAAACAGTAAGAATTTTGTCATTTAACAAAATAAACACAACACGTATTTAAATATATTATTATACACATAATAAATACAGCATGAAGCCCAACAGTAGGTGGCTCCACTCCCGCTGCAGGAGTGGGTGGGTCAGCTACTAAACCACATCTTCAAGGGTGAAGTTTCTTGTTTCTTTCCCAGGCCCGCTGTGCCATGCCTGGGGGTTGTCCCCTTAAGCTGGATCCTCTTATGGGGTCAACATGACGATTACAGTTTTGAGGGGTTTTAGGTTTTTTTTTGTTTTTGTTTCTGTTTTTGCTGAGACTGAGTTTCACTCTGTTGCCCAGGCTGGAGTGCAGTGGTGCAATCTTGGCTCACTGTAACCTCCACCTCCCAGGTTCGAGTGATTCTCCTGCCTCAGCCTCCCAAGTAGCTGGGATTATAGGCATGTGCCACTACACCTGGCTAATTTTTTTTTTTTTTTTGTATTTAGTAGAGATGAAGTTTCATCATGTTGGTCAGGCT
>NW_012114600.1:1736121-1745401 GCF_000951035.1 Colobus angolensis palliatus | reverse complement strand
TAGATTCGGTTGACAACTTTAAAAAAAAAAAAAAAAAAAAAAAAAAAAAAAAGAGTAAAAGTAGGGTAAAGCCAGAGTAGGGAACCCCTAGGGCCTTGGTGTCTGGGTTTGAAAGTATGTTCCACCCCTTACTAGAAGTAGAGCTTGGGCAAGTTACAGGACCTTAATGAGCCTTAATTTCCCCATTTGTATAATGAACATAATATCTCCATCACAGATTAGAAAATGCACAGGAAGTGCTTATAAAGTGTGTGGCACACAGTAAGTGACTAATGAACCTTTGTTATTACTAGTATCATGTGAGGAAATTATTCTAAGTGCATAATATGGTCAACTCTCCATGGCGTGCACCACCCAGTATTCCTGTCTAAAGAGATTTTCTTCTTTTGTTGGCCAGCTAAGAAATTTTATTTATTAACGTGTTCAACAAATACTTACTGCGCCCATACTAAGTTTCATTCCTTGTGTTCAGTAGGGGTTTAGTTAACATCCTGTATAAACACATGATAGAATATGTTATGATGCTTCAGCTAAGGTGAACTCGTTATATTTCTACCTATTATCACGGGAAGAGCTCCAACGTCACAGCATTTAGTGGGAGAAAAAAAGTTGCTGGCAATTTATCCGCAGTAATTCCATTCTTATAAAATCACATAAGCACACACGCAAAAATACTACATATTTTGTATGGATCTCTATATATTATGTAAATGTGCAGAGGAAGTTCTAGACTGGTACCCACCAAATCGGGACGGAAACTAAGATTGGAAGTGGGGAAGCCGTGTAAAAGAATATTAATCGCCCGGGAACGGTGACTCACACCTGTAATCCCAGCACTTTGGGAGGCCGAGGAGGGTGGATCACCTGAGGTCAGGAGTTCATGACCAGCCTGGCCAACTTGGTGAAACCCCAACTCTACTAAAAATACAAAAATTAGCCAGGTGTGGTGACGCGTGCCTGTAATCCCAGCGACAGCCTGGGCGACAGAGCGAGACTCCATCTAAAAAAAAAAAAAAAAAAGATTATTAGCCTTATGGGCTATGTTCAAATTTTTACATTAGGATGGAATATAATACCTAGATAATATCAAAAAAGCAATGCTATGGCTCCTGCCAGATTTCCTGGGTATATCTAACTGCCACAACCCATGCAATTTCTGACTTCGAATAGATTCGGTTGACAACTTTAAAAAAAAAAAAAGCCTAATCACACACAGAAGATCCAGTGTTGTCTCTCTTTTCTTCAAGAGGAAAAAGGCAGAGGCAAATTTATATAAGTACACCTACACGACTTCTAAATTTACCCATTTAGAGATGTGCGCGCACACACAGCCTCCCAGGGAGAAATGCGCCTCGCCGGGGCTGAGGCGGGGACTGGGGCTGGCGCTGGGGTCCCATGCAGCTGACCGTCTTCCTCCACCCCGCCCCGGCCCGAGTCCGCACCTTCATCCTTTCATCGACTGGACCCTTAACAATGTCAGACTGGAGCAAGCAATTTTAAAAGTCACGAGCGCCAATTTTCACTTCCAATATGTGGGATGCTGAAGATCTGAGGTCTAACCGTGCTCCTCCGCTGGTTTGCTCTGTGGTCCTGGCAAATCAGATTAACTTTTAGGCCTGGGTCAAGCGGAGGGGATGATGCGAAATGCTGTCAATCCGTTCACAGAGGAAACTTTGAAACTGCTGAGTCCTTAGAAAGCAGAAGTGGTTTTACATGGTTATAAAGCACACTCCTTAGTGAGTTTCTACACACGCGCAATGTATGTATTTTGGAAACATTCAATTATATTTCTGTGTATGGCATATTCTAAATTGTATGTCAGCATAAATAATATGATGTATATCTACAGTGTTTATGTATGTGCATAATTTTGTGTATATAAACATTGTGTTTATGTAACATGCGCATTTGAAGTGTCTATTAAATGTATATATTAATATATTTGCAAAGTTTTATCTCTTGTTCATGTCACAAATATAAACTCTACTGGGTGTTCATAATTAATATATAATGGTTATCAGCAAAGTCTATGTGTATAAACTGCGTAAGTTATAATGATGCAGACATGAGGTATCTTTAATATAGGACTAGTAACGTATAAGGGAGAAGCAAACAAGGTGCTTAGGGTGCAAAATCTGAGGAGTCCGTCGCTCAGGTTCCTAAAAGGGCCACTTGTCTCACCCTAGTACTGGTCCTGATAAAAATGCCAGTTTCTCTTACATCTTCATCACAACCAAAAACAATTACTCATTACTAAGTGCCAGGCACTGTTTTATGCACTTTAAATACATTAACCAAGCTAAAGAAATGTCATGACTACAAATATTATGAATTCTAAGTGAATTACAGGAAGTTGTGACTAACAAGTAAAATGTTTTGAAAGCCATAACTCAAAAGTCCCAGCTAGACATGGCCTCTAATGAAGACTTCTGCAGTGAAGTCATGAGTCCATATCTCCCAGGAAGTCATGGCACCTACGCTAAATCCAGTAGTCTTTCCTGTACATTAATTGTTTTTCTTTAATACACACTGTATCAAGTGTTCTACTGATCTCTGTCCACATTGGAGCAGCGTGGCAGGATATACGCTCCAAATCTGTCTGCCTAGATGATTGACATACTTCAAAAAGAAGAATAATATGTATTTTCATTTTCTATATTACTGTTACTACTTTCAAAACTGAGATAGATAATGGAGCTTATGATAGTTTACCTGTACTTCAATAAGATAATATGTTGATATTTAAACTCATTCAGAGACCAAGGAAGAGGGATTTATACAACGTATTATCTAGTATCTAGCTACAGGTGATTTACTGTTGTTCACCGAAATGCAGTTGAAGTACAAGATGGATAATAATATTATATTGTGGTATATATCCTGTTCACATCAGGCCTTTGTAATAAAAGCCGAACAGCAATCTACAGAACCTGCCTTAAATCTGCCATCTAAGATACTGATTGTAAAATAAAATGATCAAAGTGCAGGTTATCTCTATACTGCCTTCCCCTGAGAGAGTGGTATGCAAAGAACTTCCTACTTTTTATTTATTTACATTCAGTCAACAGAAACATAAATTAAATTAAAAACCTCAGTGTTACGCAGACTGAATAAAGCATACCTAATATGTTGCTAAGTAGATTTTTTTTTAGATATTGCAGACTACAGCTTGTATTGTACTTTTATCCAGTGCACCTTTCACTACCTACCAAAAACAAAATATGCTGATAAAAATAATAGATTAAAATGAATTTTGCAAACCAGCAATTTCACATGCTACACTCCTGCTGAGAATAAAGTTTTTACTGGCTCTTTTTATTTGACACATGAAATCAAGTATTCCTGCCAACTGATTTCATTTTAAATAATTTCCTAAGGACCCAATGGAAATAGACCACAGGGGACTTAACACTGAACAGAGAGATCACAAATGAATTTTAAGCAAACCTTTTTATCTTTACAGGCAACTAATTGTGGAAACATTAAAGGTCAAACTTCCCTATAAAAAGGGATGCCCTTGTGTCATAGAATGTAGACGGCAGAAAAGTATGAGGTCTGGGGTAAATAATCCCCTCTTCTAAACACATATGTGTGCTTAGACTCAAGTTAAAGTGAAGGTCAAGAGAATCCTTGGAGGGGAAAAGAAGTTCCAGTACTTCTCACATTTCTGTTACACCCAGGATTTAGCTACTGTCTTCTCCATGCTGCTGTGGCCCCTCACACAAACTCCTATTGCAACAGTCATCTTAATGAATTACAATAACTTGTTTTTTATGTGTTTTTGATGTGGGTGTGTCTACTTGTTCTTTTCAATGAACCACAAACTCCTTGAGAAGAGAAATTGTCTCATTCATCTTGGGTCCGCAGCACCTAGCCCAATACTTGGCACTGAGTAGGTGTTCTGTAAATGCCTGGCGAATTTAAATGGATGTTGAAAATAATAACATATGATTTAAAAGGATGACAGAGGAACTTGGAAGGGGGAAGGGACAATACAGTCACGTTTGATTGATGTTCTAGAACTAAGAGCTGGTTTTAGGTAGAGTCAACACATGGAAATTTTTTTTTATTATTATTATACTTTAAGTTCTAGGGTACATGTGCATAATGTGCAGGTTTGTTACATATGTATACCTGTGCCATGTTGGTGTGCTGCGCCCATCAACCCGTCAGCACCCATCAATTCGTCATTTACATCAGGTAATAACTCCCAATGCAATCCTTCCCCCCTCCCCCCTCCCTATGATAGGCCCCGGTGTGTGATGTTCCCCTTCCTGAGTCCAAGTGATGTCATTGTTCAGTTCCCACCTATGAGTGAGAGCATGCGGTGTTTGGTTTTCTGTTCTTGTGATAGTTTGCTAAGAATGATGGTTTAAGGTCAACTATTGAACCACCTCTTTTTCCCATTTGGGCCAGTTAATTTCTCCATTTCTCCATTCATTCATTCAGCATATATCTGTTGAGTGTCAACTCTGTGCTAGGCAACTATTACCTACTGTAGTAGCTGATACCATGAAACACAGAATCACTGTCATTTGTTAAGATCTCATTGCAGATCTGCCAACAGAGTCAAAGCTGGGCTTCAAGTTTATGCTCAAGCTAAACCGTGGAACATTTTTATTTTACCATTTAAATATATCTTGCCATTAACTAAGCAGTTTCAGTCTCTTTAGGCCTCAAAGATTTACTCTAGGATATATTTGACAGTATAACCGTATCTTACGATTCTGGCTTAATTCTTCAACTTTGCTAGTGATATGCTAAGTGTCACTTATAATTATGCTGAAGTGGTCATTTTCCCTAAGAGTTTCAGACTAGACTGGAGACCCATGGGCAGGATACTTATCTTTTTCTGTACTTTATTCTATGGTGAGTGTCTTGTTTTCCTTCAACAAATAATATGTACTTCTAATATGATCAAGGGAAACTGGGAATAAAAATTGGGTTGTCTTGCAGTCTCAGTCTTAAAATATGTTGAATGTGGTATCATATGACCACTTATATAGTTTATAAAAACATTTCTTTGCCTTTTCAATCAATGAGACAGAAAATTCCCATAAGTGTTTAAAAAAAAAAAACAAAACTAACCTTTCCACTAAAGTGAAGATAAGTAGGCAGATGTCTTTTAAAGCTGTACAAAGCCTCAGATTTCTTTCTTTCTTTTTTTCTTTCCCATTTACACATAATTTCTGGATGCAGGGCGGGGAGGCCATTCAGTAAGATGTGAGTATAGAAAATGATACTACAGTTTTGCTTAAAATAGGAATAAAAAGGAGCTTTTTGCCCCTTGTAATTTCTCCTTATTAAACTGACAAAAGCATCTATTTTAGACTTCTGTTAAAAGCAAGCTTGTTTGCTGATAGGTCAAAGAAGAGAAACAGTGAAATTATAAGTAAGAGATCCATTTGTTCTAGCCATGTTGCTGCCAGGATGGTATTATCCCTTTCAATGGGCTTTCTGATTATAGTGTTATAACTGACAGTGGATTCAGCATGTACCTTAAAAATATGATTTATAATTGAGCAGTTCATCAAAATAGGTACTGGTCTTAGCACAAGTTCAATCATCGTTGTTGAAAATTCAGTCTTATGTTTCCCCTCTCGTTAGTTAATGCTATCCTATTTTATCCTTGCAGTTCCTTTCTTCTCCTTACATTTCTACACCTAAATATGAAGTGTAGGCATTGTCATCATTTCCAGACTGTACCATGTTGGCTTCGCATAGTTTACCGTTGCTTAACCACAGGATACACTCCATAAATCTTTCTTCATAAATCAATCCTTCCCTTCCATTAATCATTTTCATTATTTATCTCTGACTTCTCTCCACGATTGTCAACACTGCTTGTTTATTTAGGTGCTTGAAATTGAATACAGTGGTCTGGGAGTAATTCTAGCTACAGTTGTATGAGAGGCCACAGCCTCTCTTCCCCTCGGGGCTTCCACACTGACTCACACAGTCCTGTTGTCTTTTTGTTGTTAATATTCACTGTAAATTTGTCCACATTTCTCCCGGTGCTCCCTCCTTCTTTAATTACTACTAATAATCCTGCTTTTCCAGATTCTCTTCTTCAATGAGTGCTTCTGATGTGATTTTTTTTTTTTTTTGCCAGATATTTGTTTGCATCATTCTCAAGACAATTTCATTTTTTTATCATCCCATATTTCTGACTTGTTTTGTCTTCTGAACCATACTGCTGTCCACATCCTGGCCATTTATCAAAGCTTGTAACACCTCCCAATTTAGTCTTTTCAACAACTGCCATGAGCATTCTGTTCATTCTCTTTTTTGGATTGTTAACACATACATAAAATACAAACCATGGTGACTTTCTAAGGGACAGACCCTCGGAACTGCATAGAATGCCACTGTTGTTACCTTTTACAAATGGCACCTTCAGCCTCCTTCAATCTGCCTGGCTGTGTTATTATCAAAGCTATGTGGAACAAAGGTGTCCAGGGAAATTGTACAGCACGTCGAATTCAATGTTTTGTTCAAGTCTGAATATGATGCAGATATCCTACTACATTCCAATCACTAGCTCATCTCTTCTCTGTGGATAAACAAAGCTCTGTAAAATCTGACCTTGCTTAATGGGGGTTTGGGATGGGTAGTTTGGTTTTATTTTATAGTTTGGTTCAGTTTGAGGTTTGTTTTGGTTAAGTTCTTGAGCACCCCTCCCTCAGAGAATTTTTTTACTTCAGGTGATGCATTTTGGTGTGTCAAATGCACATCCAGGGGAGCTCAAAAGAATATCATAAATATTTCAAAAATGTGTAGCAGTAGGTACATATTCTGAAAGCTCTGCTGGTGCCTATGGTCCTGAGGTTGGGGTCTCCTTCAACTGACAGATCAGAAAGTTCCCTGCCCAGCCCTGGGGGTGAGAGTTTAATCCTGTGGCCTTTCTTAATGCTTATTTCCAACCAATTCCACTCCCAGGGTTTGCTTTAAGGTTTTTGTTGTTGCCTTTGCTGTTGTTGTTGTTGTTGTTAATTCAGACTTTATCTCCACACTGTCATAAAAACTGGGCAACTACTTGGAGGGAGAAAGCTTTGTAACTGACTGTCAACAGCCATGCATCCATCTCCAGGGGCATGATTTACATTGTATTTCTGTGATTGGTGCCCCTCACTCCCAGGGCATTGTGAATGGTGCCGCAGGGATTAGGAATCTGGAGGTGCTCTGGTTCTTTGGCTGTTTATAACCTTAATTATGAGAACCAAATGAGATAATCGATGTAAATGTATAATATGAATTTAATATTTTAAAAGTAAAGAGAAAAAGATGGCTATTTGTCCTAATTTTCCTTTTCTTTTTAGCAATTCATGTTACATGGGCGAGAATGTTGTTTTTCCCAGCTCCTGCTAATCTTTAATCCTTCCTTGAACAAAAGAATGAAATAACTATTCTTCAATGTATGCTATAATTGATTTGCGTATTCCTTGACAGAATCCCTAATATTTAAATACTCTGTAACTCCTTATTTAAAGCTCTTTGTGTTTGTGCTTTTCACTTTTCTGTTTGCCGTTGGCTTCTTCCTTCCATTTCTTGCCATTCTTGCACATCCCTTCAGTTATTTCTAGGCCACGTTCCAAGCCATGAGACAATCACACCTATTAGGAACACAGACAAGAACCACAAACTAATAAAGCTAAAAGGTCTAAGCAGCTGAAGGAGATATTACAAAGTCCATCCATTAAAATGCATGTATGCTATTTAAAGTGAGGACCAACTCAGAGCCCATGAACACTTTGCATACTCTTCTCTTAAAAATGTTATTAGCTGACATATTAGGCCAATGAATTGGAAGTGGAACAGAGAGTTTCTTCCTCCAAGTCAGCATTCTGAGTGTTGTCAACAATGTAATCTATAAAGGAAGCTAGAAAAACAAAACTACTAAAAACTGCAGGATGAAGTTATTACATTGAGAACAAATAGCCCTATGTACCTCAAATGACTCTAGTGATAGTACCATGACATGCCACTGTTTAGTTAGTAACTGCAGTTCATAATAATGGTAGGTCCATTGTATTCATAGCATTTCCTGGTGAAGTAGTGAAGTATATAGTACATTTTAGATGAATTTCTATCTAAAATTATTTTTGATTTTTGTAGCTAAAAATAGCTGCTAATTTTTAAAGACTATTTAGAACAACTCAATCTGCAAAAGATAGCCTAGCTTTTCTATAAATGACAATATATATCTCATGACCTCTTTAACATATGCATATCCATTCCCATCCTTTTGAGAATATAAATTCTTTTTTTTTTTTTTTTTAGATGGTGTCTCGCTTTGTCACCCAGGCTGGAGTGCGCTGGTGTGATCTTGGCTCACTGCAACCTCCATCTCCCAGATTCAAGTGATTCTCCTGCCTTGGCCTCCCAAGTAGCTGGGACCATAGGCACCTGCCACCATGGCTGACTAAATTTTGTATTTTTGTAGAGATAGGGTTTTGCCGTGTTGGCCAGGCTGGTCTCAAACTCCTGACTTCAAGTGATCCACCCGTCTCGGCCTCCCATAGTGCTGGGATTATAAGCATGAGCCATCGTGCCCAGCTTAGAGAATATAAATTCTTTAGTAGCAAGAACTGGTTCTTTCAACTTGACTTGGATATACAATGGCTATCTGAGCACACAAAATCAGAGTTTAAAATCCTAAACTTTCAGAATGAAAGGAATCTCGGAGATCATGGTAATCCAATCCATTTATTTTACAGAAATGTTAACCATCTGTATCAACATTTTCTCTAAGCTAATAAGGCATTTTCCTCCCAAATGCATGCAACAAAATGGAAGTCTCCTACCCAAACAGAATCCCTAACGCCCCAGTCTTCACAGGCAGTTACCAGTTTCTTTTGTGAAAATACTCTACACAAATACAAGTACACACTTGAGCCTTATAAAATACAAATAATAGCATGAGAGACTTCTTTGCAACTTGATTTTTTAGGCTAAAATAATATGTTTTTAAATAATAAATCTGTATTCACTGAAAAATGTAGACACTAGAATTAAGCTCCCTCATATTACCCGAAGTTTAGTACTAATGAGTCACTAATACACAAAATATACACTTACAGATTTACTTTAGGCTATACAAGTGCCTCCTTTCCATTTTGAGGATGTGATAAACCCCATAAGGAAGTGAAAGATGTGCAAAAAGCAAATGTTTTCCCTACAAGAATACCCCTAAATACATGGTCGTTCAGCACTTTACGATGAGGCATGGAGAGCAGCAATCAATCGTCAACGTTGTATTCTTTTTTGGCGGGGGGGGGGG
>NW_012114600.1:1733820-1736061 GCF_000951035.1 Colobus angolensis palliatus | reverse complement strand
CCCGGGTTCACGCCATTCTCCTGCCTCAGCCTCCAGAGTAGCTGGGACTACAGGTGCCCGCCACCACACCAGGCTAATTTTTTTTTGTATTTTTTAGTAGAGACAGGGTTTCACGGTGTTAGCCAGGGCGGTCTCAATCTCCTGACCTCGTGATCCACCCACTTCAGCCTCCCAAAGTGCTGGGATTACAGGCGTGAGCCACCGCGCCTGGCCTGTATTCTTAATATTCTAATTATTCAACATTTTTATAGTATTAGAACTAAAAAAGAAGCCCCAAGATCCATTTAATATGGTGTTTTCAAACTGCAGGTCAGATGTGAGAAGTGGGTCCTAACATCAATCTAATGGATTACAATCAGTACTTTTTTATAAACCATTTTTAAAACAGTATTTTTTAAATAAAATGAAAATATCATAATGCATCCCATTTAACAAGGGTAAAAACTGTTTCATATTAATTTTTATTTGTTGTGTGTGTCTATACTGGGTTGTGATATAAAATGTCCATCTTGCTATGGATCATGGGCACGAACTTGAAAGTGACTGATTTAAGCTAGCCTCTGGCTTCTAATGAGGTAAAACTATAAGTGTTCTCAGAGAAAGAGGTGTCTGTGCATTCATAAGGACAAGACTCTCACAAAGAACCATCTTCATTCTGACTCATTATTTGAAGTACAATGTCACGTTCTCTTTTCATCAAGATTATTGGGGTATAGGCTTAATTCCAAACTTACTCTTTTTGCAACATAACTTTACCCAGTCAACTAATTGATTAAAACCCAGTAGAAATCCATCTTAGTCACTAGCCATCATTATTATTATTTCAATTATAGGAGCACAGGGATAACAGGAAAACTTAGCTACATCTGCAAATGGCTTTCACATTCTTTGAGCTAGCTCCTTTCCTCCTCAGAATCAGTGAGGCAGAAGCCTGCTGACTCAGCGACAAACCCTGAGGCACATCCAGAGAACTGACAGTCTTGATCTGGTCAAACCAAAAGAAGTAGTACAATTATACTGAAAGACTTAATGAAGGCTCTATCTCTCTTTGCCACCATCTTTCCTCTATCTGATGGAGTTGAGTGCAGAAATCACAATGGGGAGAAAGAAGTTACGTCCAAAACTTTGTGTTTTACTGGAGGCAACAATGGGGTAGAGTGTGGCTGTGGGGGTCAAGAAATGTGTGTTCTGGCTTGAATCTGAGTTTGGTGACAGGGCTTTCAAGTCTTCCAATTGCCCCAGCTCTTCATGTCTTCATTTCTAAAACAAGGGAGTGTGCCACAGCAGTTTAGCCATGAATTATCACCATAGCTGCACTTGCATGGCCCTTGCTATGTCACAGGCTCAAGCATTTTACATAATTGGCTGATTTAATCCTCCCCATGACACTAACAGGCGGGAAATTTTCCCTTATGTTACAGATGGATTTGCATAGATGAGTAGCCGAGAGGTCAAGTAACTTGCCCAAAATGACCCAGTTAGCAAGTGGCTCCAGATGCTGTGCTTTCAACATCATGCAATGTTGCCCCAGCAGAGATCTTTTTAAAAATCACTTGTCCTATCCCCAACTACTCTCCAAAGCCTATGTTACTGAAGATATTTTCTACTAAATAAGCTGTATTTGCTAAATTTCATTTTCCATTTTATTAATCAAAGATGTATCATATGGTCAGAGTTTCTGATCGCATAAAATAAGTTACCACACACATTTACATAATTCCTGCCCAATTAGTATTTAGTGTTTAGTTCTTGTAGGGAAAATTTAGTGTTTTGGTCAACCTAGTAGTTATATCACGTATGATTTCTGTTAGCCCAGGAATCTCAATTAAGACTTAGGGGCCAGGCGCAGTGGCTCATGCCTATAATTCCAAAATTTTGGGAGGTGGAGGCAGGCGGATCACCTGAGGTCAGGAGTTCGAGACCAGCCTGGCCTATGTGGTGAAACCCTGACTCTACTGAAAATACAAAAATAAAAATAAAAATTAGCCAGGCGTGGTGGCGGCCATCTGTAATCCCAGTTACTCAGAAGGCTGAGCCAGGAGAATCTCTTGAACCTGGGAGGCGGAGGTTGCAGTGAGCAGAGATCGCACCATTGCACTCCAGCCTGGGCAACAGAGCAAGCCTCCGTCTCAAAAAAAAAAAAAAAAAAAAAAAAAACAAAACTAACCTTTCCACTAAAGTGAAGATAAGTAGGCAGATGTCTTTTAAAGCTGTACAAAGCCTCAGATTTCTTTCTTTCTT
>NW_012114600.1:1716223-1733770 GCF_000951035.1 Colobus angolensis palliatus | reverse complement strand
TATTTCCCTTTTAGTTCTTCTAGCAGCTGGTCTCAAGGGCAGGAAGGATACCATCGTAGTAGAGGGAACCCGGAAATCAGGCGGAGGCATTCTGGGTTGTCACAGTGACTGGAGGGAGGAGGTGCTGCAGGGGTTGTTGGATACTAGCATTTAATGGGCCAAGGCCCGGGACAGTCCCACCAAAGGGAGAATTTCTCAACCAAGTGCCAAGAGCACTCCTGCTAAGGAACCCCCAAGGGCTGCTTACTGGAGGATGGCAGAGGAAAAGGAGAGACATGGAAGCTCCATTCCTACCATTACCCCCCAACTCTGCCATGTTTCACTGGAAGAACTTCCCTCTCCTGGTGTCTTGTGAGGTCCGTCTTACACCTTTCCATTAATGTTTCCAGTATTTCTACGTTGTAATGCTCCTGCACAGACAGCAAGACACCATTTGGGGAAAGCCACTGTCTTTGTGCAATGATAGAGCTTGTTGTACACAGTCAGAGCCTGAAGGACACATCTGTGCCAGGGCAAACCCCTACCAGTCCACTACGTTTCAAGGAATTGCCTTTGATCTTTCCTTTGTTCTGGGAGAACTCAGCAAGATATCCTCACAGGATAACCAGAGAGTGGCAGAGCAAAACCTCATGACACATGTCGAATGAGGTTTTTGATCCATATTCATTGGCTCTTTTAAAAATATGTATCAAAAAATAATTATGAAATACCACTTCACATCCTCAAGGATAGCTAAAATTGAAAAGACAGATAATACCAAGTGTTGGTGAAAATGTGGAGAAATCAGAACCCCCATACACTGCTGGTGGGAATGTAAAACGGTACAGTCACTTTGGAAAACACCTAGGACTTCCTCAAAAATTTGAACACAGAGTTACCATATGATCCAGCAGTGCCACTCCTAGCTACACACCCAAGAGAATTAAAAATTTGTCTACACAAAAACCTGTAGATAAATGTTCATAACAACATCATGCATAACAGCCCAAAACTGAAAGAAAAAAAAAAGAAATAGACATCAAACTGATGAATGGATAAACAAAATGTGGTATATCCTTAAGGCAGAAAGGATTGAAGTGCTGACACTGCTACAACATGGATGAACCTTAAAAACATGCTAAAAGAAAGACAAGTAACAAAAGGCTAGGTATTATAGGATTTCATTTATTTAAAATGTCAAGCACAGGCAAATCTATAGACAGAAAGTAGATTCGTGGTTGCCAGGGGATGGTGGTAGAAGGAAATGGGGAGTGTCTGCTAATAAATAAGCTTCTTTCTCAGGTGATGAAAATATTGTGAAATTAGTGGTGACAGTTGCACAATTATGTGACTAAACTAAAAACCACAGAATTGAACACTTTTAAAGGTCTAAATTTTATGATATGTCTCAATAAAGCTATTATTAAAGAATAAATATGAATGGAGTTTCTACCTTGTGGCAGACACTTTTCCAGCCATTGAGGGGATTCCGCAATGTACAAAGAAGACAGTGCACTTGATCTCATGGAATTCGCAATTCTAGTAAATAAATAAGCAAATGGAAGTGAACTGCATGCTCCTGCATATACAACCACTGGAGCACGCCCAGGGCACAGTGTTCAGTTCCACATTCACATGGACTCCTGCCAGACATTCTTGCCCAATGTGGCTCTGGGACACTCACATGGGCCCCCCACAGGTCTCCTCTCAAAGCCACCACACAGCAGCTCCCTGGCCAAGGCCCCATTCCAGAAACTCACCCGCGTCTCCAGGTATCCAAGTTCTTCATGGATCCAGCTTGCACTCTTCTTTCAGCCTCCCTGGTTTCTTCTACCCACTCACTTTTATCCTTATTCGTTCATTTAGCAAATTATTTAACACGTATTTACTGAGGGCTATAGTAGCTAGAATGCTTTGGGCCAAAATATATAGAAATTTGCATCCAGTTTGGACTCAAAACTGTTTAAACAATAGGGACAATTATTGTTTCCTGAACAGGATGTCCACACTGCAAGCATGGGGCTCTGTTTCTCTAGTCCATTTGGTTCTACCCTCACCAGTGTGTTATCATTGTCCTCAGGCAGACATTGAGGGCAGCAACAATGGGGGCACAGGCTTTCTTGATTAGATCTAGCAAGAAAGAGAGAGGAAAAACTATCCTTCAACCGTGGAATAGAAATCCATGTTTTCAGCCTATCTGGGCCAATCTAGATCAAGTGTCTTCAGGTGCAGTGAAATGCCACGCGTTGATTGATATCAGCCACATTCCTGGGCCAGTCACTCCAGAGGAGATGGGGTTTACCAGGATTGATTGAGGATGAAATCCTAGAGCTGGAGGAGGAGCTAGCACTCCCTGAAGCCTGTGGGATACACAGGAAGGAGGAAGAAGGAAGGAGATCAGTCTGATTTTCTGTTCATGATAAATTATTTACCTGTCTGCTCCTTAAGCTCATGCCAGGTACTAAGTGCTTTTCTGTGTGCTAGGAATAGTTTATCTTATTTATTTGTATATTTATTTCAGAGACAGGGTCTCACTCTGCCACCCATGCTGGAGTGAAGTGGTGTGATCATAGCTCACTATAGCCTGGAATTCCTGGGTTCAAGTGATCCTCCCAACTCAGCATCCTGAGTAGCTGGGACTGCAGGTGTGTGCACACCTGGCTAAGTTTTTAAAATTATTATTATTTTTTTTTTGTAGAGACAGGAGTCTCACTGTGTTTCCCAGGCTAGTCTCAAACTCCTTGCCTCAAACAATCCTCCCACCTTGGCCTCCCAAAATGCTGAAAATGCTGGGATTACAGATACCACTTGGTCTAGGGATAGTTTACTTTTTATTTGATGAACGACTATATTTACAGTTTAAACTGCTACAAAATCTTCCCCAAGTAACAATGTGTTCTCTCTCCTACTTACAGCATTTCAAAGTCAGTGACACCTGATATGGGGTGATATTTAACAAGTGCTTAACACTCCCAATGTCACATTCTATATGCAGCCACTCCTACTACATTTATGGCCAACCCTGCCCATATCCCACAAGATTCTCATGAGCAGAGGTGTGCCCTCTAGGAGAAAGTCTTCACTTGGCTCCACCCATGCAATATGCTATAAAACCGATGCCAAATTTTCTGCTAGAAAGCTCTATACTTCGCTACCAGAAAGACTGGGTCAAGCGTTGGTCAGATTATTAGCCTATGTTTAGAAAGTTATTTGGACATCTTGGAAATATCTCAGAAATATTTTGAAAATCTGAAATTGTTTAGAAATATTTGGATTCTTTGGAAATTGCTATTTGATCTTTTTTGTTTTTTAATTCCTACAATAAGGCGAATTTAAGGCATCTATAAAATATAGAGCTACCCCACCGCCACAGACATACATGCCATAATTTCCCCACTTAACCAAAAATGTGATTTCAGGTGAAATCAAAGTGAATATGAGCATTAATTCTAAACTCCATGTGTGATTAATCACAATTATAATCTTGTCTATACAATCTTATAAGTGCAAGGCAAAGAGACTTGCCAATGTAACGGGAAGGAGAAAAGCCAACTGGTTGGAAGAGAGTTGCAATTAATTGATTAAATTGATAGGCAGCAAATGCAGAGATTCTGGTCTCTCAGGAAAGAAGTTTTCAAGATAATACTGAGACTTAAATTCAACTGACATCATTATTAACAATACTAACTATGAATAATACCTATTTCTACCATGCTTTATTATTTATAAAATTCTTTTACATGCATTATCTCATCTGCTATCAAAACCACCTTATTAGATGGAGAGGAGGTGTTTCCATTGCATAGATGAAGAAACCAACAAGCAAGGTAAAAGGTTACCTCTCACGCCACAAAGGTAGCAAGTTCAGAAGATGAAGCTCACCCCCAAGTCTGATTGTTCCTGAACTGCACCCAGCTCTCTCACTTCCATTGTCTTGTGGGGAGCATTCATATTTATTATTATTATTATTATTATTATTATTTTAGATGGAGTCTTGCTCTGTCACCCAGGCTGTAGTGCGGTGGCACATTCTCAGCTCACTACAACCTCTACCTCCTAGGTTCAAGCGATTGTCCTGCCTCAGCCTCCCAAGTAGCTGGCATTACAGGTGCGTGCCACCATGCCCGGCTAATTTTTGTATTTTTAATAGAGACGGGGTTTCCCCATATTGGCCAGGCTGGTCTCAAACTTTTGACCTCAAGTAACACGCCCACCTTGGCCTCCCAAAAGGCTGGGATTACAGCCTTGAGCCACTGCAACCGGGCGCATTCATATTTTACTGCACCCAGCACGAAGTAGAAATTCAAAAATGATTGTCAATGGCTAAATTAGAAGGATTGCCAGCAGAAACAAATTGAGTGATCTGCAACAAGTAACAGTGAGAATCAGAATCATCATTAAGGAAATTTCCGGCTGCATTTTTAGAAACAGGGAGAGTTAACTAATGTAACTGTCTTTAAGTATTTATGGAAAATTGAATGATGGCACAGTTAAGTAATTTTTCTCCGTGATTTAAAACATCTTTTTTGGCTATGCGCGGTGGCTCACGCCTGTAATCGTAGCATTTTGGGAGACTTAGGTGGGAGGATTCTTTGAGCCCAGGAGTTTGAGATAAGCCTGAGCAATATGGTGAGACCCTCATCTCTACAAAATATTTTAAAAATTAGCCGGGCGTGGTGGCATGTATCTGTGGTCCCAGTATTCGTGGGGTAGTTGGGGTAGTGAGGGATGAGAAGGGGACTGAAGTGGGAAGACTGTTTGAGCCCGGGAGGTCAAGGCTGCCAGTGAGCCATCTTGGCGCGACTGCATTCCGGCCAGCATAAGCAACAGAGCAAGATCCTGTCTCAAAAGGAAAAAAAAATTATCTTTTTCAAAATGTGCACTATAAACGTTGATTGTTGCTGTCATCTAAAAAGATCTTTATTATGTCCATGATGTTTATTAATAGGTTCCATTTGTTGTGTTTACCCAAGCACTCGGTATATAGATTATCTGGTTTAACCCTCACGATCACTGTATAAGTGGGAATTGTTAACTGCATTTCATAGATAAGGAAGCTGCAGCTTGGAAGAGTTAACTGTCGTTTCTCAGCTCCCACAGGAGGAAGTTATAGAACTGGGATTAGAAGAGCGCATTCTCTTAATGTCTTTCTCCTGGGCCAGGTTTAGGGGGCATGCGGGTGGGGAACAAGTTCCTCAAAAACTTCTTCTAAAGAGCAGATGCAAAAAGTATGGTTCTTAGTAGCAATAGCATTGACCACAATTCTTAGAAATATCTGAAATGTATTTAGCAAACCTCAAACCTTACTTGAAATTAATAAATACAAGGTGAAAGAATAAGATACACCTGGACAATTTCATCTTTTCCCTGTTCATTTAAAGCAATTGAATATGTGTGAGTTTAGTCCAAACTCTTGTAATTAATACTGAAAGTATTTAAGGTACCAGAATTTTAATTACATGTTCCCAGAATACCAATAAGTGTTGCAAATATTTTGTTATAAAATGCATGCACCTTCCCTAGTAAATGTGCTTGTTTTTCCTGATGTGTAAAACTTAGAGGAACACCTAGGAGATTTTTAATATTACGTTTATTGCATTGGTAACCCTTTAAAATCTATTGTTTGTGTTATTGGTATCTTCCTTAAAAAGATACGATCAATTAAGTAATTTGAGTGTAGGAAGAATTAACATTGTTCGATAAAATTGTTCAAGACCAATCCAGAGTCATCATCTCAAATATTGCTCAAGACTGAACATAAAAGTATTCCAGGTGTTCTACAGCCACAAGAAAATATATAGAAGTGCATAGCCCTGCCCTCCAAAAGTTTAAATTTAATGAAAATAGAAAAGGAAAGCAGACCTAGCCATATGTTTAGTAGATCATTAGCCAGGCTCCAGAGAATGCGGTGGCATCAGGAAGACGAACAGGTTACTATGAAAACTTTGAAACCCAGATTCCTTGAGAGGTAAATGCTGCCTGCCCCCTGTAGCCTGGTTAGTGAGCTCTTCAGCAGATGGTGGATTTATCTTTCTTATTTCACTCTTGCATTTAACCCAAAACAGGGAGAATTCTCAATTTCCAAACCAGATGTGCGTGACTGTTTAACTCCAGGAAAAAACACAAAGAAATAGCTGGTGACTTTCTCTTTAGGAGGCACTGTTACGAGGTGAGGACTGGGGTTTCTTTTTGTAGCTAATGTGACTTTTATTCTATTTAAAAGCATTGAAGATTCCTAACTTTGCTAAGAAAGAAAAGACCTTCCTTAGCAAAGACTTCCCTTTCCTCCCATGGAAAATTCTGCCAATCCTCCCCACCCCCTCTCAATTCACCTATAACACTTGTTACTAGAAAGAGCTGTGAGTTGGGGCCAACTCAGAGTGTGGTGCTTTTTTCTTATGAATATGATCTGCCTCGGGAAATTTGCATACGCTTGCCTTCAAAGGAAGAGGAGGAATAATACATTTAATTAGCTCACTGCACTTCTTGAAATGTATCTGAAAGCAGATGACAGATCTCCATAATCAAACTACCACCTACACTTGAATTTTACACTATTTTCTCAAAAGTGGTATGTACTGGTTTATAACTGTAGTTACTTATAAATACATGAAGTTATTTTTATATTGTTTTCTATCCTGGAGGTAGCTTTTGCCTATACATAAATTAGAAAGGGAGGTCACCTTTGGAAGGGAAAATTCATAATTCATTGCTGGTGAATTCTATACTAATTGTACAGAATAAATGTATTTGTGTACTATCAACACCAAGAAGGGCTTCCACTGGCCCAGCACATACAGCATTTTTACTTTTTTACTTCAATTAACAGACTTCAATGTGTAATCCTTAGAAATAATGACTAATTCTTCTGACTGCAAACTTATGAAAATATTTTAAGGATGGTTTGAGTCTAGCATCCCACCATGTAAAATGTAACACTATACACAGTGCTTCAAATACAGGATATCATACTAAAAATGTTACCTTCATTCATTTTACTTGCTATTTAAATTGACTGGTTTCCCCTCACAGTACCTTGTTAAGATTATTATTCTTTCAGATAAAATAGCTACTATGTGTCAGATACCAGAGATACAAAATACATAAGGCATAATTCCTTCTCCTAACACAGCAAAATCTAGTCAGGGATAGAGACATAAATAATTACAGACAGCTCTGAGATCCCAGAGGGAAAAGTGAGATATTCTTCTAGGGAGATGTTGAGAAGCCTTCCGGGGGACTACCATCCAAGTGCGGTCCTGAAGATAAAGCAAAAATTCAACAGAAAAAAGATAGGAAGAAAGTTATGACTGGAATTTTCTGGAATTGCTGTCTCTGTGAGGTTGGAACATAGGGTGAAGATGGGTGTTGATTAACATCACTTTGGATGTAGTTTTTAAAACAGAACTGGCATCCATTGGCCAGGTGTGGTGGCTCATTCCCGTCATCCCAGCACTTTGGGAGGCTAAGGTGGGAGCATCACTTGAGCCTAGGAGTTTGAGACCAGCTTGGGTAACATATTCTGTCTCTAATAAATAAGATAAATAAATAACAAAAATAGAAAATTTAGCTGGGCAAGATGGCATGTGCCTGTGGTCCCAGCTACTTGGGAGCCTGGGGCAGGAGGATTGCCTGAGCTGTGATCATACCACTGTACTCCAGCCCAGGTGACAGAGTGAGACCCTGTCTCAAAAACAAACGAACAAAAAGAACTGCCATCCATAGTCTACTAAATGTTACTTATGACTTGACTATGCCTTCATTTTTTAAATAGACTTTAATAATTCATATGATTAAAATAAGAACCGTAACATCATTAATAGGCAAAAGGCAGTGAAGAATAATTCCAAAAAATAAGCATTCAATTGAATAAATGTTAATGGACACTATTTTTATTTGTTTATAATAGATAAACTTTATATACATGTGTATATATTGATATTATGTTTAATTTATTTTAAATATATTTAATTCATAATTTATAAACACTCATAATTCATATACACATAATTGTTTTATGCATAATTTACCAAAATATATTGTAAAATAATATATAATATGTAATAATAAAATACAATAAATATATTATAAATCATACATAATAAATAAATAAAAGCTGGGTCTTCTTTATTTGGCACCTATTGTATTCCAGGGTATGTTCTAGTCATCAGGGAAACAGAGGTAAACAGGGCAGATAAAATCCCTGCCTTCAAGGGACTTACATTACAGAGGGATGTGGGCAACAAATAAATGTAATATAAAATAGGCTGGGCATGGTGGCTCAGGCCTGTAATCCCAGCACTTTGGGAGGCCAAGGAGGGTGGATCACCTGAGGTCAGGAGTTCAAGACCAGCCTGACCAACATGGTGAAACCCCATCTCTACTAAAAATATAAAAATTAGCCGGGCATTGTTGTGGGCGCCTGTAATCCCAGCTACTCAGGAGGCTGAAGCAGGAGAATCGCTCGATGCTGGAAGGCGGAGGTTGCAGTCAGTCAAGATCAAGCCATTGCACTCCAGTTCCATCTCCCAAAAAAAAAAAAAAGTAATATAAAATAAAATAATGTAAAGCTTAAGAGACTTGGGGAGATATTGAAGCATTAATTACAATAAATTGTGTGTGTGTGTGTGTGTTTCTGTTTCCTGGTGCTAGCTTGCCCTCTAGAATCACCATAATCATTATAATGCTTATAAGCTTAAAGAAAATTGTGTGTGATAGATTTATCATCTCTCTAGTTTTCCTAATAAATGCAATTTCCTGCGTTTATTATGTAAAATGTAAATTTGAATAGCAGTATTAGTGGTTTCCTTAAAAAGAGACAGACAGTAAACTGCCATGGTGGTGAAGAGTAAAGATTCTAGAAACAAACTTCCTAGGCTCAGCTCTCATAGCATCTCAAGTTCCTCATCTGCAAATAATAATAATACCCACCCACCTCATGGGGTTGTTCTAGTGTTAAATAACTTAATATATCAATTATTTAGAACAGTACTAAGTACATAATAAGAATGCAAAAATACCGCCTATCATTATTATTAAAATGTTAACAAACTTGCACATTAACAAGCCAGTGTTTGAAGTAAGTTCAAGACTCAAAAAAATGTCATGAAAAGCTATGACTTTCCCAGCCAGGAGTGGTGCTGGTGCACCTAAATCCCCAGCTACTACAGAGGCTGAGGTGGGAGGATCACTTAAGCCCACGAGAAAGAGGCTGCAGTGAGCCATGGTCATGCCATTGCATTCCAGCCTGTGCGACAAAGCAAGACTCTGTCTAAGAAAAAAAAAAGAAGAGGGAAAAAAAAAAGAAACTATGACTTTCTCTTGATCCACAATAGATACTATAAGTGACATGATGTTAAAAAATGAAGAAAAGAAAAGAGAAAGGAAGGAAAGAAAGAAGAGGAGAAAGGAGGAAGGGATGAGGAGGAGGAGAGGAGAAAATGGGAGGAAGAGAGATAGAAAACTTCCCAGAAGTAGGAAAGGGATATATCCACCACCGCAGAGATTTAGAGGCTAGTCAACTTAGAGTTTGGGAGTTCTTCCCACAGTTACAACATGCCACTCTTCCTGCGCAAATGAGTAAGATCATTCATCTTGAAGGTAATAGGCAAAGCAAACTATTTCCCACTTCCATCCACCTTGCAGCTTTTCAAATGCATTTCAACTAGCCCTTTGCAATTAGCAATTGTTTCTCTAGTGGTTTCAAAGCTACTTGATCCTCTTATAGCACTTTATTTCTGTACATTATTCATACATATGTTGAGAAGCTAACATAATAAGGTGGTTGCTCAATGAAGTTTTCACTTAGTGACCGTTATTCATTCTAGTCAACAACTATGTAGTTTTTCCTCACCCTAAGAGAGTGGAGAAGGCTTCACAGAGGGCATGATATTTGAGTTGGGTCTTGAGAGACAAGAGCATGTCCATGAAGGGTAGAATATGCAAGTTCAGGAAGTGATGATAAGTTTTAGAGGATAACATCTACATGTTTGATATCATATTTCACTCATAACTGAATGGTATTAATACACAGGTCAACTTTTGTTAGCTGTTGCTACTGTAGATACGTTTTTTTCCCTTCTTGCCACTACCTCCCACACAGACATGTACAAATAGATATTCACACACATTCATAAGCATGAGAGCTGTGTTTTAAGTTCAAGTAGAGAAGCAGTGTTTAGTGAGGAAGAGACAAAACACAAGGAAGAGAAAAGCATTTAAGAATCTAATTATTACTAAACTAGTTTTGTACCCTTGGTAGAAAGAGGGGAAGACAGCAAACAGCTATCTATTCAAGAGTGACCTGTGAGATTTCTGTGAGATGCTTAGTGTCACGCTAAGTTCCTGCTATGAAGAAAGTCTGATAAAGAAGACAGCCCATGTAGCACCCTGGCATAGGCAGACATTGCTCTTCTCCAAAGGGCCATGTTAGCCATGAAGCTTCTCCAAGTGGTTTCAGGTGAGCAAGGACTGGAACAGAGGAACAGATGAGATGCTAAGTGGTGACCACTGCAGGCAAATTAAGCTATATGGTGTGAGCACTTATGAAGCACCACATTGGAAACTCCTAGAAATGGGCCACGTGTGATGGCTCACACCTGTAATCCCAGCACTTTGGGAGGCCAAGGTATGTGGATCACTTGAGTTCAGGAGTTCAACACCAGCCTGGGCAATAAGGCAAAACCCTGTCTCCACCAAAAATACAAAAATTAGTCAGGCATGGTGGCGCGCCCCCATGGTCCCAGCTACTTGGGGGGCTAAAGTGGGAGGATGGTATGAGCCCAGGAGGCAGAGGTTACAGTGAGCTGAGATCACATTACTCCAACCTGGGTGATAGAGTGAAACCCTGTCTCAAAAAAAGAAATTTCTAGAAATGGACAGGGGTGCACTTTTACAAGTTTTTAAATACAATGGCTAATTAAGAGCTTGTACTAAGAGTAGAAAGAATATTGGTTCTGGCCTTTATTCAACACATCTGCATGGTCTGTCACGTGCTCAGCACTGGCAGTACAGAGCAAAACAAATATCCCTGTCCTCAAGAAGCTTATATCAGAGCAGATAACAGATACAGTAAATAGGTAAATTATAAGATATGCTAGAAGATGATCAATAGTAGAGTAAAAATAATAATAAAGCAGAATAAAGAGAATGAGAAATGCATCTCTCAAGTGGGAGTTGAAATTTTAAATGAAGTAGCCAAGTGACCTATGAGCAAAGACTTGAAGGAGGTAAGAAGCGAGCCCTGCCAAGAACTGAGGGAAGAACACATCAGGCAGGGGAGCAGCCGCGGAAAAAGCTCTGAGGTGGAATGTGGCCAAAAGGCACTGTCTGTGTGTCTGAAGAAAAGCAAGGAGACCAGCGTGGCTGAAGAAGAATAAGCTGGCAGGGGGTTGGAGGCTTGTGGCAAGGGGAGGCTACTACTCTTGTTCTCTTTTACTTACATTATTGGTATCTGTCAGTATTTTAAGTTACTTAAATATTTTATAATGTTTGCTTTAACTAAACGTTGATCCTACACCCTATCTAATCCACTTACCCAGGCATACGTAAATTGCAATACTTTGCAATAAGCCAAAAATAAACAAAGAATGAGGATACCAATACCACTGTCATTCCCTTCTGCACTGGATCTATCACATTTTATATACATCAGAATCTGTCACATATTATGTATGATGACCATCTGACATCACGTGGAGTGTGGGTGATGGCATCAATGTATAAATTGATATTAACAACACAATTTCTTATTTTTTATTAGAATAAAATATAAATATTAATACAAGTTCAAGTATGTTCCTCCAGCCCCCATTCCTCTCCCCCTAGAGATGTTGTGCACTCCTGAGGAAGATTAACTTCCTCGGGAACATCTGGACTAGAGAAGCCAAGGCTGAGGTCTTCAGCTTGGGATGGGTTGTGGGTTCTGGGAAACCTCTCTGGACTCCATCGAGGGAGGGACTTTTCTATGAGTTGCAGAGAATGAAGGCCAAGAAAGTGATCCAAAAGGCACTGTCTGAGGAGGAAATTAATACAAAATGGGACCATGTGCTCCAAAGAAACTGTCGGTTCAAAAGAGCAGGGCAAACATGGAAAAATCCAGGAAGAGATAATGAAATAGAAACTGAAAATAGGATTCAATTCTTTCTTGTGAGTTTTGAAAAAAAAAATCTAATCCCTGAAAGGTTCAGAGTGTAAAGGTTTTGCCAGAAACAAAAGGTTTTGCGGAATCCTTGCTCAATCCGTGCCAGTTTCTACCCCACTCCCTCTCATCCCCACTCCCATTCCCAGATCAGCAGACCAACTTGTGCCTGTTTGCTCCAAGTTTTCCCAGTTCTAGCAATGAAAACGTTACATCCTGGGAAATCTCTCAATCTCAGGAAAACCATGACAAATGGTCACCCTACTCCCAGATTGAACAGTCCACAGTTTTGGAATACCAGGAGTGTCAGAAGAGAAGCAAAAGAGTTTGATGCTGATTAGGGTTTTGAAGTCTTTGCCTAGGAACTGATTGGGACAACTCTAAATTGTCTGAGATTTCTTTCCCCATCATTTAGCATAATGGGACTCAAAATACGAATTAAATTCAATTATAGAAAAATGCACTTATGTTTCCTGCACACGTGAGTCTGTGGCCTAAATTTCTCTGTCTCTCTCTCTTAATTACACACACACACATATACACACAAACACAAACACACACACACACACAAGTCTGGAGGAAGTTAGTTGATATTGAGGACAATAACTTTTTATTCCTATGTCTCTGAATTGTTTAAATTTTTAATACGATGAATTTATTTATCACTTGTCCCATTTAAAAATAAAAGAAAGAAAATATGTTTTTCCTGCAAGTCAGGAGGGCATATACCTATTTTATAGTGGACAGATCACCAAAAGACAAATGGGCAGAATGAAAATATGAAAAAGACTCAACTTGAGAGAAGGGGAAAACCCAAGGAAAAGTGATCATTAGAATGTGGCATGAACTAGAGAGGTAGAAAAAAGATGAGTTTTTTGTTTGTTTAGGTAAAGTTTCTGTAGGCTGATGGACTAGAAAGAAAACATCAACAATGTTTACAGTAGAGAAAAACTTGAGGTTCGAAAAGCAGAGAATAATGTGACTCAAAGACAATCTCCCATGCCCCTGACCAGCCTTGTGCTCAGCAACCCTGGGGCAGCACTGGATGCTGGACCAGCCCCTCCCTGAGCAGCCCCTCTCAGACTTGCCTACTCAGTTTGTTATGCCCTTTTCTCTCTGGGCTCTTGCCTTTGGCAGCTTCCAAGCGGCCCCACGGGTTTAATTAGCACTTTCATGCAGACAGTTCCCAAAGCGCATCCATCTCCAGAGGTGACCCTCTCTCCTGGGTCACATTCTTCATTTCTAATTCCCTGCTAGTACCCTGTCCTAATATGTCAAAAACAGAACCCATAATCCCCCTCATCTTCCTGTTTCCATTTGTTGTTAGTGATAGTACTATCATGCCCCAGCCATATAATTTTGGGTCAGAATCTCTTTTCTCCTCTTCATCCCTTTCCCTGTTTTGTGCAATCAGTTGCTTGTATCTGTTGAATCTTCCTTGTGTGTATCTTTCAATTCTGCCTTTGAGTTGGGCCTGAAATAGTCCCTACAACCTTTCACCTAAACTGCTGCAATAGTAGGTTAGGTTCCTCTCTGAGGACAACCACAATTCATTTCACACACTGCTGGAAATCTCTTGGAAACAAATTTATCCATTCAACACAAATATACTGAGCACCTGTTCACATACCAGGCACTGTTCTAGGCCTTCTAGGCCCAGGTGAATCAGAAGTAAATAAGACAAGATCTCAGCTCTCCTAGAGCTTACATTCTAGTGAGCTGTGACAGACAATTAACAAGAGACCACAGAGGTAAATAAAACTTCAGAAAATAAGTGCCTTGAAAGACCAGTAGATGGGTAATTGCATTGGTAGGGGGTGAGTAGAACTGACAGCTTTTGATAGCGTGGTCAAGAAAGGCTTCTCTGAAGAAAGACCCCAGGGCTGAGACCTGACTGAGCTAAGCCTTGCATCTCAGGGCTAAACATGTCAGGAAGAAAAGCCAGAAAGGGAGAAAGGCCTAGGCAGGGGCGGCTCACAGAGTGCCTTGTAGGAGTCTGGATTTTGTCCTTACTGTGAAGGAAACACATTGGAGGGTTTTAAGCAGTGATCAGATCTAAGCCAATTTAGTATGTTAAAAGATTACTCCAGCAACTATGTGGTGAATGGCTTGTATGGGGCTGGGGTATGGAAAAGATGATAGCAAAGAGAAACTTAGGAGCTACTGAAGTTGTTCAAGTGAGAGATGATGGTAACTTTTATTGGGGAGGCACCAAAAATATGTTGAGAGGTGGTTTGGAGTGTTGAGTTAAGAGGAATTGATTGATAGGTTTATTGTGGGGCATGAAGGAAATCATCAATGCTGATATAGTCTAGGGATGTGTCCCCTCTGAATCTCATGTTGAGATGAAATACCTGTTGTTGTTGGAGGCGGGGCCATGTGGGAGGTGATTGGATCATGGGGGCAGATCCTTTAGGACTTGGTGCTATCCTTGTGATAGTGAGTGAGTTCCCCCAAGCTCTGGTTAAGTGTGTGGCTCCTCCCCTTTACTCTCTTTCTCTTGCTCCTGCTCTCACCAGGTGACACACTGGCTCCCACTTCGCCTTCCACCATGAGTAAAAGCTCCCTGAGTCCTCCCCAGAAACCAAGCAGATGCCGATGCTATGCTTCCTGTACAGCCTGCAGAAACTTGAGCCAATTAAACAGCTTTTTCTTATAAATTACCCAATCTCGGGTATTTCTTTATAGCAACACAAGAACAGCTTAATTCAGATGCCTTCACAGTTTTGGCCTGAGCAACCATGTGGCAAAAGTCTATTAACTAAGATGATAAATATTGGGTAACGAGTAGGTTTGGAGGGCAAGGACCAACACATGTTAAGTTGGAGATGCCTGTTAGACATTTGTGGTAGGATGATATTTTAAGCATTTTTCTTGCATAATTTCTTGCTTTTTATCTTGAAAAATCCCAAGCATACACAAAAAAAGAAAGAGCAAAATAATAGACTCCCATGTATCCATCATCCAACCTCAACAATTACCAGTATTTAGCAAATCATGTTTCGTTTCTACCCACACATGTACAGTTGCCCTCACCCCACCCAGCTGGTGTATTTTAGAGTAATTTCCAGACATTATGGCATTTTACTCACAAATTCTTTTTTTCTAATAGTTGGACATCCTTTTATAACATATTCGCAAAGCTATGATCAAATCTAACAAAACTACCACCAATTTCTTCATAGCATCAACTATCCAACACCCATTGTTTAAAATTTTCTAATTGCTGGAATGTAATTAAGAGCTTAGAAACAAACCCTTGAATATACTATCAAATGACTTTTGACAAGCATGACAAGACCATCCAATGTAGAAAAGACGGTTTTCAACAGATGGTGCTGGGAAAACATGCAAAAGAATGAAATGGGAACTTCACCTAAGGCTGTATGCAAAAAAAAAAAAAAATCAAAATAGATCAAAAATCTAACAGCTACACTATAAATATCTTAGAAAAAAACATGAATATATATCTTCATGACATTAGATTTGGCAATGATTTCTTGGATTTGACAGCGAAAGACAGATCAACTGGGGTTCATCAAAATGTAAACCATTTGCACATCAAAGGATATTATCAACCAAGTGAAAAGGCAACTCATGAAATATCATAAAATATTTGTAAATTACATATCTAATAAGGAGTTAATATCCAAAATATGTAATGAACTCCAATAGCTCAACAACAACAACAATAACAAAAAATTTTAAGTGGGCAAAGGACTTGAATAGACCTTTCTCCAAAGAAGATGTACAAAAGCCAATAAGCACATTAAATGATGCTCAACATCACTAGTCACTAGGTAAATACAAATAAAAACCACAATTAGATACTACCCAACACCCATTAGGATGGCCATTATTAAAAAACAAACAAACAAAAAACCCAGAGAATTAGTGTTGGTGAGGATGTGGAGAAATTGAAACCCACATTGCCGGTGGAAATATAAAATGGTACAGCCACTGTGGAAAACAGTATGGTGATTCCTCCAAAAATTCAAAATAGGCTACCATATGATCCAGCAATTCCCCTTCTGAATATACACCCAAAAAAATTGAAAGCAGAGACTCAACAGATATTTGTACACCCATTTTCATACAGCATTATTCACAATAGCCAAAACGTAGAAGCAATCCAATGGTTCCTGGACAGATGAATGAATAAACAAAATGTGGTATATACATACCAGAGAATATTATTCAGCTTCTAAAAGGAAGGAAATTCTAACATATGCTACAGCATGGATGAAACTGAAAGACATTTGGTAAGTGAAATAAGTCATTCACAAAAGGACAAAGAGCTGTTTGATTCCATTCATACAAAGTACTTAACAGTAGTCAAATTTACAAACACAAAAATAGAATGGAGGTTGCCAGTAGAGGGGTTAAGAGGAATGGGGAAAGGATAGTATTTTTTTTTTCATGTGTATACAGTTTCAGTTTTGCAAAATAAAAACAGTTCTGGATATTGATTACACAAAAATGTGAATGGACTTAACACTACTGAACTATATGCTTAAAATGGTTAATATGGTAAACTTATGTTACCATAATAAAAAACATTTCCACTTGCATCATAAATGTCTTTCTACAGTTGGTTGGTTTAAATAGGGATTCAAACAAAGTCCACACATTGCATTTAGTGTTTTGGTTTCTTAATTCTCTATTAACTGATAGCAATTCTATGTCACCCAAACCCCTTTTTAATCTTTCATTGTTGAAGAAACCAAGTTGTTTGGTTCATTAAATTTCCATATTCTGGATTGGCTGATTGCATTCTTATGGTATCATTTAACATGTTCTATTTCCTATCCTTGGTAGCTAAGTCTAAAGGGTTGATTAGATTCAGGTTCCAGGTTTTGGTAATAATATTTCCTAGGCAACACTGTGTACTTTCTATTGTATCACGTCAGGAAGCACTTGCTGTGCCACTCTTTTTCTGATGTTAAGATTGATGCCTGAATGCAGGCAAGTGTTGTCAGCCTCATCTATCTATTATAAAGTTCTCCATCAACTTTTCACCCAGCAGTTCTAGCAGCCATAGATGACCATTAATAATCTACATCCATTATTTCCTTATGGGATCCAAAAAGGAGATTTTTCTAATTCTGTCATTCTCTCAGCACTCATTAGTTGGAATTCTTTTATAAAAATGACTTTTTTCATCAGAACTATTTGATAACTCTAAAGTTTGTTTAAGAAGTCAGGAAAAATGTTTTATTCTTTCCCTTATTCATTAGTTTTCAGAATAATGGGCTAATGCCTAGCAACTGTCTTTTTTTCTTTTTTCTTTTTTTTTTTTTTACTATTATACTTTAAGTTCTGGGGTACATGTGTATAACGTGCAGGTTTGTTACATATGTATACTTGTGCCATGTTGGTGTGCTGCACCCATCAACACGTCAGCACCCATCAACTCGTCATTTACATCA
>NW_012114600.1:1628018-1712058 GCF_000951035.1 Colobus angolensis palliatus | reverse complement strand
AACCCGACCTTTCTCTCTGGCTGCCCTTAAGATTTTTTCCTTCATTTCAACTTTGGTGAATCTGACAGTTGTGTGTCTTGGAGTTGCTCTTCTCAAGGAATATCTTTGTGGCATTCTCTGTATTTCCTGAATTTGAATGTTGGCCTGCCCTACTAGCTTGGGGAAGTTCTCCTGGATGATATCCTGAAGAGTGTTTTCCAACTTGGTTCCATTTTCCCCCTTACTTTCAGGCACCCCAATCAGATGTAGATTTGGTCTCTTCACATAATCCCATACTTCTTGAAGGCTTTGTTGATTTCTTTTTCCTCTTTTTTCTTTAGACTTCTCTTCTTGCTTCATTTCATTCATTTGATCCTCAATCACTGATACTCTTTCTTCTAGTTGATTGAGTCGGTTACTGAAGCTTGGGCATTTGTCACATATTTCTCGTGTCATGGTTTTTATCTCTGTTGGTTCATTTATGGCCTTCTCTGCATTGATTACTCTCGTTATCCATTCTTCCATTCTTTTTTCAAGATTTTTAGTTTCTTTGCGCTGGGTACGTAATTCCTCCTTTAGCTCTGAGAAGTCTGATGGACTGAAGCCTTCTTCTCTCAACTCATCAAAGTCATTCTTTGTCCAGCTTTGATCCGTTGCTGGCGATGAGCTGCATTCCTTTGGAGGGGGAGATACGCTCTTATTTTTTGAATTTCCAGCTTTTCTGCCTTGCTTTTTCCCCATCTTTGTGGTTTTATCTGCCTTTGGTCTTTGATGATGGTAATGTACTGATGGGGTTTTGGTGTGGGTGTCCTTCCTGTTTGTTAGTTTTCCTTCTAACAGTCAGGACCTTCAGCTGTAGATCTGTTGGAGATTGTTTGAGGTCCACTCCAGATCCTGTTTGCCTGGGTATCAGCAGCAGAGGCTGCAGAAGATAGAATATTGCTGAACAGCGAGTGTACCCATCTGGTTCTTGCTTTGGAAGCTTCGTCTCAGGGGTGTACCCCGCCGTGTGAGGTGTGGGGTGTCGGTCTGCCCCTAGTGGGGGATGTCTCCCAGTTAGGCTACTCAGGGGTCAGGGACCCACTTGAGCAGGCAGTCTGTCCATTCTCAGATCTCAACCTCTGTGTTGGGAGATCCACTGCTCTCTTCAAAGCTGTCAGACAGGGTCGTTTGCATCTGCAGAGGTTTCTGCCATTTTTTTTTTTTTTTTTTTTTGTATGTTTAGCTGTGCTCTGTCCCCAGAGGTGAAGTCTACAGAGACAGGTAGGCCTCCTTGAGCTGCTGTGGGCTCTACCCAGTTCAAGCTTCCCAGCGGCTTTGTTTACCTACTTAAGCCTCAGCAATGGTGGGCACCCCTCCCCCAGCCTCACTGCTGCCTTGCTGTTAGATTGCAGACTGCTGTGCTAGCAATGAGGGAGGCTCCGTGGGTGTGGGACCCTCCCCGCCAGGTGTGGGATATAATCTCCTGGTGTGCTGTTTGCTAAGACCCTTGGTAAAGCACAGTATTGGGGTGGGAGTTACCCGATTTTCCATGTGTTGTATGTCTCATTTCCCCTGGCTAGGAAAAGGGATTCCAATCTTCCTCCTTGTGCTTCCCAGGTGAGGCGATGCCTCACCCTGCTTCAGCTCTCGCTGGCCAGGCTGCAGCTGACCAGCACCGATTGTCCCACACTCCCTAGTGAGATGAACCTGGTACCTCAGTTGAAAATGCAAAAATCACCCGTCTTCTGTGTGGCTCACTCTGGGAGCTGGAGACTGGAGCTGTTCCTGTTTGCCCATCTTGCTCTGCCTCCCCCGTCTCTTTTTTTCTTTCTTTTCTTTTTTTTTTTTTTTTTTTTTTTTTTTTTTTTTTTTTTTTTTGAGATGGAGTTTCACTCTGGCGCCCAAGCTGGAGTACAGTGGCGTGATCTCAGTTCACTGCAATGTCCACCTCCTGGGCTCAAGCAATTCTCATGCCTCAGCCTCCTGAGTAGCTGGGATTATAGGCACCCACCACAACACCCAGCTAATTTTTGTATTTTTAGTAGAGACAGGGTTTCCCCATGTTGGTCAAACTGGTCTTGAATTCCTGACCTCAAGTGATCTGCCCACCTCAGCCTCCCAAAGTGCTGGGATTACAGGCATGAGCCAACTAGCAACTTTCAAAGTTTACCAATTACTCTTCTGCTTGTTTTGTTTGTAAACATGGGTTTTTTATATATTTATTTCCAACTCATTGCATTGCATTCTTTTTTTTTTTTTTTTTTTTTGAGACAGTCACATTCTGTTGCCCAGGCTGGAGTGCAGTGGCATGATCAGTGCTCACTGTAGCCTCAACCTCCAAGACAGAAGCAACTCTCCCACCTCAGTAACTGGGGCTACAGGCATATGCCACCATGTTCAACTAATTTTTTTAATTTTTGTAGAGATGGGGTCTCCCCATGTTGCCCAGGCTAGTCTTGAACTCCTGGACTCAAGCAATCCTCCCACCTTGACCTCACAAACTGTTGGGATTATAGGCCTGAGCCACCATACCCAACCTCAGTATTCTTTTTGATGCTCAGCTGGTCCCATCTGTGGCCAGTGGGGGTCTCAAGTTGGATCCTGAGTCCTTTTAATAAAACCTCAGTAGTCTTTATTAGCTTATTTGCTTTCTGTTACCACATGGTTTTCCAGAATTATCTTGTATATTTCATGCTTCAGACCTGGAATCAGCAATTGCTTCCAGGAGCCTTAGGAAATGGTACTTAGAAACCACAATCCAGGAGGTAGGGATATTAATTGCTACTGAGACATCATTGCTTCTAGGTCTTTTCAATATCCACAGTTAGAAAATAAGTTTTGTTGTTGCTTTGTGTATTAGTTCATTTTCATGCTGCCGATAAAGACATACTCAAGACTGGGCAATTTACAGAAGAAAGAGGTTTAATGGACTTACAGTTCCACGTGGCTGGGGAGGTCTCACAATCATGGCAGAAGGTGAAAGGGACATCTCACATGGCAGCAGACAAGAGAAGAGAGCTTGTGCAGAGAGACTCCCATTTTTAAAACCATCAGATCTCATGAGACTTATTCACTATCACAGGAACAGTATGAGGGAAACTGCCCCCATGATTCAGTTATCTCCCACTGGTCCCTTCCATAACATGTAAGAATTTTGGGAGCTACAATTCAAGATGAGATTTGGGTGGGGACACAGACCCAAACTATATTACTTTGTGTTTTGTTTTGTTTTGTTTTTGAGACAGAGTCTTGCTCTGTCACCCCGGCTGGAGTGCAGTGGTGCAATCTTGGCTCACTGCAACTTCCGCCTCCCAGGTTTAAGTGATTCTCATGCCTCAGCCTCCCAAGTAGCTGGGATTACAGGTGCACACCACCATGCCCAGTTAATTTTTGTATTTTTAGTAGAAACAGGGTTTCACCATGTTGGCCAGCCTGGTCTCAAACTCCCGGCCTCATGTGATCTGCCTGCCTCAGCCTCTCAAAGTACTGGGATTACAGGCACGAGTCACAACACCTGGCCGTTGCTTTGTGTTTTGTTTGTTTGGTTGGTTGGTTTTGGCTGTTGTTGTTGTTTTGAGACAGAGTCTCACTGTATCACTCAGGTTGAAGTACAGTGGCAAGATCCCGGCTTGCTGCAACCTCGACCTCCTGGGCTCAAGTGATCCTCCCTCCTCAACCTCTCAAGGAGCTGGGACTACAAGCATGTGCCACCATACCTAGCTAATTTTTAACTTTTTGTGGAGATAGAGTCTTATGATGTTGCCCAGGCAGATCTCAAACTCTTGGGCTCAAGTGAACTTCTGCCTCAGCTTCCCAAAGTGCAAGGATTGCAGGCATCAGCCACCATGCCTGGCCTGCTTTGTTGTTTTTCTTCTTTTAGGAGAAAAAATCATGAGTTCATATTATATTTCCAGAATATAGTGTTTTAACTTAACTTCTTTAATTTTTATATATGTATCTCTTTATCCTGAAAATCTTGGTTCCTAGTGATATGACATAATTATTTATTTACTCTATCCTATTATATACATACTATGATTTCAAAATAATGCCAATATAAAAACTAACAATATGATATCTAAGTACAGTTTAAGATTGATTTCCAGTTCTTTGTGTTCTTAGAATATATTTCACTAAGAATGCATTTCCAAAATTCGTTGCATCTTAAAGTCACATGTGTTCCTAAGACACAAATTCACAAATATAAAATACATTTGTTTTATTTTTGTCTCATTTTGTTTCCAGTTCTTAGAGATTGCATTATTTGTTGTTGTTTTCTTTATTTTTATCTGATTTTATTTTAAAACTGGGTAAAAACATTCACATGGTTCCAAGGTGAAACTAAGTACACTTATCAAACAAAGTATGTTTAGAAAAGTCTAGTATCCATTTTTATCCCTGCCACTCTGTTATCTCCCTCCTCACTCTCTACCAAATAACCATTTTCACTAGTTTTTGCATTATCCTTCCATTATTGTATTAATATATGCAAATATAAATATGTATTTCTATTTATACTCCTTTATTAGGTAAAAGGTAGCATATAACAGACACTATTCTACCCTTACATTTTTTCGCCTAATGCTATACATAGCAGGATAGCAAGATATGGAGATTTCTTCATTTCTTTTAACCCCTGCATGGTCATCCATTGTGTGAATATACGGCATTTTGTTTCAATTAGTCTCTCATTGCTGGACATTCAGGTTGTTTTCTATTTTGCTGTTATAAATGGTGTTATCATGAATTGCTTTGTATATGTCATTTCATATTTTTCCCAGTGAATCTTTGGGAAAAATTCTTGTAAGTGGGATTGCTGGGTCAAAGTAAAAATGCGTATGTAATATTGATAGATATGGACAAGCTCCCTTCACCAGAGCTGTACTCCCATCAGTAAGGTATGGAAGTACCAATTTCTTCAAAGCCTTGCCAACAGAATCCAACTGTTAAACTCTTGGATTTTTGCCAATCTGAGAGGTGAGTGATGGTATTTTAATGTAGTTTTAATTTTCATCTCTCTAATGATAAACAAGATTGAGCATCTTTTCATACTGTAAGTGGCATTTGTGTTTCTTTTCCTGTGAATTGTGTGCATATTTCTTGTCCAGTTTCATAAGATTGTTTGTTTTGCTTCTCAATTTGTAGAAGTTCTTTAGATCTTAGGGATATTAATCCTTTTTCTGTGAGAGAAATTGCAAATATTTCTCCAGGTGTCATTTGTATTTTTTGTTTGTTAATTTCTCAAGACAGGGTCTTGCTCTGTCACCCTGGCTGGAGTACAGTGGAGTGATCATAGCTCACTGCAGCCTCGACCTCTTGGGCTCAAGAGATCCTTCTGCCTCAGCCTCACAACTAGCTGGAACCACAGACATGTGCCACTATACCTGGCTATTTTTTTATTTTATTTATTTTTTGTAGAGACGGGGTCTCCCTATGTTACCTAGGTTGATCTCTTAACTCCTAGGCTCAAAGGATCCACCTGCCTTGGCCTCCCAAAGTGCTGGGATTACAGGTGTGAGCCATTGCATTCAGCATCATTTGTATTTTTACCTTGCTTTTAGGGGTTTTTGCCACGCAGAACTTTAAAACATGAAACCAAAGTTATCAAACTTTTCTCTTCATTTTTGGAAATTTTCACTCACATATGGTAAAGGAATTCACCCATGTTTTCTTGTAGTATTTGTACAGTTTTTTTTTAACCCATTCAGAATTTATACTGGTATATACTATACAGAATAAATCCATTTTTATCTTTTTCATATGCCTATCCATTTGTGCCAACATTGCTTATTTAAAAGTCTATTTTTTCCCACTGATTTCAGATGCTGCTTTTATCATGGTCTAAATTTCCATGTGCAGTTAGGTTTATTTCTGGATATTCTATTCGGTTCCATCAGTTGTCTGTTCATTCACTTGCCAATACAATTTTCCTCTAATTATAGAGACTTTGTAATATGTTTTAACATCTGGTTTAAGATCAAGCCTCCCTCTCATTGTTTTCCTTTTTTAGAGTTCTCCAGGCTATTTCTGTTTAGTTGCTTTTCCAAATGAAATATATAATCAATTTGTTTAGCTTCAAGAAAAAAACTGATAATATTTGTATTATCACAATAGATATCTTTATAATACTGAGTCTTCCTATCTAAACTTATGGCCTACAATCTGTTCATATCTACTTTTGTGTCTTTCAGGAGTGTTTTGTTCATGTATGTTTTGGTCATTTCTTATTATTTATGCCTAGGTACTTTTGTTGGTTTTGCTGCAATTATAAAAGGAGTCTTTAAATCTTCCAACCAGTTGTTATTTTTATATATGGAAGCTATTCCTGGCTGGGCATGGTGGCTCACACCTGTAATGGCAGAACTCTGAGAGGCCAAGGCAGGATCGCTTGAGGTCAGGAATTCAAGACCAGCCTGGGCAAGACTCTATCTCTATTTTTAATTTTTTAACCTATGGCTTTCTATATATTGATTTTATAACCTGCACTTTACTAAATTCTGTTAAGTGTTTGGCAGTTTTTTTTTCTTTTTTTTTTTTTTTTTTTTTGGTTTTCCTGATATATAATAAATAATCTGTGAACAGAAATAATTTTATCTCTTTTTCTCTAATTCATATGCCTCTCTCTACTGGCACTGGATGATAATTTCAAACTGGTTTTAAATAGTAATGATGATATTGTCCATCCTTGTCTTATTCCTGAATTTGGCAGGTGTTTCTCGATTAAGTAAGATGCTGACTTTAGGGATGAGATACATATAATTTTCAGATGCATTTTTAGTTCCCAATAAATCTGTCATTCCCCCGGTTGAGGCTGAGATGGTACTTCAGGATAAAGCAAAAATCACCAAGAGTAGTTGCTTTTGGAAAGTTCATGTACATACAAATCACCAAGTGATCTTGTTTAAATGTATATTCTGATTCAGCAGGTATGGGTTGGGGGCTGAGATTCTGCAGTTTTAACAAGCTCCCAAGACACGCTGGGATGCTGCTGCCTACAGTGGACCACATTTTGAGTAGTGATGATCCAGAACAAAGACATTTTTTTCTAGCTTTGATTTTCCAAAATAAACTTTAAAATAGTTCAAAGTAGAAAAAATAGTCATAAAAATTCTGTTTTCCAATTTTAAAAGCCAAACTTTTAACTCTCTATAGACCAATCCTAGAGGACTAAACAGAGGTTTTTTCATAAGCCACAGAGTGGGAAGATGCAGGATATGACAAAAGGGTGGCTTCCTGCCACATAGGAAGAGGAAGAAAGTTCTTTCTGCAGCTGTGGGGAGGAGTCTAAGAAGATGGAGTTGAGACATGTAGTTCTTGCAGCTCTAGTTAGAAATCATGCTGGGGCTGGTGGCAGGGGAGAGGAAAGCCCAGACGGTTCAAGGGAGAATATGAGACAAGGAAGTAATGCAGGAGCAACTGCAGCTAATGAACACAGTGAGGGCCTCACAGGTGCAAAGACCAAGACCAAAGCCCCCAAAAGAGACCCTTCAGCAGAGCCAAGCCAGGCTCAAAGGACTCAAACTCCTTTCCCAGTGTCAGAATAAGAATTTATTGTTGGTTTTGTATCTGGGTGTAGTAGATGAAAAAAACACTAAAGGAATCTGAGGCAGAGCGACCCATCCATTCACTCTGCAAACTGAGTGCCCATTATGTCAGGTGCTAGGGACAAAGTGAATAAGATAGACAGAGCTCCTGCCCTCATGGAGCTTAACATCAATAACATCTAACATCTATCAGCAATGGTAGTTTACACAGGGATATACATCTGAAAATCTATATACACATGCCCATACCTGCCCCTGGAGATCTGATTTGATGGGTCTGGGAAGAACCCAGGTAATTCAGATGCTTAATTCTAGTTAAAAATAATGATTTTTCGATATTTATGCATCACTAATTTAATTTCCCAACTAAACATTTGCAACTACAAATTTAAACTTGTATGCAGTAAAATAATATTTTACATTCTTTATGAATTCTAAAAAATATTTCTAGAATATATGAAAATAGTTGGTTTTTAGGACACAAATTAGTCACACTGTATTTGGGATATGTTCTAAATCATAAGGCAAAGCTTCACAATTTTTAAAATTATACCTTTTTAAACATATACAAATTAAGATCCAAATATAGGGTTGTTTTTAAATTAGCACTCTTCTCTATAATAATTTCAGCCAATTAGTATTTGCATATTTAGTAATGCTATGAAAAGGAAGTTTCTGGGTTGAAATAGTACTTCTGTGAAAAAAAAATGTTGTGTATATATTTTTATATTTATGGTGTGAATGCATGTGTGTGTGTAAAACATTACCACATATTTACAAATTCTAAATCCTGATATATATTGATGTTTAGAAAATAAAATCATTTATAATGGTTTCCTTCATATAAAAAATACACACATTCCACTAAGATATCACTTTAATCCAGACTTCCTCCTGGAATCTTCTCCAGGCTCCACCTTCCCTCCCACACCCACAGGCATTTGGTTCCAGCTCTATCGTGTAGCTCTATTGTGTTGCTGAGAATAAATTAACAACTCTGAAAGGGAAACTTGATCACTGAGACCAAAGTGAAGTCTGATATTTTCAAGATCTTGCTCAAATGTACTCACCCCGTTAGTTACCATATCCTGTTATAGTTCTTGCCACACTGCATTGTGACTTATCAGTTCAAGAGTCTATGTTAACTAGACTGTGAGAAGTTCTTGTTCTACTTTACTTAGAAATCTGACACATAGAACAAATCAAGAAATGCTTAATGAATAAATGAATGATTAAATTGCACTTCCCATCCTCTTTAAGAGCTATAATTTAACCACAGCATTTAGACAGACTCTAGCTTTTGTGTCCTTACAATTTGGTTTTATAACCAAACTCAGTTCTGTAGGGCTTAGGTCTCTAACCTCCTTTGTGAGCTGCTTTTTTATCCTAGAGGCATAGGACTTACTGGTATAAACAATAATAGGATGGCAATGGGAAGAGGCCTCTGCATGCCTGGATCTGCTCTCAGGAGTAACCAACCAAACCCAAATCTGAAAGCCAGTTAGTGTACCTGTGCTATCAGTAAAACAAAATGAGATGAATAATCTTAAAGCATATTTGCATCAAACGCCTTTACAATAGTTCTGCATTTATCCATTAAGCAAACCTAGTATTTCTTTCTTCTTATCAGGCCTCCTAGCTTTTCTTCAGTTCTCTTCTTATAATCTAGAGGTTAACAACCTTTCTGCGATATCTTCAATTGCTCTTTATCTGATTGCATGAGGAAGGAACAGTGGAATTGTTCAAGAAAGTCAAGACCAACGTGCTGGAGAAATGAAAGAGTCCCCATTATGCTTGCCCAAGTTTTGTCTAAAGCAAATTTTTCTGCAGCTGTAAGTAGATTTCCAACTGGTCAGACTCCTTTAACTTAAAATCCTAGAAACAACTGGGGTACTTAAAGAGGTTCCAAAAGATGACATAGATGAGAAAATACAGCCAAAGAAGACTAAACAATCTGGAGGTGTAGGTGGGAAAGGATCGAATCCAGAAAGATAAACTAAGGCATGGAAGCACAAGTAGGTCTTCAAGTCCTCTCAACTCTGAATGAAAGTCTAGAAATGCAGAGTCAGCAACAACAATACTTAAGAATAAAGTCAAATTCTATGCCTAAAGCATAGATTTAAACCTTGATTCTGCTAGGAGTCAGTATGCTTAGACCCTCAAGTGTTATCAGAGCTAGAAAAAGGCTAAGTGACTGCAGGTGAGCCCTGATCCAATTCCTGTGCTGCATTCCCAAGATGTCCTCCCAAAACATAAGCAACTTACGTGAGACAGCAGGGCTTCTGGGGGTCATGGGTACAGAGGAGACCGTTAGAGCTCTGAAAGTGAATAACAGATTACTGCACATACAACGTATACCACACAATACGTCTCATTTTTAGCACTGTCAGCATTTGGTAATGATTACATTGTTTGTGACATATTTGATATGCAAAATCTCTAAAGAAATATCCCCTAGAGCCATATCTGTATCCATTATGTGTTTTCATATTGACCAATGCACTAGAAGAAAACCGTCAGAAAATAACTTCACAGAATATCCTCCCATGGCTAGGGCCTTGGGGAAAGTTTTAGAGATGAATTTTTTCAACAAATACTTCTGAGATACAAGAGTAGAGCAACAGCAGGTGGTACAAAAAGAATGTAGAAAGTGTTGGAAAAGGAAGGGGAAAAACTCGGTAAGGTAGCTTCACTGGGCTGTGGAATGAGAATAGGATTTGGAGTTGAAGAGTTGAGAATGAATCTCAGTTCTGCCACTTGCTAGAAGTGCCTCTATTTATCCATTTGGACAAAGTATACTTTTCATGAAGTTTTGTGAGAATCAAATAAGAAACTATATGAAAAAAACTGTAGTTAGCATATGACAGGCATTCAAAAATTTTAGTCTCTTCCCCGGCGTTGCAACTTTTAGATCGTCAACTTCTTTGAGCTTTAGTTTTCTCATCTCAAAAATGAAAATATTCTCTGGGTTGTACTAAGAACTAAAAAGAAATCTATCAAGGCACTCTGCAAACTGCAAAGCATTACTTAAATGGTAGTTATGATTTGTATGAAACATTTGGCATTTTTGGTTTCTCAACACATAAGCACCTCTTCTATTGGAGGAAATCCCAAGAGAACTGGGGAGCAGCTTACTATGACAGCCAAGGAAGGGTAAATATTCCATGAGTTCTGGCAGGTGGAGCAGACCCAGGCAGAAGCTTCTGCCTGGACTTTGAAACTTAATGGAGTAACCGAAAGCACAGGGTCAAAGTTTCATCACAGCAGCTGCAGTGGTTGGACTGCAGCCTCTTGATGGCACAGGTGCAGGGTGGTGCTGCCAGCAGCAGCAGTGCCAGTGCCTGTGAGTGTCCAGTGGCAACCATGCCAGTGGCAGGATCCTAAACAGAGTCAGCCTGTGGTGGGATCTTGGCTTTGCCTCATCTTGCTTGGAACCTGCTCAAGTCTGGCTCTCCAACCTTCCCCCGGATCCTTTTTGCATGTAAGATATACAGAAGCAGTTATATTTTTGTAATTAAAAAACTATTATTGATACACATATCATCACAGTCCCTAAGCTCAAGGAGTATACATTCAAATTTCCAATGATAAAATGATTTATACATATGTAGTTATTTAATATGTTGGCTAAAACCCCAAATAACCAGATCCTTTTAGTATCAGATAAAAAAAAAAAAAAAAAAAACTCAGCCAATGCCCAAAGTAAATCTTTGTGTGAAGCACTATACAGTTAGATGCTCATTTTTCTGCAAACCCTGCACTGAATAGCTGCAAAAACTTCACAGCTGCAAAAACTTCAAAGTCAAGAGATTTTGTTGTGTCCTTTTTGCTAAATGAACTCTAGCAAAAAAAAAAAAAAAAGACAAGCCACTTCATCCCAGACACTAGAACCCATAGCAAAAATACATAAGATTAATTTCTTCTACAAATTATTTTATTAACATCTCTAGAGTTAGTGTTTCTTGGCCCTTTTTAAAAATTTTTCATTATTAGTCCCTAGGGAGACTAATTTAATTTAATTTAATTTCTCTATAACAGAAGATTAGATACTAAGGAATCCAACTTTGTCAGGTGAGGTTGAGGTATGGGGGACCACCATGGTAATATCTTGGGTTTTTGCCCCCTAAAAACCCATATTTGCTTTCCAGTGGTTGGGAGAGGAGACTCTGTAGCCTCTACTGAGAATGCATGCTTTAGAATTATGGGCTTAGACAACAGACTAAGCTTCGAACAATGACTTGGTGTTATCAATGCTTCCTATTCCCTTTCTAAATAAATATGTATTCTGGGCCTTAATGAATTGAATTTACTATAGCTAAAAAAATTTTGTCAGGATTAGTGCTGTCCAAATGATTACCTACAGTTCAAACTGCCTCTAAATTACACTCTGGTAATATTCTGATTTGAATGAAAAAAAAAAGATTATCTTTGTTAAACTGAGATTGAATTAAAGTTTAAATTTACCCAATATTATCCCAGTAGAGACAGAAAACACAGTGCTATGTAGTATAAAAAGGGGAGAGAGATCAAGACTGTACCCAATATCGATCCCAACTCATTCTGACCAATGGAGCTGAGGAGGCCTTCTTGTTAAACTCTTCACAACCTACTTAATCCATGCCCTTGGCTTGAACTACAGTCATACTGCTCATCACCCCAAATCTCTATCGCTAGCTCACATCTCTTTCCTGACCTCTAGATCCATTTATCCAACCTCTAATAAATATCTATACTTTGATTCCCTCCAAGCATTTTCAATGCCATGTGTCCCAGATTGAATTTGCCCTTTTATTTTTGCTTTATATGACCTATTTCAATGAATGACAGTTTCCTAAGCCATAAGCCTGGAAGTCATTCTAGCATTTTCTTCCTCCTTATTTTCCTTACCCAACCAAACTCTAGGTCCTACCAATTTTACCTGGCTACATCTCTACAACACTTGGTCCAAGTCATCTCTCTCTAAGAGAATACCACAGCCTCCTCAGAGATCTCTGCCTCCAGTGTTACTCCCTCCAACTCCTCCTTCACACTTCACACTGAATGTTCTTTCTTAGTATAATGAAAATGGAAACCATACCCTAATTAAAACTTTTCAATGTCCACCATCATCTACATCCTTTCCCTTGGCCTCATGTTTCCGTTAGGAGATTCCTGCCACAGTTTCACACATGTTCTCTTTCAACTTGCCCATCACCTCCAACTCACTTCTTCCTGTGGAAGCATGAGTGATTTTCCTGGCAAATTTTGGGAAATATACTGCATATGACTGACTTAACTCTTCGGAGCCAGCCAATCTGCAAAGCATATCCCATTCTCTGCTCATCTGTAGGGTAAAATTTTTCAGGGGCAGTCTCTGCTCCTTTAAGAAAGGGTACTGCAGTTTAGGAGATAAATATAATTTAGGCACAAGGACTGAGAAGCTTAGTGTGACTGTACATCTAAGCGACATCATCCAACCCAGCTTTTGTCTGTAATAAGTCTCCTTTTTTTCCAGAATACCCCAAGCTCTCACACATCCTTCCTTTCCACACGCCGTTCCCTGTGCTGCTTCTGCATTTGGAAAACTCTTCTCATACTTCCTACCTCAGCTAACATGCTATTCCTAGACAGGCTGCAGGACTCTTACTTTTCTTCCACTGAAAGTTATCTGTATATTCAAATAGAAATGATCATATCACATTGTAACTTATTTGCATATTTGACTATAAATTCCTCCAATAAATTCCACCAGAAAAGGAAACATACCTCAATTTATTCTTTTTTTTTTTTTTTTTTTTTTTAAGACGGAGTCTCGCTCTGTCGCCCAGGCTGGAGTGCAGTGGCCAGATCTCAGCTCACTGCAAGCTCCGCCTCCCGGGTTCCCGCCATTCTCCTGCCTCAGCCTCCCGTGTAGCTGGGACTACAGACGCCCACCACCTCGCCCGGCTAGTTTTTTGTATTTTTTAGTAGAGACGGGGTTTCACCGTGTTAGCCAGGATGGTCTCGATCTCCTGACCTCGTGATCCGCCCATCTCGGCCTCCCAAAGTGCTGGGATTACAGGCTTGAGCCACCGCACCCGGCCCTCAATTTATTCTTGCCTTCCTAGAGCTCAGTACTGAATGACATAGTAGATCAACAGTAAATACTTATTCATTAAACAGGTAAATAAATAAGCTTCCCATATACTCTCATTCCCAAAAAAGGAGTTTGTATAAAAAATCATGTAACTACATTACATGAGTACTAAAACTGGATTAACGAGAAGTGCCATAGTTCTTTTTACAATGTATGCCAACTTTAGTGAAAGGAGAATAATATTCTTTAGATGTGTCTTAACTGGATACCAGTCTAGAAATAAAATCAGCTCTATTTATAACCCCTATTCTATAACTCCTCAAGTAAGAAATTACATATCTAATATCTAAAAAAAGAAAGCTATTTTTCTAGATAAAATCAGTCTTACTGAAAATTTTATACAATTGATTTTCAAGCTTGCATTACGTGCAACTTCTGGATTGTAAAATGCTGATCACATCATTTTATAACATTCAGCCACAGACAACTGTGTTTTGGACAGAGCACAGTGTCACTGTAATTCCCTAATATAGTATTATGAAATGAGAGCATAGGTATTCATTGATAACAAATTTTAACTCTCTGAGGATCATTCCAAAACAAGACTTTAGTTGTTTTAGAACAAAGAAGTATTAAAACATATTTATACATCATCTTGCAAGCTTATTGAAGATGAGTTTCAAAATATAACAGAAATATAATCAAGTAAAGCAATCAGGAGGAAAGGAAATGAACAGCCGCAGTGAGATTAGGATACAAAATATAAGCTCTAGGTTCTATACTCTTTCAGAGGTTGCACATAAATTTGGCCTCAAATGGAGTTTGGCAAATTCCTATCAATTTGCAAGGTATATATAAACATCAATACACTGACGTCTTTTTTTTATTTATTTATTTTTTTGAAACAGGATCTTGCTCTCTTGCTCTGTCATGCAGGTTGGAGTGCAGTGGTGTAAGCACAGTTCTGGGCTCAAGCAATCCTCCTGCCTCAGCCTCCCAAGTAGCTGGACTAATTTTTAAAAATGTTTTTGTCAAGACAAGGTCTCACTATGTTGCCTAGGCTGGTCTCAACCTCCTAAGCTCAAGCAATCCCCCGTCTCTGTCCCAGAAAGAGCTGGGATTACAGGTGTGAGCCACTGCACACAGCCACACTGAAGCCTTTATTAAACTCTTAGTTTAATAATTATTATATCTTATCCCATAGCTAAAAGGTCAATAAGTCAAAATAATCATAAGGAATCCTAACATTTTCTTCTCACAAAATATTGAAAATCTAGTTCTAGTCTGTAGTGAGATAGCCAAGTCTGAAGCTGACCTATACTTCCAAGTACAATTTTCATCGGAGAGGCTCAGACTTAGAACTTAGCAAGAAAGTTAATGTGTATTTTGGATGGAATGTCTAGAAACCAATAGGTCAATAATTTTAGAGGAAGAGGAGAAGAAAGTTTCTCTCTTCTAACTGCAGAAAGGTCATAGTCTAACATCAACTAATCGAAGAAAACATATTCATAACTTTAGTAAGAGCAAACAAATAGTATAGATAAAATACTCTCAGTGATTCAGAAAGTAGGAAATCTTCGGGTACTTTTATTTACATTGAGCTTATTTTTACATTTTATTTTATTTTATTGATGTGTTTATTTATTTAGAGCTGCCGAAGCTGGTCTTGAACTCCTGGGCTCAAGCAATCCTCCTACCTCAGAATCTCAAGTAACTGGGACTACTGGCACACACAACCATGCCCAGCGAGCCTGTTTTTTAAAAGCAATTATATTATTTAGTTTTGTAATATTAACATTCCAGTTAAAACTTGGCATGGGATCTACAAACTTTAGGGACATTAACCTTGGTTTGTGAACTTAAAATTAAAGCACTCAGGTCGGGGGCTGTGGCTCATGCCTGTAATCTCAGCACTTTGGGAGGCCAAGGCTGGTGGATCACTGGAGGTCAGGAGTTTGAGACCAGCCTGGCCAACACGGTGAAACCACGTCTCTACTAAAAATACAAAAATTAGTGCTACTTGGGATGCTGAGGCAGGAGAATCACTTGAACCTGAGAGCTGGAGATTGCAGTGAGTTGAGAAAAAAAGGAAAGAGGAGAGCAGATTAGAGGAGAGGAAAGGGGAGGGGAGGTGAGAGGACAGGGGCGGGGAGGGGAGGGGAGAAAAGTGAAGCACTCAGAGGATGAATGAAATCTATACTTTCATGATTTTATTTACCAAATTCATACCTTGTATTACTGTGCCCTTGAATATACATGAATTACTGGACAGTTAACCTAAATTCAGGTCCTTCTATAGTTATTATACCTGAAAACTATTTTTCCACATAGTGAGAAATTTATTGTATGATAAACGTGTAGTTGGACTCTTCTAATTTTCCTTCCTATGTTACCTTACCACACCAGCCAGAGTTTTTACTTGCTGGCTGAGCATTCTTGCCAAACCAGGCACGAGAAAGAATGCCACATTTGCAGGACTACTGTGCAGTTTAAACCAGTTTTAAATCATTCGTCACCCAATAATAGAAGATGACAGAAGAAATTTCTCCCTCAAAGCACATGAGAAGGATTTTCTAAGATTTTAAAAGTTTTCAGAAAGTAAAATGTCACCCACAGTTTTCAGTTCTTTGTTTCACGCTACTCTTCATCTTCTAATATCCCAGGTCTAATTATGAGTACAGATAGACTCTGAGGTGAAAACAATGAGGTGGAAATAATTGCTTTTCATGCAATCTGAAAGAGTCATGGTAATTAAGATACAGGAACAAAAACGAACCTAATCTATGATGCTAGTTTCTAAAAAAACATGAATAAATGTCCCCAAATTGATCCCATGTTCTCCCTTTCAACTCCAACATATTCATTTCCTGGATAGATATGGGGAGAAATATTCTGTGTAGAAAAATGTATCTGTCCTTTTCAAAAGTTTCCAGAAAGTGCTCTCCCATCCCTCAACAACTCCAGAGTAGGAAGATTCCATTGACCATACCTCCAGTTGTGGTATTGAGGTCCCCAGAAGCAACTCAACACATTGTACACTATGTAGAACAAATAAAAATTGAAACAACATAAAAGAGTGCCATAGGTCCAGTCAGACACTGTACCTTTCAACAGAGAATGTAGAAGTGTGAGGGCAAATCACAGTCATCTTGCCAGGAAAAGAAGTCACAACCTAAGAAACTCCTGACGGAGCATTCCCTGTATGGGAGGCTTGTTCATGCTCTCCTGAGGTTGACAAGAAAAAGACTTCCAATCTACTCTTACCTTTTCTATGATAGACAAAGATAACTGCTGCAAATACACGGGGAAAATGGAAAAATGAATATCATGGCGTCTAGGTCTCTATTAGGCCTATGATATTCAAAACCAATAGAAAATCCAACGCATAAGAGATCTCCTCTTTAGAACAACAGCAGGCCATGTCCCAGGGGAGCCTACTGTAAAGGAGCTCACTCCAGTGTGACGTCATGCGAAGGAGCCCACTGGGTCCAAGAGGATTCATCAGTTGTGCCAGTGGCCTCCAGTGCTGGCATTTGCTGGCTTAGAGTCTCATGGCTGTCTTCCTCTGCTGGCCTTGCTTCTGACTTCAAAGACATTCTATTTGAAAGAGGTTCTGCCATTTTGCTCAGACTCATATTTGGAATGTTAAAAGGTTGACCATTGTTGGGTAAAATGGTCCAGATGCCAAAATCAAAACTAAGTGTATAAATTGTTGGGACAGATGGGTGGCCATCTGGAAAAAATACAGCTGGATTAAAACCTCACACACTTAACACGAAGCCAAACCCAATATGGTAAAACTTTTCATGTAGAAGAGTAGAACTGTAAAAGGAATAGAAAAAAAAAACAGGATAATTTTATATAATTCCAGAGTAGGAATGGTCTTTATGACACAAAATCTAGATTTTTTTTAAAAAAGGTAAATTTAAGCATAATGAAATCAAAAACAGCTACATGAGAAGATACACAAAATGCAGATTAAAAAAGTAAAACAGGCCAGGTGCAGTGGCTCACACCTGTAATCCCAGCACTTCAGGAGGCCGAGGCAGGTGGATCACGAGATCAGGAGATTGAGACCATCCTGGTCAACATGGTGAAACGCCGTCTCTACTAAAAATACAAAAATTAGCTGGGCATGGTGGCATGCACCTGTAATCCCAGCTATTCAGGAGGCTGAAGCAGGAGAATCACTTGAACCTGGGAGGCGGAGGTTGCAGTGAGCCAAGATCACGCCACTGCACTCCAGCCTGGTGACAGAGCGAGACTCCATCTCAAAAAAAAAAAGGTAAAATAAAAATAATTTGTAGTCCATGTCAGAATAATTGTCTATATATTATGACATATAATATATAGTGTCATATTTATATATAAGTACATAATTTAGAGCTATGCAATTATAACATTATATACACATTTATCTTTATACACACAGACACACACACACACACATCTCAAACTTGCAAACCAACTGGTCTGCACAAGTTACTTACAGTTAGTGAATTAATCAACCAGATAAGTTGTTCTTATGAGTAGTCAGAGAAATGGTCGGTATTCTCTAGTGCATGTGTATTATATTAATTCACGTGGTTCATGCTGTTGTGAAGCTGCAGTTATTGAGACGGTGTAGAACTGAGCGCTGTCCAGGAGGAGCACAGGTTGCCCTGAAGCTGATACTCTTGTCTGCACTGTTGCCATGGAGCCTGTGCATATACGCTTACTACCAGTGTGGAGCAATCATTTTCTATTCCATTCAGTACCTTTTTATACCTTGTGATTTTGATTGATGTGAATGTATTATCTATTCAAAAGATTAAACAGATTTTAAAGATTAATTTTTTAACATTAGTGTGAAAGTTCTGGCTCAAGATAGTGAATGAGCATACATTTTCCAACTCTCTCATGACCTGAGTCAATTTCAGGAATAATGTGAAATGGAATAAATCCATGGAATAAAGCATGCCTTCAGCAGATTAGAAATTATGTTTTTCTACAAGTTGGAATGCAAATGGGCTCAAACGGTAGAGAAAACAAAGAGAAGAAATCATGATTCCAAATGCTTATAGAATAAAGCTACAGAGGAAGTAGGAGACGCTCTTTCAGGTAACTTTCTAGAGAGATCCAAGTTCATAGTCAGCAGCTACAAAGATCAAGATGTTTGGGCTGAACGGCAAAAATTTTGAGGAACCACTAAGCTCCTCAACCTCCTCTCATATGAACAGAGAGCAGCCGGTTGAGCATTTTCATTTCTACTGGGTGTGGCTGTTGGGACTGGAGAAAAAGTAGAAAAGAGCCTAAAGTGAACCGCCAAAACAAAAATCAAGAGAACGTAGCGTGTGTGCTGAATCTAGAGGCTCTAGAACACGGATTGACTGAGGTAGAATCAGCTCAACCCCAAGAGTCAAGCCCTCCTTACTGACTGGCAATTGCCTCCCTGTCTATGAACTGTAAGAGATGCCTGCATCTGGAACTACCCTCTTGCCCAAAGAACTCTGCTTGTCAGGAAGAAGGTTGTTGGGTAATCAGATCTATACAACTGTAAAGCAAGCTCAGGCTGCCTGCCTATACCAATTAACATGGTCCTTTATTCTTAAATATAAACAGGCAACCAAATGTTTGAGGGAAACTAATAACAAAAAGAAAAAGAGCAATATCAATAAGCAACAACAGTTAATTCAGAAGAAAGAGATGATGCAAGGAATAGAAAAAAATCCTTTGTAAATTAAAGGTAGTATTCTCAAGGAGATTTAGGAAGATATTGCAAGATCTGAACAAAAATAGGCTGCTATTAAAAGATCAATAAGAAAATAAGGGGCACGGTCAGTCACATCTGTAATCTCAGCACTTTGGAAGTCCAAGGCAAGAGTATTGTTTGAGTCCAGGAGTTGGAGACCAGCCTGGGCAACATAGCAAGACCCCTATCTCTACAAAAAAAATTTGAAAATTAGCCAGGTGTGGTAACGCTTACTTGTAGTCCCAGCTACTCAGGAGGTTAAGGTGGAAGGATCGCTTGAGCCCAGGAGGTTTAGGCTGCAGTAGCCATGATTGTGCCACTGCACTCCAACCTGGGTGACGCAGAGAGACCCTGTCTTAAAAAAAAGAAAAAGAAAAGAAGAAAGAGGACTCAAAATATGATTGTTAAGGCCGAGACGGGCGGATCACGAGGTCAGGAGATCGAGACCATCCTGGCTAACACGGTGAAACCCCGTCTCTACTAAAAAAAAATACAAAAAACTAGCCGGGCGAGGTGGCGGGCGCCTGTAGTCCCAGCTACTTGGGAGGCTGAGGCAGGAGAATGGCGTAAACCCGGGAGGTGGAGCTTGCCCTGAGCTGAGATCCGGCCACTGCACTCCAGCCTGGGCGACAGAGCGAGACTCCGTCTCAAAAAAAAAAAAAGAAAAAAAATAGAACAGCTAACTTACAGAATTAACAGAATGAGCCAGTATGGTGGCAAGCATCTATAGTCCCAGCTACTCAGGAGGTTGAGGTGGGAGGATTGCTTGAGCTCAGGAGTTTGAGGCTGCCGTGAGCTGTGATCACACCCCTGCACTCCAGCTCCAGCCTGGTTGACAGAGTGAGACTCTGTCTCAAAACAAACAAAAAGAACATAATAAACAAGGTTAGAGCTCAAATTTGTGATCTTGAAAATAAAGTTGTAACCAGACGAAATTACTTGCACCTGTAATCCCAGTCACTTGGGACGCTGAGGCAGGAGGATCACTTGAGAACTCCTGTCCTCAAGTCATCCCATGGCCTCAGCCTGTGCAATATACTGACACCCCATCTCTTTTTAACAAAAAAGAATAAAGAAAGAAAACAAAGTTGTGAAAATGTTAGATGTTACTATAAAAGAAAGCACAAATAGTATAATGGAGACTATACATATATTAATAGAATAAAATGTCCCTGGGAGAAAAGCTAGAATCTTCAAAATGAAAGAGTTCTCTGAGCATTAATGAGTATAAAAAGAAAACACTATACCTAGACATATCCTGGTGAAATTTTAGAACTCTGAGTATAAGGAGAAAATGCTGGTTGAGTATGGTGCCTCAATCCTGTAATCCCATCACTTTGTGAGCCCAAGGCAGGAGGACTGCTTGAGCTCAGGAGCTTGAGACTAGCCTGGGCAACATAGTAAGACCTCACACCTACTAAAAACAAAAATTAAAAACTTAACTGGGCATGGTGGTGCGTTCCTGTAGTCCCAGCTATTCAGGAGGCTGAGGTGGGAGGATCGCTTGAGTCCAAGATATCGCGGCTGTAGTGAGCTATGATCACACCACTGCACTCCAGCCTGTGTGACAGAGCAAGACCCTGTCTCCTAAAAATCAAATAAAGTAAAAAAGAGGAAATGCTGAAATATCTCAGAATGGTTAAAAAATTTAAAAGCAGACAACCTACAAAGGAAATAGAATTAAGCATCTGAAGAGCAACACATGAGTTTCCACAAAACTTAAGAGAAAATGATTTCAAATCTAGAATATTGTACTCAGATTAACTATTAGTTAAAGGTGAGAGAAAATCATGGCATTTTCAGGTTTATAGTAATGACTAATATTTAATGAACTCTTACTATGAGCCAGTTTTATCTCCACGCTCATTGCAATTATTAACTTATTTATTTTATACTCAGAACAGCCCAACTAGTTTGGTACTATTATTATCACTGGTTTTACAAATAAAAAACCAGAAGTATAGAGAAGTTGAGAAACCTGCCAAAGATCATGCCACTTGTAGAAGGCAGAGTTGGGTTTTGAATACCGGAAGTTTGGCTGCAGACTCTGCACTCGTAACTGCTACATAATAGTGCCACTCTGTTGGTCAGGCACTCAGAAAATTTGTGTCCCATGTAGCCTTTTTGAAAAAAAAAAATGCTTGAGGATATACTACAATAAAATGAAAAGGAAGTCAAGAAAGAGGAAAGTGTCAGATCCTAGAAACAGTGGCACCCACCTGAGGGTCAGGCCATTTCAGGACAACAGCATGTCTATGAAATTAAAACAGGAAATCAGAACATTACATGAAAAATGTCATCAAAAGAGAAAGATTCTATTGTTCAAATTGTATGATTAAAATCCTGTTCTTGATAGGAAAATGATGGCGTGTATTTCCCCTGGAAACAAGAAAAAAGAAAAGCAATTGGAAAGTCAATGATGAGCCATTTTTTGGAGTGAAAGAAAACAGAATAGTCAGAACATTCTCATTCTAAAGGGGTAGATTTATTCACATGAACATTTCTGTCTTTATGAGTCCAATCATACCATTTGTTTCTTCAACGTGTCATATTTACTTACTCAATATTGTAAATGCAATTTACTGCTTTTCCATTTGTAGTTAATTATAGAAAAAGTATGGAAAACTTAATTACACTTTCTGTAGTCTAGGAAGAAAATAATAAAAGCTTTATAATATACAAGTACTGTCACAGTTAATAGAAGACAAAAGGAAGAAAGAAGAGGAGAGGTGTATGCAGGGGAAATCGAAGTGTGCTTATTTCTTCATTTTATAGAGCAATGGGTTGCAAATAGAAATACAGAATATCACAAATGTATAAAGGTAAACATTAAAATAGGTAAAAACATACCTGTGAAAGCTATCAGAATCAAAATGGAGTCACTAATGTTAAGAAAACCTTGACTAATAGAGCCCGGGAAGGCCACAAAGAAACGTCTCTCACACTTGTATGCCTGCCTGATGACAAAAAAGACGCTACAAAAACCACAACTTTGCACAAAGGCCATTGTAACCTCACACACAAAAAAGCCTTTTGCCAGGACATCTGTCCAGCAGCTGCCTATCTAACCTTGGACTGGTGACACCCTTATTATTGATCTTTGTAGCCAAGGATAATTATTTCAAAACAATTATGTAATCTTCCTCACTTTTTCCTTTAAAAACCTTTGTCAGGCCGGGCGCAGTGGCTCACGCCTGTAATGCCAGCATTTTGAGAGGCTGAGGCAAGTGGATCATGAGGTCAGGAGTTCAAAACCAGCCTGGCCAACATGGTGAAACCCCGTCTCTACTAAAAATACAAAAAATTAGCCAGGCGTGGTGGCAGGCACTTGTAATCTCAGCTACTCAGGAGACTGAGGCAGAGAATTGCTTGAACCCTGGAGGCAGAGGTTGCAGTGAACTGAGATTGCGCCACTGGACTCCAATCTGGGCGACAAAGCGTCTCAAAAAAAAAAACCTTTGTCATCCTTAGCCTTCCTAAATACAAACACAGTTTACCATGGCACATGTATTCCCATTGCAATGCCCTATTCCCAAATAAATATCTTTTTATTTTAGAGAGACTTTGTTATCTAGGTTGACATACCTAAGTAAAGCATAGAGGTGAAGAAAGAAAGAGGAGATGGGATGAATATAAGTCCACTAAATTATTGACCTTTCATAGCATAAAACTGATACAAACTAAATTTTATAAAACAACAGACATAAAAGTAGATTTTATAATGGTACCTAGCAGACTGCAGTCAGAAATGGTTAAAAGGATGAACTTTGTTTGTTGTTGATGTTTGTTTTTACCATATGCATGTTTTACTTTTAACACAGAATTGGGTTGATGAATGGATGAATAGATGAATAAGTAGAAGTAGAGTAAATAGAACTACTACTTTCTAGAAGGAGGGACATCTAGGCAGAAACACAGAGAAAGACTAAGAGTTACCTAAAAGAGAAGAGAGTATTTCAGGCAGAGGGTCTTGCCCAAAGGAAAGAGATAATAGGGAATACCAAAAAACAGAAGGAAGTTCATTGGCTTGTGGAATAGAAGGGAGAAATTGAAATGAGGCTGGAGAGATAGGCGAGTCAGAGCTTGTGAGCCATGAGTAAGGATTCAAAAAGGAAGCTACTGAGGGGTGCTAAAAAGGGGATGTGGTAGCTATAGGAATGCACCATTCAAATCACCCTCCAAAACAGGACCAGTTGTGAGGAGCACAGTCAGCTAACAGCTTCTTCCAGCTATGCACCTTCTGGTTTCTCTGTATTGTGCATGCTGAGGTCATGCTTCCCTTGAGCTGCTTCCAGCCAATGACTAAGCACAATGCAGTGAAGGTATTAGAGCCAGACCATTGCTGCCCAACGTGGGACTCCTCTCACAGGCCATCTGCTTCTCCATCAGGGTAGCCAAGAGTTTCTCAAAAGTGCACTGGCATCCAAGGTGCTTTCTACCTAATTCTTCTTGGTCCCTCTCTCCCTTTTCTATATCATGGTCTGAGGCTCTCCTTATACACTCCTCCTCTTCCCTTTATCCTTCACCGGTATTTCTCCTCCAATAAATCTCTCTCACTTCTGGTTTTGTCTTACCATTTGCTTTCTAGAGGACTCCAACTGACCCAGGGAGTGATATGAAGTCTCATTTTACCATAGAATGTAGAATAATGGTGGTGAGATGAATATAAAGGAAAAATGAGTAGGCTGTTAGAGAAATGTTTATGAAATCTTACTGAAGCCAAGACAAGGATAGTAGAATTGTAGACAAGTGGATGTATTAATATTATATTTGGGGATTTGCATCGACAGTTCTTGATGATTTATTAGCAGTGAGAGGAAAAGCAGAAGTCAAGGTGATTCCAAGTTTCTGGTTGGATGTATGTATCATTTACTGACATAAAGAGCAACTGGTTGTTCCTCACACCAACCTCCATCACAGGATAGCTATTCCATTGATGTCATAGCTGAATCCCAAGAGTTCGTTTTCCTTTCTCAAAGCTGATACTCTTCACAATAACATAATGGATATCAAATTGAGACAGGGGTCCCTCACACTTTCCTTGCAGAAGCTGTGATGTTCTTCACACAAAAGAATGGGGAGCTCTGATCAGCCTGGGCAATATGGCAAAATCCCAACTCTATGGAAAAAAAAAAAAATTAGCCAGATGTCATTGAACACCTGTTGTCCCAGGTACTTTGGAGGTTGAGGTGGGAGGATCACCTAAGTCCTAGAGATTGAGGCTGCAGTGAGCCATGATCATGCCCCTGCACTCCAGTGTGGGCAATGAAGTAAGACTTTATCAAAAAGAAGAAGAAGGAGAAGGAGGAGGAGGAGGAGGAGGGGGGGGGAGGAGAGGAGGAGGAGAAGGAGAAGGAGAAGGAGAAGGAGAAGGAGAAGGTGAAGGAGAAGGAGAAGGAGGAGAAGAAGCTCTATGTAAGGACCACCATAGCATTTTGTAACCATTACCCACACCACTGCTCTTCAGCCTGCTGTCTCAGTTGTTAGCTTGATAGGACATAGGCTTTTACAAAACTATATCTCCCCAAAAGCCCTATAACTGACAACACTGGCAAGAGAGATGCCGCTACCTCTTATAAAAGAGAGACAGGAGATAAGTGAGATAGAAGATGACAACTGAAGGAGAGAGAGAGATTTGAGTTGCCAGGCATGGTGGCTCATGCCTATAATCCCAGCACTTTGGGAGGCTCAGGCAGGTGGGTCACCCAAGGTCAGGAGTTTGAGACCAGCCTGGCCAACATGGTGAAACTCTGTCTCTAATAAAAAGTATAAAAATTAGCCAAATGTGGTGGTGCGCTCTTGTAGTCCCTGCTACTCAAGAGGTTGAGGCAGGAGAATCACTTGAACCTGGAAGGCAGAGGATGCAGTGAGTTGAGATTGTGCCACTGCACTCCAGCCTGGGCAGCAGTGCAAGACTCCATCTCAAAAAAAAAAAAAAAAAGAGAGAGGGAGAGAGACAGAGAGAGATTAGAGTGATGCTTCCAATCAAGCCAATGCCAGCAGCCTCTAGAAGCTTGAAGAGGAAAAGGATGGATTCTCCCCTAGAGCCTCCAAAAATAACTAGCCCTGCCTACACCTTGACTTAAGCCTGGTTAAACTACTTTCAGACTTCTGGCCTCTAGAACTATCACAATAAATCTTATTGTTTTAAGCCATAAAATTTGTGGCAATTTGTTACAGCAGCCATAAGAAATTAACGGAGAAGCTAAAGAACTGATTTACCTTTGTCCTGGTCCTGGCTTACCCCCAAAACAGCCAGATCTTTCCAACACTGGCAAGAGAGATGCCGCAACCTCCAGGATTCTAGCTCCTGGAAACTTCTACTAATGTACCTATGTCTTATGGAATCTGATCTGATGGGAGTCTCTCCCTTTTGAAAGCATTATCTTGAAGAGCCCATGAATACATGGACAACATGCTCAAACTATCATATGCACTGGAGAAGCTTATCTAGACATGATAACTCAGATCACAGCAGGCTAGTGGATTGAACTTTTTGCAACACTTCAATATTACCATCAAGTAAATACCCCCTAAAGCTTCCAGATGGTCCCAAATTGCTCCTGGATATCCTCTGCCCAGAAAACTTTGTGGAAATTCAACCTACATTTAACTCACCAAGGCAGACTGATGCGAGCACACAAAGCTCCATATAACACTAATCTTACGTTTAAAACACACACATATATACATATGTGTATATACATGTGTATATAATATATCCCTCCTAGTAATATATAGTGTATATTCATATATGTTATCTTAATGTTCATCTCAGGCTGGTGGAATTACAGATAATTTTTACCTTCTTTCTTGTACTTTTATATATTATAAATTTTATTAATGAACAAACATTTCTTTATACTCAGAAATTCTAATTTTAAAAACTAAAATAAATACAAAATAAACAAAAATTAAGCTAAAATAATTAAAAACCCAATCAAAATGTTTAAAAATCAAGAATTTTTAAGTAACAGAGTTAAAATACATTAAAATATATAAGACATGAGTAGAAACCACAGCTAAAAAGTTAAAGCATTAAAGTAAGCAAAAAAAGTAGAAATACAAATCATAAATTTAATAGGAAATTTTATAAGAGCATAAAACAGAATTTAAAATTCTTAAAGTCTAGAAACAAGGACTCATGGTGAAGTGAAGCAAGCTTAAAACAGAATGATAAAAGATTTAATAGACAGAAGGAAAATGAAAAAGAAACAGAAAAAATCAAATAGCAAACACTTAACAGCAAGAAAAAGTTACATAAAGCCAGGATGCTGAACTAGTCAACAGAATATGTCTTCAGTAAAATAAGTAAAGATAAAGGGAAAGAATAGAGTCATAAAGCAAATAAATCCTATTGTAGAGCAACTAATAGTCTCAGTTCTTAGTAAAGTTTCCTACCTCTCTGGGAAAATCCCCTCTGATCCTATTGTACTCTTTATTGACTCAAACCTCAGGGAAAGGAGCCACAAGATACCCTTCTTCTTTCTTCTTTTGGCCACAGCTGCGTTTTTACCAGTTCTGTGAAAGAAGGCTTTGGCCCTAAAGAAAGTAGTCTCCACCTCTCAGAAGCCTCAGCAACTATGAACATTTAGTTCCTGGATACAGCTGGCCTCTCATGTGCTAGAGACAAAGGAACATGCTTCCTCCAAAACAACCATTTACAACTTTGTTTTATTTCATTCACTGATTTACCAAACACACAATCTACAAAGGTTCCCTATATCATGTTGTCTTTTATAATATTCTGTTCTTGCCCTTCATAGACTTTTCACAGTTTGCAATAATTTATTTACGTGCTTACTCTTTTAACATCTCTTTTTCTTAGTAGATTATAAGCTTCGCAAGAGCAGAGATCACATTATTTTGCTCATCATTAGAGAACACAGTGTTGGCTCTTGGTAGGCACTCAGCAAGTATTGATTGAATGGATAGATGAAAGGATGGATGTGTAGATATGAGCATGGATAGGTTAATATACCAAGCCCTATGCTACTTGTATTATTTATCTTTGTAACCCGGCACCTCCCATAACACATGGGGTATGGTGTAGCTAGCTCTATAGATTTGTTGGCTATATCCTAGGTACCATGGATATAAAGATGAGTAGAGTGCTTTCTGGCCTTCCAGAAAACAAGATTTAGGGAGAGAACTATATAAACTAAAAATTAGAGCAATGTGAGGTGTATGGCATGTTAGAAACACAAACAGGGCGCTATGGAAGCACAGAAAAGAGTGTGCTTAACTGCATTCAGAGTTCAAAGAAGCCTCCTGCTATTACTGGGTATATACTCAAAGGATTATAAATCATGCTACTATAAAGACACATGCACACGTATGTTTATTGTGGCACTATTCACAATAGCAAAGACTTGGAACCAACCCAAATGTCCATCATTGATAGACTGGATTAAGCAAATGTGGCACAGATACACCATGGAATACTATGCAGCCATAGAAAAGGATGAGTTCATGTACTTTGTAGGGACATGGGTGCAGCTGGAAACCATCATTCTCAGCAAACTATCGCAAGGACAGAAAACCAAACACCTCATGTTCTCACTCATAGGTGGGAATTGAACAGTGAGAACATTTGGACACAGGAAGGGGAACATCACACACCAGGGCCTGTCATGGGGTGTGGGGAGTGGGGAGTAGGGAGGGATAGCATTAGAAGATATACCTAATGTGAATGACGAGCTAACGGGTGCGGCACACCAACATGGCACATGTATACATATGTAACAAACCTACATGTTGTACACATTAACCCTAGAACTTAAAGTACAATAAAAAATAAATAAAAATAAAAAATAAAAAAGTAAAAAAATAACAAACCATACCTAGCTCAAAAAAAAAAAAAAAAAACCCAAAAACAAAAACAAAGAAGCCCCCTAAAGGAAGCTACGTTTGAATTGAATCTTAAAGTATGCCCAGAAGCTTTCTGAGTGAAGAACAGAGGAAAAGCATTCCAGAACATAACATATAAAGACAGAGAGGATCGTTGGAAGGATCATGACTCCTCCAACACAGCTGAAAACACAAAACACAAGAGGAGTGAGAGATAAGGCTGGAATGAAGGCCAGACTGCACTAAAACATTTTAACTTTTCCTTGTAAGTGATGACAAGACTTGGGATGACAAATGTGAGCGAGAAAGACATGGTCAGATTTGCACTTTAGAAAGGGCACTTCAGCCAAAGTATAGCTAAGAAGTTGGAAGGGCAAGAAAATACAGGCATCAGTTAGAATTCATCTGAGAAAATGATGAGGGCTTGAATGTGGCCGTGGCAGTAAAAATAGAGAAGAGATAAATTCAGGGGCTACTAAAAAGGTAGAATAGACAGAAAAAGACAATTACCACCTGGATGTGGAGGCTTGGTGAAAAGGAGTTTCCATGGTGACTCACAGTTTCCCAGTTTGACCACCTAGGTGAAGTATGGTGCCATTAACCAAAAATTGGGAAGTGAAAGAAGAGAACTTTTGAAGATATGTTGCCTTTTAGGTCCCCCAATCTAAAAGAAAGGATACAGTAATTGAAAAAGTAAGTCTGCAACTCATGATAGGAGTCAGAGAAGGGGATGAGATTTGGCAATGATCATTCATGGATGATAGTAACAGTTGCCCAGGAAACAGAGAAGAGAATGAGGAGAAGGTGGCTGAATGTGGAGCCCTGTAGAAGATGTACTATTCATTTCAGTATCAAATTATGGATTATTTGGTGTAGATTGCTTTCACTGACTTAATTTTAATAACTTATTCACTCTGGTTAGAGAATTCCATAATTTAATTTTAGTTAAGTGTATGTATGCAGTGTTGACACTATTGCTGTTTATAATAACTCAAGGCTAATATTTTAATCTTTTTAAATGTTTTAATTATTTGTATAATGAAAATATAAACAACACACTTCACAAGTCATTTTATACCTTTGGCTTAATTAAAAAATAAACATGTAGACACAGACAAATTTTGAAGTGACTTCCTCATTGCCTCTTCCTTCCTCTGCTTGCCTATTGTTTTTATTACTCAAATATTATTACAACTGCACCCTGCTTTTGCGAGAAAGTCACCTGACAAATTGTCATTACCAAGTTCTTAAAGAGTTGCCAGAACAAAAATCCAAAAAAACGGAGCAAGTTAATGGTTATTAGCACATTCATAAACTGAGACATAAGGTCAAACTCTTTATTTTCATTCCAAAAAGTCATCTACTTATGTCATTGACCCTGCCTTTTTTTCTTCTATAGCCAATAGATTAATTGTTGTGTGATTTGAACAAATTCTCAGAAGAAACATTTATACTTAAAAAAATAAGAATATCCAGAAGAAAAGGTTGTTTTAAATAGTTAAAAAAGTACTTGTTAAATTAAGATACTGCAAGGGTTTAGGCAGCTCAGTAGACAACTTCAGGAGAACAATCTGTTGTCCTTTAACTGCCTCGTAATCTCTAGGGTAAAACCTCTTTCCATTTATTGATATTTGCAATAAAAATTGTGACGGCGTCATGCTGAAGTAATTTCCTTGCTAATGTAATGGCATTAAGATATTGAAATTATCATTGTCTTTTGTACTGGATGTTTTCAAAGAAGTGTGAAGATAGGGAGAATTTCCTTAGCATATTATTCATTAAGTGGCACAAATCAGCTCCATGCTAGTTTGGAGAAAAATTGTATGAGAAAATTCAAGATGCATTAAAAAAATTACCTCGGACATCGAAAATTAAAACAACATGGGCACAAAAAACAGAAGACAGAGCTGTTTTGTTTATACCACATAGCACCTCCAAAGTCAGCCCGATATTTAGGCAAAGAAGTGGCCACTCAAATGATGTGAGTCAATTTTATCTCCCTGATTGGAAAAAGGGATGATGATGATATTGGTGGGCTAGGGGAGGAATGGAAAATGCTGATGGGATATCCACCCCAGCTGGTGTCCAGGCTGTTGACACCATCAAGAGAAAGAATTCAAGGATGAGTCAGAAAATAGTGAAAGCATGGAAATTTATTGCAAAGTGAAAAATCCACACTTAAGAAAGGGGAGTGTAGGCGTACTCAAGAGAGTATCACACAATGGAGTTTGGGGCTTCTCCCTTTAGGGCTTCTTTAACCAAGGGGTGGTATATTTATGAAGATTCCTGGAAAAAGTTGAATATTTCTTGGAATTATGGTGCCATCCATTTTTACACCAAACAGGAGGTTTCCGGAACTGTCATGGCACTGGCGGGTTTGTGATTTGTATGTTAATGAGCATATAATGAGGTCCTAAGAGAAACCTAGGTCAAATCCAGCATCATGTAGAGTCTAGTCGGTCATAGCCAGCCTCACACTCTGGTTTTTCAGGGTCTTATCAGCCCCTAGCTTACGCAGGTATTTCAACAGTTTCCTTTTTGCTGGTCATGTGAAACTACTGCCTGGAATTTTCTGTTCTCCTGTGACCACCCTGTATTATTCCTATCGCAATGAGAATGAGACAGTGCTTTTTTCTACTGTGTCATTTCTTGAATCCTGGCCTACCCTGAGATGAGTAAGCAGGGATGAGTGGAAGTCTTTTTCTCCCCTGCTCTGGTAAAGCCTAGATCTTAAAATGTTACTTTGTGAATTGTAAATATAAACACCTCCTCCCCTGTCCTTTTATGCTATTGTCTTCAATAAAACAGAATTTTTCCTCTTAGAAAAATATCAAGGCACAGTTATTTTTTAAAATGACTGACTCCCAGACACATTCCCCAGTCCCTTCAGTGTGTTTTGTCTCTGCTCTTTGCATACATGTTTCCCTACTTCTCTCACCACATCCCAGCATCCAGCAGCTCCCCAGTCCCAACACTCATTCTAACTGTTTAGGGCCAACCTGAATGTCATCACCTCTGTGCAGCCTTCCCTTATCCCCTGTCCCAAACCCCTCAGCCCAAATCAATCAATTAATCTATATAAAGTTCTCTGAACATTGTCTGGAATATAAAATATATTATATGAGTATTGGCTGCCATTACTGTCATTGTGTGTGTTTCTAAAGTACTTTCCACAAACCTTTGCTGTGCATGACTTTCATCTTGTCACTTAGCTTCTTTCATCATTTACTTATTCAAAATTCACCTCACTGAGGTCTTCCCAGACCAAAATTTCAAAACTCTCCTTTAAATCTCCTTTTCTGATTTTTAAAATCTTTAACATTTCTCACTATGCACATTTTACTGCATTATCTTCTTTATTGAATATCTCCGTCATCAGAATGAAAGCTCCATGAGGGCAGTAAATAGTTATGCAATGAATGAATGTGTTTGCATATGTTTTTACCTACTAAGACTCTACACCCCCAGAGAACCTAATATACCATATGGCACTCAGTAGACCAGTTGAGTAAGAGGAAGATCTAGAATGCTAAGGCCATTCCAAAGAATGGCACATTTGAAAGGGTGCCTCAGTGTGAAACACTCAATTGGTTGCATAATGAAGACAATGAGTATTAGAAGGAAAGGAAAAAATCCCTAACATGAATGTAATAACTTACGTCCTTTTCTAGACTACAGTGCCTAAGGACATCTCTGGGTCCTAGGCACATTGTTTATATTTAGTGATAATTTATAAAGATTACTGATACATAGTATTTGGCAAAGAAAGATCAAAAGTGACATATAAACTATTTGCTGATGAAGGATAAATTTAAGGTAAGTTAAAAAAAAACTCTCATGTTGCCATATTGTATGATGGGTATGGTTTGCAAAAAGCATAATCCAGGGCCATTTTCCTCATTATACTAAATGGTGCTTCTATATTGAAGTCAACTCCAAAGTTATACCGTAAAATATTGTGAAAATGTCATAGGTAATTAGTGCAAGGTAGTTTTTAAATAGGGAATCATTACTTTTGAATGTCCATGGAACTTAACATTTTCTTACTTAATTTTCATCAAGAGATTTCAGGGAGTTTGGAACGTCTCACAAAATAGCTACTGAACAGGAATATGGAGAGAAGCAAAGTTTGTTAACTGGAATAAAATAAACCTACTTGGAACTTAGAACTCAAAATTCAAGCTCACTTACAAGGTGTCTGCCATGCCCTGCTCATGGAGTGTACATTCCTGGTCAGGAATGTTATGTCCTAAATAATTCTGTCTTGGATGACACAGAAACTGATGAAAAAAGATAACCCAATGGCTACATCAGACCAAATATTCTATCACACAGATCAGAAAGAAGTTTTGACTCTAATCCCACTTAGTGGCTGTGTGAACTCAAGTAAGTAACTTAACCCCACTGATCTTCCATTGCCTCATTTCAAAATGAGAATAGCACATTAGCACTGCCTTACCCAGTTGTTGTGAGGAGCTAATAAAATAGTGTGTGTAAAAACATGTGGTAAACTCTTAAGTGCTATACAAATGTGATGTACTATTTTTGTTCTTTAGAGGTCTTTTGACACCTAATCTTTGCCTCCCTAAATGACCTCTGTGTTTTCAAGCTTGCTTTTGTCTGATCTTACACTGGCTCAGAATTTAATTTCTTACCTAGTGAAGTTATCTCTTCAGACCTTCCCTCTGCCCAGCTCTTTCTTGGACTACTAGAACCTAATTACTTCTGTGGCTTCTGTTTGACTCAGCATTCAATGGTATGGTTACACTGAACCTGCCATGTAAGAACTGTGAACATAAAACTAAGGGCTAATCCCCCTGTCTACTGTAATCCATTTAAGTAATATGCAATAGTTGAGTGTAGAAGACAAGATGGCATGAAATTTCACTTCTCTTTCAGAGAACAAAACCAGTTCCTTATCTTTAAGAAGGTTTACTTGAAAAGACTTTCAGTTTCTCTTCATAAAATAACGTAGAAACCATTATTCTTTCTGTTTGCCTCTCACCTCAGCACTGGGCTGAATGTATTTATAAACTAAAACTAGAAAGAATTCTTGGTTTGCAAAAGACTTTAGCAGAAAACCAGAGCTGATGGCTAATACTAGCAGAAGCAGGGTCTATGTACTGGTTTCCCCTTCATTAAATAATAGCAGCATCCAGCAGATACAGCATCTACTAAGTGCCTGAGTTTTCACATCTATTAATTCATTTACTTTTCACAACTATTATTAGCTCCATCTTACTGATGAGGAAAATAATTGACATAAGGTCAAACAGCTAGTAAGTGGAAGTGCTGGGATTTAAACTCAGGCCATTTGGTTCTAGAATAAGGTCATATTCCTAACTCTATGTTATATTGCTAATAATAATAATGATTGTGATACTGATAACAAAAAATGTATTATTTCTTGTTGCATAACAAATTACCCTGAAATGTAGTGGCTTGAAATAACAAAATCACAGTTTCTGTGAGTCAGGAATTTGGACATAATTTAGCTAGGTACTCTGCTTCAGAGTCTTTCACAAGCTGCAATCAATGTGTCCTGTGGGGCTGTAGTCATTCCAAGGCTCCACTGGGAAAGGATACATTTCCATGCTCACCCACGTGGTTATTGTTAGAATTCGGTTCCTTGCAGGCTGTTGGACAGAAACCATCCCTAATTCTGTGCCAGGTGGGCCTCTCAAACACGGTAGTTTGCAAAGTGTGAAAGCTGCGAAGGATATAGAGTCCAGGAAAATACAAGCCACTGTCTACTGTTAATAGACATTAGTATTTCCATCACTTTTGTCATACTCTTTTTATTAAGAGCAAGCAACTAAGCCCACACTCAACTGGAAGGGATTACACTAGGGTATGAACACCAGGAAGTAAGAATCATTGGGAGTCATTTCAGAAGCTGCCTACCTTCATAATAATTAACACTCTATAAATATAATAAGAAAATAACATTTATTGAGAGTTTACTATGTGCCAGGCAATAGTCCAAGCATTTCACATATATTAATTCACATAATCCTCACAAAAAACCTGATACATGAATTAGTAAAGGGAAGTGCCATGATTACACTTAGAGGTGGGGAAATTAATACCATTTTTCTGTATTCCAACAGATAAAGCATGTCTTAGAATGCTTCAAAATGATTGCCACAAACTGAATCTACCCCAACCACATCCTCTTTCATAACCATTTGTCTTATTCACAGAACAGGCTTTTTCTAGCTGATGGCAAACAGTAATTTCCCAAAGTAACTCCCCTCTGGTTCTACTAGTCCTGGGGGTAGGGAAGAAGTATTCTTTAAAAAAAAAAAAAAAAAAAAACTGTTTTTAATGATCTTTCTTTTTTTTTTTTTTGAGACAGGGTCTCACTCTGTCACCCAGGCTGGAGTGCGGTAGTGCAATCACAGCCATGACCTCCCAGGCTCAAGCAATCCTCCCACCTCAACTTCCCAAGTGGCTGGGACCACAGGCATGTGCCACCATGCCCAGATAATTTTTGATTTTTTTGTAGCGAGAGGGTGTCACTATGTTACCCAGGCTGGTCTGAAATACTTGGGTTCAAGCAATCCTATATGCCTCAGTCCCCCAAAGTGATGTGATTACAGGTGTGAGCCACTGCACTTGGCCAAATAGTCTAATTTTTACAAATGAATATATCTTTACTGTAATTCCAATTTTAAATAGAAACTGCTAATAAGAATCATCTTTTCTGCATGAAAAGCTACCAAGGATACAAAATATCCAAATAAATTCCAGTTTTGATCTAATTCTAGTTTTTTTTACATCCTGCTTCTCTTCAAAAAGTTGTTGAGATGGCTGGCTCCTAGTTGGTCAACTACAAAGAAGGATAAGAGAGAACAAGCACATCCCTCTGAAAGATTCTAGGCTCTATGGAATTGGATGGAGGTGGGTACGGGCACATTGATCAGACTGTCTCTCCACTCTTGCCCTCCAAATAGAGGCCCAGGGAAAAGGTGGAATCACTTAGGACAGGAGAGGCTGGAAGTTCTCTTCTCTATTTTTAATAGGGACTAAAGGAGTTGCTTATTAGGAGAGCTGTGTGGAAGACATCCCAGATTCCTAGGCTGCCGGGTGTGTGTCTATTTTCAAGCCTCTTATATCTGCAATGACACATCCTTTAAATATCTAGAAGCCAGTTCCTGGTCAAGTTAAAAATATAAACAAATGAATATAGATTCAAAATTCTAAATAAAATATGAACAAATGAAATTCAATAATTTATTATTAAAATAATAATTTACAAAAGAGTTAATTCAATCCTACAGGAAGGATTATTTAATAACACATTAGTAAGATTCATCACATCAATCGGTCAAAAAAGTAATATCATCTTCATAGAAGGCAAAAAGCACTTGCTAGAATTTGGCAACTATTCATAATTAAAGAAATAAATGTCTCAGTAAACTGAAGATAGAAGCCCACTTTGTCATGACAAGTAATATTTATATGGACTAACATATTTAACAATGAAACACTAGAAGAATTCCCAATGGTCAGAATTAAGACAAGGATGTTACTGATTTATTGCATTTTTTAAACACAAAAATTGAAACAATCTAAATGTTCTGCAATTAACTATTAAATAAGTTACAATACAGTCATAATATGGAATACTAGATAGCTACTATAATCATATGGTACATGAGTATACATAGGCATATTTGAGATCTACACACAAACAACATATAGGTATATATAATGTATATAGATAATATATGTTTGCAAATACGAAATATATGCGAATGTAATTGTGCATTGAAAAGGTTCTGAAAAGAAATACAAGCTGTAAACAGGGCTTCCTTTAGAAGAATAGTATTGGTAGAATTTAAAAACTAGAATGGAAAGATCTTTTGTACAAGTATTCTGTGTTGTTCAAGTGTTTTTGGAACAAGGAAATATTAGATATGCAGTATTTATTTATTTATTTATTTATTTATTTATTCGAGACAGAATCTCACTCTGTCACCCAGGCTGGAGTGCAGTGGTGTGATCTTTGCTCACTGCAACCTCCACCTCCCAGGCTCAAGCGATTCTCCTGCCTCAGCCTCCCAAGTAGCTGGGATTACAGGCGCCCACCACCATGCCCAGCTAATTTTTGTATTTTCAGTAGAGATGCGGTTTCACCATGTTGGCCACGCTTATTTCGAACTCCTGACCTCAAATGATCCACCTGCCTTGGCTTCCCAAATTGCTGGGATTATAGGTGTGAGCCACTGCACCTGCCCATGTATACAATACTTAAACCAACTCTAAAAAAACCAGTCAAAGAATATTGATGGTGAAGAAATAATGATATTATCAATAAAAAAAACAAGTTCAAGGCCAGGCGTGGTGGCTCACACCTGTAATCCCAGCACTTTGGGAGGCCAAGACATGTGGATCACGAGGTCAGGAGTTCGAGACCAGCCTGGCCAACATGGTGAAACCCTGTGTCAACTAAAAATATAAAAACTAGCTGGGCATGGTGGTGTGTGCCTGTAGTCCCAGCTACTCAGGAGGCTGAGGCAGAAGAATCGCTTGAACCTGCGAGCCAGAGGTTTCAGTGAGCTGAGATCGTGCCACTGCACTCCAGCCTAGGCGACAAAGCGAGACTCTGTTTCAAAAACAAAAAACAAAAAATCAAAAAAACCCCACAAAAAAACAAGTTTTATAATACAATATGTATTAATACATCAAAAATTATCTAAAGGATATACCATCATTTTTTTTTTTTTCTTTTTAGAGACAAGGTCTCACTCTGTGGCCCAAGCTGAAGTGTAGTGGCATGATCATAGTTTACTGTAGCCTCAAACTCCTGGGCTCAAGTGATCCTCCCACTTTAGCCTCCTGAATAGCTAGCATTACAGTCATGTACCACCACACCTGGCTAATTTTTAAATTTCTTGTAGAGATAGGGTCTCACTATGTTGCCCAGGCTGGTCTTGAACTCCTGGCCTCAAGCAATCCTCCTGCCTTGGTCCGCCAAAGTGATAAAGTATGAGCCACATGCCTGGCCATACCTCCAAATTTGACTTTGATTGTTACACTTATACAATAGACTGATTTTTTGATAACTTTTAAAATTTTGCTCTATGTGTTTTCCAAGTTCTCCATTAATCATGTATTTCTTTTGCAGGTAGGGGAATGATTAGCAAAGAAAACTATAGTGATACTTAAATTAAAAATCACACTAAACAATGATTACAGAGTTTACAGAAAAATGTGTTTGTCTTAATCTGGTTTCTAAAAGGGTCACGATGCCTTCTAACTCTGCCTCAATCTTATAAAACGATTGGGAAAGCTAAATGCTTCCATTTTCTTGCTCAGCCAGCTTCCTTTTCTGGACTTGCTTAATTTGTGCATTTCTCTGAGCTTCAAAATCTTGGAGTCATTCTTCATTCCTTTCTCTGTTTTCTGTATGGAGTCACTCACTGACATCTCTCGCTAATCCTTCCTTTATCTGTCACACAGTTCTTTTCCATTCTAATTCCATATCCCTCCTGGTCTAGGCCTTGATCAGCTCACATCTGAACCATGGAGACATCTCACTCAGTCTTCCTGCCTGCCAAGACTGTCCCTCTATCTACACATCTCCCATCTTCACCTCACATCCTTCAGGTGATACCTCTAGGCCCCCTTTAGAACATTCAACTGCTCTCTTCCTTGTTCCTCTCACCTGCTGCATTCCCAGTTCCACGCCTATGCTCTTGACATTGCTCCTTGCAAAAATATCCAAGTTCTACTCCTCTTTCCCACTTAACCCCACCTCCACATGTTATGGTCTCTTCTTTATCACTTTGTATATCCAATCATTCTTCCAGTACATATTTCAAACTATGTACTATATACCAGATACTAGACTAGGCACAGGGAATACTGTGCTTAATTTGGGCACAGGCCTTCTTTGTTATTTTCCAAATTAGTGATGGACCACAATCAAAGGATTATGAAACTCAAGTTCAGAACATTATCTGCCTCAACAATAGTTTATCACATCCTCCAATGACCACAGAATCCTTTAAGAGCTCCTCGTCTCTCTGCTTCCCTCTGACTTAGTCTCAAGAAATCTTTCTTGTATTCAACAGTTAATATGTGCCTTGTGTACAAGGCTTTATGCTAGATGCTAGAAATGGAGAGGTGAATAAAATCTGCTTCTTACAGAGAGCTCCAAGATTAACAAGGATGGAAGACAGGAAAAGATATACAATAGTGAGTAAAAGGTACTCTGATAGAAACGTACAGATTCAACTGGAGAATTCTACTCGGGAAGAGCAAGGAATGTTTCACAGATGAGGTAATGCTTGAGCTGATAAGAGGTAGAAAAGGTGGGGACAGTATTTTAAGCAGCTTGAAAATAGTATTGCAAAGGCATAAGGCATTAAATGGCACAGCTTGTCAGGAAGCCACAAGTACTTCAGTATGACCCGAGCACATGAGGCTGGAGAGTTGGGCTGGGGCCAGATCGTTTTTTCCCTTGTTTTGCATTTGAGGGAATGAGTAAACGCTGAAGAATTTTAAGCAATGAAGTAATATGATTATATTTATATTTCAAAAAGTGCCTCTGGTGGCTATATGGAAAATAGTTAGGGAATGTGAGGGATGGGGCCCGGCTTAGGCAAAAAGTCAAAAGACAGAAGGCTGTTGTTAAAATCCAAGGAAGTTACGTGAACCAGGCAAGTAATGAAGTAGAGGAGTGGTGGCTAAGGTGAAGAGAAGGAAAGAGTTTGGAGAGCTATCAGATAGGTAAAATCAACAGGACTTATCTACTATTGGGTTTTAGAAGTTGAGGAAGAGGTAAACAAGGACCTCTGAGTTTCTGGCTTGGGTTATACATTTTCTAAGCCGAAAATACAGGCATTGTGTACTAAAGGAGCAGGGTGAGCAGGGTATATAATAATTTTAAGTTGCCTGTTTTAGGTATTGAGGTAGAAGTTCTTGGAGACTGTTAGATACACATGTCTCAAGTTCAGGATTTTGTTTGGGTTAGAATTAGAGATTTGGGAGTCAGAATACAGATAGGAGGTCAAAACCATGAGAATGGTAATAGCACCCAAAAGAAATGTAAATGATGAGAATGGGTGGGAAGGACAGAGCCTTGGGGTATACCAACCATTATGGGGTCAGAGTAAGAGAAACAAGGAAAGGACCCCAAGAAGAAATGATCAATGAGGCAGAAGGACAGCCAGGATAGGCTATTGCATGAGTTTCCAATTACCACTGTAAAAAATTATCAAACATTGTGTAGTTTAAAACAATGCTGGCTGGGCACAGTGGCTCGCACCTATAATCCCAGCACTTCGGGAAGCAGAGGCAGGAAGATCACTTGAGCTCAGGAGTTTGACAACAGCCTGGGCAACATGGCCAGACCACTTCTCTACTAAAAACAAAACACAGAAAAGAAAAAAAATTTAGCCGGGCATGGTGGTGCACACCTGTAGTCGTAGAAGGCTAAGATGGGAGAATCACTTGAGCCCAGGAGGTCAAGGCTGCAGTGAGCCAAGATCGCACCACTGCACTCCAGCCTGGGTGACAGAGCGAAACACTGTCTCAAAAAAGAAAAAAGAAAAGAAAAGAAAAATAAATAAATAAAACAATAAAACAACGCAGTGCCAGTTGTGATAGCTGATGCCTGTAATCCCAACACTTTATGGGGCTGAGGCAGGAGGATTGCTAGAACTCAGGAGTTTGAGACCAGCATGGACAACATGGTGAGACCCCCATCTCTACAAAACATAAAAATAGCCAGATGTGGTGGCACATGCCTATGGTCCCAGCTACTAAGGAGGTTGAGGCAGGAGGATCACTTGAGCCCAGGAGTTTGAGGCTGCAGCGAGCTATGATGACACCATTGCACTCCAGCCTGGGTGACAGAGCTAGACTCTATTTCAAAAAATTAAAAACAAAACACACACATACAAGTTTATTATCTTACAGTTCTGTGGGTTTAGAAATCAAACACTGGTCTCACTTGTCTAAAGTCAAAGTGTCAGCAGAGTAGCATTACTTTCTGGAGACTCGAGGGAAGAATTGGTTTCCTTGATTTTTCCCAGCACCTAGAGACCAAGCACCTGTGATTCCTTAGCTTATGAACTTTTCCTCAGTCTTTAAATCCAGCAAGTGGGTAGAGTTCTCACATGACACCACTCTGACCTTGCTTCTGTCTTCACATCACCTTCTCCAACTCTCTTCTTCTGCCTCTGTTTTCCACTTTGAAAAACACCTGTGGTTACATTAGGCTCACCTGGATAATCTGGGCTATTCTCCGTCAGGAGAGTAATAACCTTAATTTCATCTGCCATATTCATTCTCCTTGCTACATAACATAATATATTTATTACAGGAGGTTCTGGGGATTAGGACATGGACATCTTTGACAAGAGGTTAGGGGGAGGTGCATTATTCTGCCTACCATATCTGTCATTTCAGAAACTAATCAAACAAACAAAAACATTAAAGAAAGAAAAGAAGTAGAGGCTGGTGATTCTGGGCAAGTTACTCAACCTCTCTCTGCCTCTGTTTCTTTAACTGCAAAGTGGAGAGAATAATAGTGCCTACCTCATAGGCTTGTTATAAGGATTATGTGTGCTAATGTTAGAAAGCACATAAAGCTGTGTCTGGCTTATGTTATAATCTTTTAAAAGAGCAATGAGAGAGATTAAATAAGGCAAAGACCTAAAACTGGCCATTGGATTTGTTAATTAGGCAATTAGTGGTTGTTACCACTGCAGTATTGGGGATATGGTGGTTGTAGAAGTCTAATTATTGTAAGATGGAGGTGAGAAAATTGGAGAACAGGAATAAACATTATTGTGAAGTAAATGTTTAAGAAAGGATAGAGAAAGAATGCTGGCACCTTCTTAGTTAGAGGAAGATGGGAAGTTATAGGAGATCTGAACACACATGCTGTGGGGAAGGGGCTAGTGGACAGAATGGCTGAATATATGAGCAAGGGAATAATGACAGTAAAATCCCAGACAAGAAGAAATAGACGTGATAACAGCTCAGATGTTGGCTTTAACTTTGAACTGGATTTTCTGAGTCTAGAGGGTAAGCTATGAGGGTGAATCTTAGGAATTAAACATAATTCCTTTCCTTGGCTTCTGTTCATCAGTAGGAATTACTCACAGGTCTCTACCTGAGGCTATGACACCAGAGTTAGAGTTCTTGTCCATCATCCAATATTAAGGTGCCACACACTGTCATGGAGGTTACCTTCTTTCACAGGAAAGTTCTGTTAGGTCTTTAAGAGTACAAGTTTAGAATTAGCAAGCAAAAATGTCATCTCTTTGAAAATGGTTAATTTCATAAACAATATCTGTCCATTTCAAAAGATTTTTCTGAAAGAAAAATGCAACTAGGTATAAATTTATGTTAACAAACAGACTCTCTTTGTTATTTTAAACTTTTCATCATGGACATTTTCAAGCAAACATAAAGAGAATAATATAATAAATCCCATGTACCCAGCACTTCAATAACTACCAGCCTATGACCAATTTTGTCTAGCTTATACTCCCCTCTCACCCCCACCTTCACCCCTAGTATTTTAGGGCTGATATGGTTTGGCTGTGTCCCCACCCAAATCTCATCTTGAATTGTAGGTCCCATAATTCCCCCGCGTTGTAGGATGTACCGGTGGGAGATAATTGAATCATGGGGGCAGTTTCCCCCATACTGTTCTCATGGTAGTAAATAAGTCTCACGAGATCTGATGGTTTTGTAAGGCATTTCTCTTTCCACTTGGCTCTCATTTTCTCTCTTGCCTGCTGCCATGATTTGCTCCTCCTTGCCTTCCACCATGACTGTGAGGCCTTCCCAGCCATGTGGAAATGTAAGTCCATTAAACCTCTTTCCTTTATAAATTACCCAGTCTCTGACATGTCTTTATTAGCAGTGTGAGATCAGACTAATAGAAAGGCAAATAGGCATCTTAAAAAAAAAAAACAAAAAACAAAAAACAGGACTTTGGCAAGGCACAGTGGATATGATTTTGAAAATGCAAGTGGTAAATAAAGAAACATTGAAGAAGAGAGGGAGAGTCATGGAACTCATCCCGGGCAGGTGGAATTCTTTAGATGGCAATTTTTAAATGGGATGAATAAAATGGAAATTGATGGAGTTAAAACAAAGGTCTCAATACAACACTATTGAAGGCTGTGTGAACCAAAGAAAGCCCCTACTAGTCCTCGAACATTAAGGGGTTCCAAATATGTTTTCTGTATTTCCCAGCTTGGAGAAATTTTGCAAGTCAGAAGGCAAATATTATAATGAGAAATCTAATCTCAAATTTCCTGGGGCAATAGCCAAGCAGATTAACCAAGATAAAAACAGAAATAGTGCCAGGGTTCCTTGGATCAATCCCCTGCTGGGGACTCAAAGCCTTGTGTACACTAGTGGGTAATATGGTCAGGGGGTGGTAAAGAGAAATTCCTGTGACTCCTTGATACATGAGAGCCCCACACGCTATGGTACTAAGATCCACTGGTAGAGCCCTGACTTGGGCTACAATTAGATTGAAAGAACATAAAAATATAAAGGTTGATAGAATTATGAAATTTGGAATGTTTAGTCAGGCTTTATGTAAAGTTTACCCTTTACCCAAATGTCTTATGTGAATGGATATTATGTCTGGCTGGGGAACACTTCTCTTACTTTGTCTCATAAAACAGAAGGCATATAAATATGCCCTTCAAGCAATATTAATTGGACATGCTAAATGGGAACCAGAAAGATTTCCTGAGCCCACATAGTATAGAATAGAAGCTGGAGTGATATGAACAAATTCTCCATGCAATAGCCCTATGTGGAGCCTAGACTGGGGCTTATGGCAAAAGCCTATGTACACCTTCCGGTGACAACTACTGGGTCTTTGAACTAGAGAATTTTCACTTGAGGGGCATTTACCACCTTGTGATGGGACATTATTTGAAGCTACCTATGACTGAAGGATAAAATAATCTTGAAACCTGAAATACCCACAATTTCTTGGTTGATGTCAGAGAAATGCTTTAGTGGGGATGGCAGTGTCCAGAAGAGTTCCATAATATAATGGAAATGGTTTATACAGGATCATGCCACCTGAAAATATAGTCAGCCCTCAGTATCAGTGGGGGAACTGGTTCCAAGACCTCCAGTAGACACCAAAATCCTTGGATGACCAAGTCCCTTATATCAAATTGTGTCATATTTGCATATAACCTATACACATCTTTCTGTATACTTTAAATCAACTCTAGATTACTTATAATACCTAATACAATGTAAACAATTGTTATACTGTATTATTTTTTCAATTTGTCTTCTTGTTATTGTATTGTTTTTACTTAAACAAAATTTTTATTTTTAATATTTAAAAAATTAATTTTAAGTAGAGATGGGGGTCTCTGCCCAGGCTGATCTCAAACCCTTGAGCTGAAGCAATCCTCCTGCCTTGGCCTCCGAAAGAGCTGGGATTACAGGTGTGAGCAACTGTGCCTGGCCTCTTTACTTTTTTCCAAATATTTTTGATTCATGGTTGGTTAAATCTGTGTATGCAGAACCCATGTATACAAGGAGCAAACTATACTCATAAGCAGGGAACCTCTTTTCCCATATGACTGACTCAGGAACAGTGTGAGGAATTCCTGGGTTCTACAGTGCTCTATAAACCTCTCTTAACTAAGAGCTGCTTGGTTTGTAGATGGCAGTTCCAAGGTGAAAGGACAATATCATATTTGGAATGTTGCCACTCTGACTGAAGAAGATGAAAACAAATCAGCTTGGTGGGTTGAATTGCAGGCTGTTTTCCTCGTAGTGACAGAAATGAATTGAACAGTGGTAAAAGCCCATATGTTTTTTACTGACTCATGGAGAGTGGACAGTGGCCTGGCCGCAGGGTGAGGCAGGACAACAATGGATACCTGGCCTATTAAAGGAATGCCACTATGGGGCCCTACAGAAATCTGAGGGGTGCATTAAAGTAGGATAAGTCAATGCCCATCAGAAGAATGCCCTTCCAGGTTCAGAAGGTGACCGAAATCTACAGGCAGAAACCCCCATGTGCTCATTGAAGGTGGCCACCTTGGCCCATCAAATGAGTGGAGATGGGGGTACTCAGGTAATGTAGAGATGGGCTAAATCTAGACATGTCCCTTTTGCACCCTGTTAGGCACAAAATGGCAATAAGAATTGTTCTGTCTTCCAGCAAAAGAGACAGAGATGGCTGTGGGGCAGATTCCCTCATGGGAAGGCTCTAAACATAGCTGGCAGGTGAGACCAATGTGGGAAGCCCTGGGGATCTACAATGGTTCTTGACAGGAATACATAGTGGTTTTGGACTGGGCTTTGCTTACACAGTAAAAGATGCAAATGCTCAGAGTGCTATAGAAAAATCAGAACAGAAGATATTGCATGGATTTGGAATAAACTTGAGATCACCAGTTTTAGCACTGTTATCAAGTATAGTATTTATTGAGCATCTATTTATAACTGTGAATCTGGCACCATAATTTGAGTATTTGGCATGCAGAAATTCTTGAGCTCATCCATGAACTTAGGGAAAAAAATAAATAAATACAAAGTGTTAGGGCCAGGCGCGGTGGCTCAAGCCTGTAATCCCAGCACTTTGGGAGGCCGAGGCGGGCGGATCACGAGGTCAGGATATTGAGACCATCCTGGCTAACATGGTGAAACCCTGTCTCTACTAAAAAATACAAAAAACTAGCCGGGCGAGGTGGCGGGTGCCTGTAGTCCCAGCTGAGGCAGGGAGGCTGAGGCAGGAGAATGGCGTGAACCCGGGAGGCAGAGCTTGCAGCGAGCTGAGATCCGGCCACTGCACTCCAGCCTGGGCCACAGAGCGAGACTCCGTCTCAAAAAAAAAAAAAAAAAAAAAAAAAAAAAAAAAAAAAAAAAAAAAAAAAAAAAAAAAAAAAAAAAAACAAGAAAGTGTTTAAACAGTTAAACCCTATGTTTAGAGTTTAACCAAACAAGGATTTAGTTAGGGTTTAACTTTGCTAAAGTCATTTTTTTTTCCTCAGGAGGAAGTCAAGTGAGACATCTGTCTTATATATGCCATTACACATGCCACTGTACAACATATGGACACACAGTATTTGAGATTCATGTATTCCAAAGAATCAAAATGAGGACTTTGATGTTTTGAGTTTAATGTTTTGAAAGTGTTATTCCAAATATAGCAAATAGTCAATTAATAAGCAAATAAAAAGAAACACTCCAGATAATGGCAGCATCCTTCAGAGCCCTGCTGATTTATATATTTAACACTTAGCTAAGCACCTACTCTATGTGCAGCACTGTGCTGCGGTGCTGGGGAGAATATAGAGATCAATACCACATGTTCTCAGTCTTAACATTACCTAGAATTAGTTCCACTTTTGTTAGGAATAATATCATTGTGGAACCTCTTTCTTAGATATTGTACAAGCCAGATCAGCATGCCAGATTCTTACTTTTATGAGAAATCAGTTGCTAACAGACACTCTTTATGTTCCTGTAAAATGTAATGTGTAAATCAAACAAAATACTGTACTTATGTGTATTTTTGGGTCTCCATGGATAAAAAAATGAACTGTATTTTCATCAGGTACATTTTATATATCAATGTATAACTCCCTGTCAAATCTCATGGGTCTAACATGCTGCTCTGTTTCATGCTTGACATCATCAGGGAAATATCTGAGAGTAGAAGGAACAGATTTAGGGTGTGTTAGTGATATTGGGCCACTAGCCATTTTCAGTGACTTTTCTCCCAACTTCTCCTGGGTCTATGAGAACAAAAAGAAAGGAACAACTTTTTCCATTGAAACAGGTTTTGGGGCTGTGAAGGAGTGTATATTTCTCTGCAAAATAATCAAGTCATAGCTACTTTGAAGGAATCCTTCAGATACCAAACCGAGGAAAGAATCAGAAATATAATTAAAAGAGTATGATAGGGCAGGTGCAGTGTCTCACGCCTGTAATCTCAGCACTGTGTGCTGGATTGTGTGTAATCCCAGGAGTTTGAGACTAGTCTGGGCAACATAGTGAGACCCTGTATTTATTAAAAAATAAAAATAAAGGCCAAGCGCAGTGGCTCACGCCTGTAATCCTAGCACTTTGGGAGGCCGAGGTGGGCAGAGCACTTGAGGTCAGGAGTTCAAGACCAGCCTGGACAACATGGTGAAACCTTGTCTCTACTAAAAATACAAAAAATTAGCTGGGTGTGGTGGCATGTACCTGTAGTCCCAGCTATGCGGGAGGCTAAGGCAAGAGAATCACTTTAACCTGGGAGGCAGAGATTGCAGTGAGTTGAGATTGCACCACTGCACTCCAGCCTGGGTGACAAAATAAGACTCTGTCTCTAAATAAATAAAGAAATATAAAAAATAAAAATGTAAAAAAAGGATGGTAAAGACGTAGAGTTTATTATAATATGCTACAGTTTTTTTTTTTTTTTGGTGTTCAAACAATATTTTTAAGGTCTCTTTAATAGACATGAAGTTACTTCTTATTAAAATACTGTGTACCACAACGTGAGTCTGAATATCTTTGTTTTTGTTTTGTTATCTTTTAAACAAAATGCTACTTTTAATCTCATCAAGGAGTTAAGGCATATAATACAAGCTCTAAAAATTAAGTGCCAAAGTAAGAAAGAATTAAAAACAGTATATATTGTGCACTTATACAGTTTTATATGCAAATTTCTATATAGAAAATTATGTTTAAATAATATCCCTGTATTATGGATTTAAAGTGTATGCACCCAGGCAAAAAAATATGTCTCAGTATAACATGCCTGAGAAAAATATATGCAACAATAGTACAAAGGCCTAGAGGGGAGAAATTGAAGGGAACAATTGTGAGGTCCTCATACTTATATTCTCCCCCCGCAAAATAAAATATTATCCTACTGATATTATGCCAACTCTAGAAAATTCTAATTTTGGAAACAGTACTACTTGGCATTGATCCTTTAAAGTCATGAAGGACATTAATTGTAATACTGAAATATATCTGAAATTTATCCTATTTAAGTGAAAAATAAAGATTAAAAATGACATATGTAGTGGCCCACATTTTATTCACAACTGCACACACTGAAATATGAGGTAGTATTAAAGAATTAACCTTAATTAAATAATTAAAAGAGTATGATAGGGCAGGTGCAGTTATTCACACCTGTAATCCCAGCACTTTGTGAGGCCAAGGAGGGAAAATCACTTGAGCCCAGGAGTTTGAGTCCAGTCTGGGCAACATAGTGAGACATTGTATCTATTAAAAAAAGTTGAGACTTGAAAATCATATTAAACACACATATAAATGGCTTAAGGAAAGCAAGGTATAAAATTGTCCCCCAAAATTGTTACTAGACAGTTGAAAAGTTTGGCACTGCTGTTATTAACATGGAAGCAGAGGAAGACAGCTCTTTGTCACTGTCATGCCTCAACCTTAAATGAAAGGACCTGAAGTAGTCAACAGTGTTGGCTCTGGTCCAGACTGCCAGGATGCAAATCCCATTTCCACTACTACTAAGGGTGTGATACTGGGTAAAATGCGTAACCATCTCTAAGACCTACTTCCCCATATGTAAAATGGAGATAATTATAGTACCTGCCTGTATTAGTTCATTCTCACACTGCTATAAAGAACTGCCTGATACTGGGTAAGTTACAAAGGAAAGAGGTTTCACTGACTCACACTTCAGCCTGGCTGGGGAGGCCTCACGAAACTTAGAATCATGGCAGAAGGTGAAGGGGAAGCAAGGCACCTTCTTCACAAGGCAGCGGGAAGAAGAAGTCCCAAGTGAAGCAGGGAAAAGCCCCTTCTAAAACCATCAGCTCTCGTGAGAACTCACTCACTAGCACAAGAAAAGCAGGGGGGAAACTGCCCCCATTATTCAATTACTTCCACCTGGACTCTCCCTTGACACATGGGGATTACGGAGATTATAATTCAAGATGAGTTTTGGGTGGGGAGACAAAGCCTAATCCTATCACTCCCTCATAGGGTTGTTGTGAGGATGAAATGAGATTAATATAAAGTACCTGACACAGTGCCTGGCACATGGTAAGTGTATGATAATTATTAACTGTGGTTACTACGTTTGTTGTATGGATGGCCAGCTTTGGTGGAGAGACAAAATGTCTCTTCGATTAGAGAAAGAGTTTGGTTTAGAAACACCAATGTCCTTACAGAGTCAATAGTGATAGAGCTCTCAGTCACAATTTTCAACCTTTATTATTTTAAGTCCTGCTAATCCCTTCAACTAAGAATTTAGGTTCTGCCGTGAACAAGAAGAGGGAAAATAAAGGCACAGCAAATTAATAGTAAAGCCAGGACTGTGCACTCTTCAACCTGTCATTATAACTATACTACACAGGGTAAGACAGCTTTATACATTGTAAGCAACCCATCTGCCATTTACCCCATTTAGCAAATATTTATTGAGAACTTAATATGTTTGAAGCAATATTCCAGGTGCTGGGGAAAATATGGGCAAAAATCTAGGGGAATTTAGTTTTTCTGGAATAGGAATATATACCATGAAATTATAATACTTAGAACTTACGTTAGGTATTGAGAATGTAGGAATAAACTCAGTAGGAATAAACAAACTCAGCTTTCCCCCTATACTCTCGCAACATGCTTCAGAGAACAGATGTGTGAAGGTTTTCCCCCAGATATCCATATTTCCGTAGTGTTCACCAGCTGGGTGTCCTCTAATTCAATTCTGACACTATCTCCTTGGACACAGCTCAGATTCCACAGGTTATGGGCTCAATCCCATCTGACTGCTCTCTACTTCCAACACAAATCTCAAGCTCCAGGTTATTTTACCTGTGCACTGACCAACCAGCTATAAATCAGGGTCTCCATGACCCCTCCCTTGGGTTCAATTAATTTACTGGAGCAGCTCACAGAACTCAAGAAAATACATTTACCAGTTTATTACAAAGGATACAGATGAGAAGAGATGCATAGGGAAAGGTATGGGGGAAAGGGCATGGAACTCCAGGAACCTCCACATGTTCAGCTATCTGGAAGCCCCCCAAACATAGCCTTGCTGTTTTTTTGTTTTTTTTTTTAAAAAAAAACTTTATTACATAGGTGTGATTGATTCAACTCAGCCATTGGTGATCAACTCAACCTTCAGCCCCTCTCCCTTCCCAGGAGACTGGGGGGTGGGGCTGAAAGTCCCAACCCTCTAATCCTGCCTTTGTCTTTCCAGTGGCTAGGCCCCATCCTGAATCTACTAGGGACTGCTAGCCATCAGTCAACTCATTAGTGTAAAAAAAGACTCCCGGCCGGGCGCGGTGGCTCAAGCCTGTAATCCCAGCACTTTGGGAGGCCGAGACAGGCGGATCACGAGGTCAGGAGATCAAGACCATCCTGGCTAACTCGGTGAAACCCCATTTCTACTAAAAAATACAAAAAAAACTAGCCGGGCGAGGTGGCGGGTGCCTGTAGTCCCAGCTACTCGGGAGGCTGAGGCAGGAGAATGGCGTAAACCCGGGAGGTGGAGCTTGCAGTGAGCTGAGATCCGGCCACTACACTCCAGCCTGGGCGACAGAGCAAGACTCCCTCTCAAAAAAAAAAAAAAAGACTCCCACAACTTTGGACATTCCAAGGATTTTAGGAGTTTTATGCCAGGAAATGGGACAAAGATCCAATAAATATTTCACAATATCACAGATATACACAATAGCAATAGATGTGGTGTGCTTAGGATCCAATCTGTAGCCAATGTAACTGAAATTATCAAAGATGCAAAATTAGTACACTGTACTGATAAGTATTGTTAAATTAAGTTTAGTCTATAGCTGCCTCTTTACATATTTTAAGTTCAGCCTAAAGGTTTCACCATACATGCTGAAGTAACCTAACTGGTTGTGTAAACAGGCTGTAACTTACTCCTGTAACAAGCAGCCATGCAGTCTCAGCCAATCACAGCAGCCATACTTGCACCGCTCATAGGCACAGACTGTTCAAACCCTGTTCAAAGAAGATAAACACAGATTATCTTATTTCTGTTTCTGTGCCTGACTTCTAATGGCTATACATCACATTCCCTTTTTTGTCCATAAATCCTCTCTGACAACATGGCAGTGCTGGAGTTGCTCTGAGTCTATTCCCATTGTGGGGCTGCCCAGTTGGTGAACACTTCTTTGTTAAATTAAACTCTCTTAAATTTAATTTGTCTGAAGTTTTTCTTTTGATAGTATATGTATCAGTATAATTTGGTCTTAAAATAGGTTTTTAAAAAATTAAACTAGTACCAAATAAAAATTCATTGTGTATAACCAGTTAAATTAGAATAAAAAGCATCTCTATGCCTTTAAGATGTGTATTGCTGAGATAAGTCATAAACCTAGAGTACACAATACTAAAGTATAGATAGTATCAACTGAGGAATGATAAGGTTCATAATTTTGGAAAGGAGAGCAGGGTAGCCATTCTGACAGGCTGGGAAGGATAGCCTCTCTAGAAGCTGGAAGCAGACACTGAGAAAGGGGCAAAGGGAACAGGAATTTATGCTGAATGGGGTGGGGAGTGGGGTCAAATACACATATTCAATAAGTTATAGGAGTCAAATTTATGAAAGGAGAAACATGCACATGCATAATTTAGTTTCATGCTTCTCCCTGAGACTCAAGGTCAAAAATGGCTGCATTAGCAGGATCAGATGGTGGAGTTGTCAACCCTCTGATGTCAAAAGGTGAAGTAGAGGACATTAAAACCCTCATTGCACATTCTCCACACTGGCCAGAACCACTCCATGGTTGGTGGTCTCTTACTTGGAAAAATGCTGGCTATTTTGTCATGAGATCCTTAGGGTGTTGCTTCGCCAGCCAGAAACCTCTGTGGCCAGAGGGGCCTCTGCTTGGGCTTTGCTTGTGGCTGCTGGGCTTGTTTTGGCCACTTGGCTGGCAGGATGCACTCAGCTGGCACTACCGGCCAGAATCCCACACCTGCCAAGGGCGAGCCAGGTGCGGAGCAGCAAAGTGTGAGTGAGCGAGCACAGGGTCTGGCCACTACACACAGCCAGGTGTGCTGGCTGCGGCAGGCCTCCAGGCACCAGCACAAGTGGGGCTCTGTGCGAGGCTGTGGCTGGACCAGATGTACCATAAGCGGCTTCCCCTGTAAACAAGGGGAACATGATGGCACCCAGAAGCTTGAAGATGCCTGGAACCGCAGAGCCCCAAAGAGGGTGTTACAGTGTGTCACAGCCCTGGATTAGGGAGCACTGAGGTCTGGTCTCCCAGAAGGGCTGCAGCAACTCTTCTCTCCTTCTCCTCGCCTGTAGTGTGGTGAAAGGAGGGGGTGTGTTTCAGCCCTGTGTGTGTTAAAACTCTTTCAGTCCTGCCACTTGGCAGGTCCCAAGTTCTTGTCCCATGTCCGGGAAGAATGAGGTATGCACACAACTGGAGAGTGAGCAAGGCAGAGAGGAACTTCATCGAATGACAGAACAGCTCTCAGGAAACCAAGGTGAGTAGCTCCTTTCCACAGTCAGGTTGTCCCTACAAGTCAAGGAGACCCAAAGTGGGTAGCTCCTTCTGGCAAGTGGTAGTCCCAACATCTGTGTGAGTCCGGCTGAGTCTGGGGGTTTTTAATGGGCTCAGAAGGGAGGAAGTGTGTGCTGATTGCTCCATGTATGGCCATGGGTGGGCCCGGAAAAAGCACCTAAGTTCTCACTCTGGACTGGACTCCAGCTGGAACTGACAGCCTGGTCCCCAGGTTTCAGGCTGTCCATGGCTTGAAGGTGGGGCTTCACCAGGGACCTGCTCCTTTCTGCCTAGGAAACTGTCTGCCTCCCATAGGCTATCAACATGCTGTCCAGGGCACCCAGGCTGTTTGTGCCAAGGGGTGCCTGCAGGCTGTCACTGAGCCACCCTTGGTTCCCCCCAGCCTCCCTGAGCTCGTTGGTGCCCAAAGTTCTGGGGGGAGCTGAGGCGGTTGGGGGGCTAGCATGTCAGTGCTGCCTTGAATGTGTGCACACCCATCAGGGTCACAACAGTGCCTGGGCTCAGCTTGCTTCAACTTTGCTCTGAAATCAGAGCAGGCGCTGGGAGTTGGGAGAGGCCAGGGAGTGGGAGCAGGCACTTCCAAGCCTGTGGGAGATGGGGGGCTTCCCAGGCCCCTGAGAGCACAGGGATGCCCAGGTCTGGCTCCATGGCTGGGTGGCTGCAGCTGCAGTTGGGAGCCCGGGCACCTGCCCTGCCAACTTGGTAAGAGGCAGGGCTCTTGCCCATTCCCAGCTCCCACTGGCCCCACGGAACTTGTGACTCTGACTCCACCTGCCCTGCTGTAGCCAGTGTCTTTGCAGTGGCCACTCCAGACAGGCCACTGCTGCTACCAATTTGTTATGCCAAAACTGCAAAGGAAAGGGGTGGCATTGGGCAGTTGGTTATCAGCGATAAAGTTGTTTCAAGGGCTGGTTTCTGTTTAGCCCTTAGGGAAGAAAGCCTATGGTGGTTACGGAGGGAGTGGGGTATAATGAGGCATGTTCTACCCCATCCCATCATGGCTGGACACTCAGTTTTCAAGGTTTCTCTGGGATGTCCTTGGCTGAGAGATAGTCTGTTCAGTTGATTCAGGGGCTTGGAATTTTTTTTTTGTATTTCACAATACCAAATGTGGGGTGATAACAATTAGGTTATTGGGAGTGCAAAGGAAGAGTTGTATGACCTAGAGTACTCTATACTCTATATTTGTAACCCGTAAAGTTTGAAGTGGAGAAAAGTGGGGGAGGAGGAGGGGCAGAAACATCTGTGAATCAAATGAAAGCTGTGGATCCTCCCTTGCAGAAAATGCACATGAAGCATGCACCCAAACATTCACATACAATTAATTTTATCGCACTGAAAATAGATTTTCTTACATAAAATTAAAAAAACATACCTTTACTAAGATTTATGTCTTCCTTTTTTATATACAAAAATTAACAGTTTCATTCTGAAAAACAAACAGGAAACCAAAACCAAATTGTTCAGAGAAAACAAAAAGTTAGCTTTAATTCTGCTTAAAATTTCATTGAGAAAGCTGTGTTTGTCTTGATTGTGAAGTTGACACTGAGGAGTGATCTTTGCCTTAGCAACATATATGTCATCTGTAACATCTGTGATTGTAGTGTTTCTTCTTTTTTGGATCTCTGCCTCCTGGGAAATTGATAAAACTTTATCAATTCAAGTTACCTGATGAAGTTTTATCACCTCAGTTGCAGAAGCATTTCCTCCATCACTGGACAGTTTATGTGGTTATCCTTTCAAATCTCCTAAACAACGTCAAAATTTTACCTCAGTTATTTATCAAAGAAGCCACGAATGGGCTTTTCCCTGTTGTTCTAGAATGGGCTTTTGTTTTCTTTCAGCAAGAAACAAAAAAAACTAAAACGTTTGTCTTAAATTCAATCAAGCTCTTCAAGATTTGCTCTTGGGATGCTTAGCCAATTTCTTTGTAGTTGAGTAGAGTGTCATTTACTCACAGTTCTGGCAAAATTATTTAAAAGACTTGCTCACTTTCCCAGCAACAGGCCACATTTCTTTTGGGAATGTTGACTGAGACTTTGATGACAAAGCCTCAAAAAGACTCATTGAGATCAGGCGTGGTGGCACATGCCTGTAATCCCAGCACTTTGGGAGGCCGAGGCAGGCAGATCACAAGGTCAAGAGTTCGAGACCAGCCTGACCAACATGGTGAAATCCTGTCTCTACTAAAAATACAAAAATTAGCCAGTTGTGGTGGCACGTGCCTGTAACCCCAGCTACGCAGGAGGCTGAGGCAGGAGAGTCGCTTGAACCCAAGAGGCAGAAGTTGCAGTGAGCTGAGATGGTGCTACTGTATTCCAGCCTGGGTGACAGAGCGAGACTCCATCTAAAAAAAACGACTCATCTATGCATGGAACTTTGTTCTTTGCCGAACACCACAGCTATTCTAGAGTAGAACATCCCAACCTTTGTGCCTGAATTTCTTACAGGTATTCCAACCTATTGATCCCCTTTGTCCTTGGGAAAACTGGGTGGGAACGGTCTTCTCTGTAAGCAAGCTCCTATGTTTATCCCATTTTACTACACAAAGATTACCATTTTTGCCATAGGCTGTGGATATAATTGGAAAAAGTTGAGAAGCATAGTTGTTTTGTTTGACAAAGATGTTCTACTGTTTCAAAGATATTGATGGCTTTTAAAGATTCCAAAAGGGGTTCTTAAAATAGAATTTTTTTGTGATGATGTAGTATGCACATAATAGAGACATGTTGCTGGCTATCTTCTGACCTGTCCGTAGTTTCATTCAGTAGCATGCTAAAGGAAACTGCAATAGCTGGAAATTCCTCCATGATGTGTTCCAACCACTCCCACCCCCACAAAAACAAACAAACAAACAACCCACAGTTCTGGAGTGAATGACATCATTCAACAAAGGTATTACTTAAATTTTCTTTTTCAGCTCCAAATCATAAGCCAACTTTACCATTTCTAGGGCACAGGACTACTATAAAGTTTCTGCAATTGTATTTCTTCTTTTGTTTCATAACCATATTTTTCTTTCAGGGCACAATTCAAATTTGATAGAGTATAAGTCTTCTCACCCCTTTTAGTTTATCTCTTAAAAAAAAAACACACGAAGTTCTTCTCTTATTCCTATTCTCTGGGGACTCTGACAAGAGTGCTTTTCAAACACTAACATTAACTCCTGCTAATTAGAAAACTGTAGGAGTTATCACTTTGATTTATAAAAGATGAAGTGCAAAAATATAATGACTTGTCCAAAGTAATAGTTAATGATAAATATTTATTAAGCACCTCTGTCCTTAGTATTGTGTTTGATACCATACTGATGTTTTTTGCTTTCTTAGCCAATCCTTTATTCAGAGACTTAGCCTATTTTACAAATTATCATTATTAAATGATATATTCTTTTCTACTTACTGAGTGCCAATACTGTTCATTGTAAGCACAATATATAGTATCACAGATCTTAAATTCAAAAGGCTCAAAGTAGTTGTCTTTTGCCATCCCTTTGTCCAGGAGCCCAAATTACAGCTGCAGCCAAGGTCACCTTCTGAAATTTGAAAGAGTAACTGTTGTACACTGCTGCCCTATACTTATCTTTTTTTTTTGTTTACTGTTAATATTTTGCTTATTAATTTCCATAGCCTCTTATTGATGTTACTAGGGCCTTGAAAGCTTAGAGTTTTCATTGATGATGCTAAAAAAAACCCTGTTCTATGCTACATTAGATATACTATGTATGTACCCTGCCACCATAAAATATCTCTAGTCATCACATTCAAGTGAGAGTAATTTTTTATATAAAAAGATACAAAACTATCTTTGTGTATTTCCCCTTCCCACTGAGATATGCATATAACTTCAATAATAAGAAATGGGAGACACTTTTTTTATTCTTCCTTGAGAATAGAAAAAATTCTTTCTCCAAGAATTTTATAGTTATCTAAAGAATTATCTAAATATACTAAGAAGAGATGAATAAATGGCTAAATCTTTAGCTAATGTTAAGATCGTTACTTATCTTAGATGAATGCTTATCTATCATGTTTTTCAAATGAAATATTGAATCTAACTACCTTGTAAATCTACGAGGACAAATTTGAAATAATTTTCTTGAGAGATTGTCACATGTATCATTCCTGATTGCCAGTGGAACCAGAATATACATTTTGCATAGTATTCTATAGATTTAATGTCCTATATTTTTACTGGTCTAACACTGGGCTTTTAAACAGAGATGTTAAAAGAAGGCACCACAGCCTCCTGCAAAAACCATGTGTTAGAAAAACTGTTGTAGAGAACATGCATCCTGAACAAAAAAGTTTCCTCTTCTTTCCCATTTTCACTGTGATTTTTAGAAGACACAATAGTTCCTAACTTCCTAGCTGGTACTATTACAACTTAATTTTGACTTCCTTAAAATCAGGATTTTCAGTTATTCAAAAAAGTCAGTTTTATTGTTAAAATTTCAATTATTCTCTTGACCATACATAAAGAAGGCGTGCAAGGACATAACTATTTTCCTTGTTGTTTTTGTTATGCTTAGAACTTTTAAATTATAGTATTTTTATTTGTCTGGAAACATCTTTATTTCAGTATCATTTTTGAAAGATGGTTTTGCTGGGTACAGAATTCTAAGTTGGAAGTTATTTCCTGTTAGTATTAATATTTTGGAGATATGAAAAGTATGCTGTTAGTCTAATTGTTGCTCTTTTGAGGGTGATCTTTTCTCTGGCTATTTGCCAGTATATTCTTTTCTTTTTTTTTCTTTTGTTTTGAGTCTCGCTTTGTCACTGAGGCTGTAGTGCAGTGGCATGGTGGTACAATCTCAGCTCACTGCAACCTCTGTCTCCCAGGTTCAAGCAATTCTTGTGCCTCAGCTTCCTGAGTAGCTGTGAATACAGGTGCATGTCACCATGCCCAGCTAATTTTTGTATTTTTAGTAGAGACCGGGTTTCACCATGTGTGGCCAGGCTGGTCTTGAACTCCTGACCTAAAGTGATCTACCCACCTTGGTCTCCCAAAGTGCTGGGATTACAGGTATGGGCCACCATGCCCAGCCTACCAATATATTCTGTTTGCTTCTGTGGTAGTGCAGTTTCACTATGATGTGTCTAACTGTGACTGTGGATTTCTTATTTTTAAATCCCACTTGGGATTCCCTGGGTCTCCTGACTCTAACAAATATTGTTTTCCTCAATTTTGAAAGATTTATGGCATATATGTACCATAACTTTATATATATATATACATGCAATTTTTGCCTTTTTTAACATTTTTTTTAAGTTCAGGGGTACAAGTGCAGGTTTGTTACACTGGTAAACTTGTGTAATGGGGGGTTTGTTGTACAGATTATTTTATCACCCATGTATTAAGCCTAGTATCCACTAGTTATTTTAATGTCTATATTAGTTATTATTTTAATGTCATATATTCACTGAGGCTATACCCTCATCTAGTATCTGTTTTATTTAATGAGGGTGGAGGATGTCTCAGAATTAACTCCTCCAATGTATATGTGCCTTGGGCCTGTTGGAGGGTGGCAGGTGGGAGGAGGGAGAGGATCAGGAAGAATAGCTAGTGGATCCTGGCTTAATACCTGGGTGATGGGATGATGTAAGCAGCAAACCACCATGGCACAAGTTTACCTATGTAACAAATCTGCATATCCTACACATCTACCCCTGAACTTAAAATAAAAGTTGGAAATTAAAAAAAATTAATTTCCAAATGCTAGGTAAAAGAGAGAAAGTGGCAGAATTCTTACCAAATGCAAAATGCTTAGTGTTAAGTCATTTAAAAACTGTAAAGACAACAACAATAATAACAACAATTTACTGAGCTTCTAACTCTATGCCAGCCATTTTATGTACGTTGTCTCATTTACTCAAAGAACTAAGTAATATTTTCTCTAAGCTACAAGTGAAAGACCCAAGACTTGGGGAAGATAAAGAATTTTTCCAAAGTCACATAGTAAGTGGCAGAGATAGGGTTTGCCAATTATAAATTGTTATGTAACTTCTTTCCATGAAGCCAGACTGCCTCCCTATTCTGCCTCCCTATTCAAGCTTTGCAATCACAGAAGATAGAACCATTCAAAAAATGTTATCAGCAATACTTTAAGGTGGCAGACTGTTCAGAGCTCAACCTGGAAGCACACTATTTCCATAGCCTTATTAATGCATCCGAGGCCAGGTGCAGTGGCTCACGCCTGTAATCCCAGCACTTTGCGAGGCCGAGGTGAGCAGATCATGAGATCAGGAGATCAAGACCATCCTGGCTAACACAGTGAAACCCTGTCTCTACTAAAAATACAAAGAAAATTAGCTAGGCATGGTGGCAGGCACCTGTAGTCCCAGCCACTCAGGAGGCTGGGGCAGGAGAATGGCATGAACCTGGGAGGCAGAGTTTGCAGTGAGCCGAGATCACGCCACTGCACTCCAGCCTGGGCAACAGAGCGAGACTCTGTCTCAAAAAAAAGAAAAAAAAAATCTGATTTGGCCAAAATCTGACAATCCCTTCAAAAGAGAGCATGGATCAAAGAATTAAACAAAAATGGGAAACAGTCAAGCTCAAAATGAGCCACTCTTCAGTCATCAAATAATATCAGATAAGTTCTAGAAGTAGTATTTTTTTTGTTTTGTTTTGTGCTTCTTTATTCACTCCCTTATTTCAAAGAGAATTTAAGATAGCTGACAAGGATACATAAAATTCAAGATATAAATGAGAAATAGGTGAGGAACAAAGGAACAAGAAGAAAGAAAAGAAGATTAAAATGAACATGTATTGAACTCTGTACAGTTATGATGCGGGTAGCAGATTTGGCCCTAAGCTTTTGTGTGTGTTTTCTTTTTCTTTCTTTCTTTCTTTTTTTTTTTCTTGAGACAGTGTCTTGCTCTGTCATCTAGGCTGGAGTGCAGAGGTCAGACCTTGGCTCACTGCAGCCTCAACCTCCCAGGCTTAAGTAAGCCTCCTACCTCAGCCTCTGAAGTAGCTGGGACTAAAGGTAGACACCATCACAAACGGCTACTTTTTAAATATTTTGTATAGAGAGGGTCTTGCTATGTTGCCAGGATTGGTCTTGAACTCTTGGGTTCAAGTGATTCTCTCCCACCTTATGCTCCCAAAGTATTGGGATTATAAGTGAGCCACCATGCCAGGCCTCTTTCCTTTTATATTTGTATGAATTTATGGGGGACAAATGTAATTTTGTTAAATGCATAGATTGCACAGTGGTGAAGTCAGGGCTTTTAGGGTATCCTTCACCTGAATAATGTACATTGTATCCATTAAATAATTTCTCATCATCCAACCCTCCCCCCACCAGCTTTTTAAGGCCAACTTAAAAAGGGAAACCGGAGCAGTTATGAGTCACCATGTGTATGTAGTAAAAACAGCCGAATTGCTCAGAACAAACACAGATATGGCTGATGCCTATGAAGATCAAAGTTACAAAGTTCCATAAGAGGACACTGTATCATGAAAACAACATACTGATCATATAATAACTGACTTTTCTTAAGAGTGAAAGGGCAACTATTAGACATTATTCTGGGACAACAGGTATAAACTGGGACTACCTCCCCAAATAAAAATGTATGCCTACTTTGCATATAGTAATCATAACTACATGTTTTATGAAAATGTTTTATTATTGCACCCCATAATACAAGCCAATCATTGAACACAAAATAGTACTTTAGTAAAAGCAGCTCTATTTAAGATTAACATATCACGATTGGTTATAACGTTCAGCTGATCTAGTCAAAAGGTAGATTTTAGAGCAGTCTATGGCAAACTCTAGGGTTCTTCAGGGTCTAGGGAGTTATAATTGGAGTGTCAACCAGCTGTAGGATAACAGGGGATGGTGAATGAATAAGAACAAAATCCATCTATTGCTGAATTTTGTTTCTGACTGACTAACTGGTGGGTATAATGGCATATCCATAATAGTATACTTATTTGATGTCTATGCCATCTGCAGTAGACATTCAACAGATGTTTTTAAACATCAACTGGGCCTTCATTTATCCAACTAATTCTTGCTTGTGTTTGTCACTATGTTGAAAATATTTAGGAAGGTATCCAATTACATTTTAATAATTTCTGAATTAATTCTTGACTTTTATAATGTAAGTAGTTCATTCTTTTTAACAGTAAACATTACTGACTCAAATTTTCCTCTGTCCCTGGCTTCTGGATAAATCCTTTTTCTTGATCTTTTAGTAGAAAGAGCTATTAAAAAATAGCTCATTCAATCAGAGGCTACATTAGTGAAAGTACAGATTTCCAAACAAGGAAACTAACAGTTGAAGGAAGACAACGGGTCTCACCTTTGGTCAGACACAATCTGGTGCAGGTCACTGCGGATGTCTGTTACTAAAATGGGACAAAGCACTGGGCACCAAATGGCAACACTACCATTTCCCATAATTTCCATGCCTCTTTTAAAACTCCCATACCTCAATCCCACCACCCCCTTTATTGCTGCTGTCAGATGACTTGGCCTCAGAGAACTCATCAATTACTTCAAATCCCTTCAGATGTATCGGTGTCCATTTTGGTTAGTGGAAGAGGTGTTCCCTCTTCCTTTTGAAGACACATTCCTCACTGGATGTCATCTCTTCAGCCTTCTCAGGAATCCTGTTTTATTATTTGTTTACACTCTATTCTGTATCTTCTCTCCCTTTTTCTAGGTTCTTACTTGTCAACAAAGAAAGGAGGTCGTGTCCTTTATCTTTAAATAAACTAGGCCCACCCTTTGCCCTCCAGCTTCTGCACTATCTCTTGTCTCCTCTTCACAGATTCTAAAAAGGGAGCCTCCAGGCATTATCTTCCTTCCTAACTTCCCATCCATGCCTCCAATCTCTTGCAATCTAGTTTCTGGTCCCTTTCACTACTCTGTGAAGTGCAATCTAGCTCTAGCCCAGTGACTTCCTAGTTGCTAAATCCCAAGAACAATTTTCTCTTATCCTCTTATAGCATTTGTGACTGTTGACTTCTTTTAAAACTTTCTCCTCTCAATCGCTTGAACCCAGGAGGCAGAGGCTGCAGTGAGCCGAGATTGCACCACTGCACTCCAGCCTGGTGACAGAGTGAGACTCTGTCTCAAAAAACAAACAAACAAACAAAACAAAAAACAAACAAAACACAGACAACAACAACAAAAAAAACCACTTTCTCCTCTCTTAGTGTCTGGGACAGTACTATTTATTGATTTTTCCTCTAATGTGCCTGAACATTCTTTCTCAGTTGACATTATGAGTTGTGTTAAAAGACAAAATCAACAAATTTAGCTTAAATACTTTAATTGACTTTTATTTGCAATTTTATAATTGCATTCTATAAAACAAGAATGAGTGTTCCGATGAGCTGAGCAGAGGAATTGGCTTTATAGACAGAAAAAGGCTGAAGAAAGCAGAAATAGAACAAAAGCAGATTGGTTGTTTCAAAGTTACCTTCCTTATAGGGCTAAAATAGAGGGAACTTCTTTAGCATGCCAACTCAAGTAAACTGGGCCCATTTTGATTGGTTGCAATGAATTTCCTGTTTCTTTTTTTTTTTTTTTTAAACTGGCCTGTTTTAGAGTTCAGTTTGATTATGTGGCACCTAGCATGAGTGACTCCATTATAGTTTGGTCTGGTCTGCTGGGGCCCAGTGTAGGAGGCTAGTCCAAAACAATGTTTCCTGTAAGTTTTATGTAATACTGATTTGATCATCTCTTAATGTTGGCCATTCTCTATACACGATAAGCGTGATGGCTTCAACTAATACCTGTCGACAAATCCCAAATCTGCAGCTGTGGGCCAGTTCTAGGCTCCTGATCTGAATATTAAAGTGCCTAGCCTTCCTGAAACTCAACATGTCCATAACTGAACTTACTGGCACCCTCTCCTCCATGCATTTTCCCTATGAACTAACGTCATCACCTTTATTGACTTATTCAAGACAGTCATTTGAGAATTAACTTTGATACTTCCTCTTCCTTTCCTCCTACATCTACATCTAATTGGTCATTAAGTTTTAATTCTCTCTTGAATCAGTCTCCTGCTCTCCTACACCACTGCCCTAATAGGAACATAGTAGTAACATTCTAACTGGTTTTCCCACCTTTCTCCTGCCTTCGTCTATACTACTGCCAGAGAGACTTTCCAAAGTTGAAAGTTTAATTGTACAGAACCTTTTCAATCGTTCCCGATTACCTTCATGACACTTTCTTAGATACTTAGGATGGCATCCAAGGCCATTTGTATTCTAGCTTTGCTGAAAGTAGTCAATCTAAACTACTGAAGTCCCCGGATTAACACCATGCTCTCTAACCTCTTTCCGTGAGTTGCCTGTGCCTTTCCCACCCCCACTATTTAGTCCAAATCAACACTGAGTTCAGAGCTCTCCTCCTGTAGAGTGTTTCCTTAGCCTCCCCAACCGCGATTAGGTGCCCCTCTAGTATATTTTCACAGCACCCTGTGTTTACTTCTGTTACGGCACTGAAATCAACCCTGCAACTGCTAACTTACATATCTGGACCCCAGCTTTAAACCATATGAATAATAATACCTAGCATTTGTCGAAAGCTGTGTACTAGGCTTTGTATTAAGTACACTGCATGTATTATTTATTTAATCCTCATGACAAACCTTAGAAAGTAGGAACTAATACTAACCTCAACTTGCAGGTGAAGAAACTGAGCACAGAGTGGCTAAGAAACTTCCTCCATGTTGCAGAATTATATCCTAATGTTTTTGGGAGGCAAGGATCATATACTATATATGTATGAGGAGAATGTGCCAAAGTCTGGCACATGGTAGTACTTCAGTAAAGGTTTATAGGTCAAATAAGCGAATGAAGAGTTCAGAGGACAAACCTGTGACAAATGAACAGAAATTAAAAAGCAGCAGATTTTAGTTTAGCATAACAAAAAACTTGGCCGGGTGTGGTGGCTCATGCCTATAATCCCAGCATTTGGGGAGGCTGAGGCGGGAGGATTGCTTGAGCCCAGGAATTCAAGATAAGCCTGGGCAACATAAGGAGACCCTGTATCTACAAAAGATTTTTAAAAATTTAGCTGGGTATGGTGGCACATGCCTGTAGACCCAGCTACCCAGGAGGCTGAGGTGGGAAGATTGCCTGGGCCTAGGCAGTTGAGGCTGCAGTGAGCCAAGATTGTACCACTGCACTCTGGTATGGGCAACAGAACAATACCATGTCTCAAAAAAGTTTTTAAATTAAAAGAGAAAGAACTTTATATTAGTTAGACCATCCAGTGGAATGGATTTCTCAAAAAACAATTACACATAGCACTTATACTGAAGAGTATTTATACATCTGCATTTTCCCCCTTGTGAGTAGGGGGTATTTCAGCTTTTATTTTTATTTTTATAATAATTTTATTTTATTGCTTTTATTGCTCAGGATCTAGCCAAGGGCTAGAGATGCTCAGCAGTGTTTGTTGAACTGAATTGGTCTGAATTTAAAACCCCTACAAACTAAAAGTGGGCATTTTTAGTAGAAGTTTAACTCTTATTGTTCTTTATTTCTTCCCACTATTCTGCATTTCTTTCAAAAGAACTTTGAGAATAAAGAGAGGACAGGAAAAAAGTTTAGAGACTTCATTTGCTGCTAGTAAAATTTCCATTAGAAAGTCAGTAAGTGCAGGGAATGTGTCTTTTTATCACTGTATCCTTAGCCTAGCACATAATAGCCAATCAATAAATACTTGTTGGATGAAACACACACACATACAGACAGACACACCCAACAGTGTGCTCTTTACTCCCAGATGGGACCCATGGAAATCTATCCCATAGAAGGAATGTCTACATTAGATGAGAGATTGGACCAGATCAGTTTTATCACACTGGAAAACTAGTTAAATTATTCACATTGGATCCCAAAAGTGAAAGAAAAGAGAAGGAAAGAGAAGAAAAGCACTCATTCCCAAAGCTGAGGCAAGACTTAAGTAGTAGAAATCCTCCTCAAATACCCAAAGGCAGGTAGTGAAAAAACACCAGGCAGTATGACCTCTGCAGTTCTGACAAATATAAGATTATTTGATTCTCATTTATTGATCCTAAACATCCAACCGAGAGGCTGTATTTCAAGACACTGATGGCTAGGTCTAGAATTCGTTAAAAATTATTCTCAGCAATAAGGATACAGCTATAAAAACAGAGACAGAAGCCTGGGCAACACAGTAAGACCCTGTCTCTAAAAAATGTAAAAAAAATTAGCCAGACGTGGTGGTGCATGCCTGTGGTCACAGCTACTCTGGAGACTGAGGTGGGAGGATTGCTTGAGCCTAGGAGGTCAAGGTCGTAACACTGTATTCCAGTCTGGGTGACAGAATGAGATCCTGTCTCAAAAATAATAATAAAATAAAATAAAAATAGAAATTATTAACCTAATGGAGTTTATATCATTCTAATGGACTATGGGTGGGGGGACAAGTGATAAACAAGCTATTTTAGATAAGAGTGTCCAGAGAAGGTACCAAGAGGCCAGAAGTGGCAAAATTAAAGAAACAACATGACAGTGGTTACATCTTAAAATGCTAGGCTCTGCAGTCATTGGTACTGGTCAATGGGGCCTTAGAGTAATTTTTGACACTAACTTGTTAACACTTCGAAGATCTATTCCTTTCTGAGTGTCCTACTATCTAAATTTCCCATATACGTTGTTTCTAACTGCTCCTGCTTCTTCACTGGTTTCCAGCTTTCCTCTCCTCTGGGCATATAAAAAATGACTAAAATTTTCCCTTTTCAAAAACCATCAACAAATCTGTTAAGAAGCATATGGCAGTTTTCTATCATCTATCTAATTTTTGTTCCTGTTTTATCTCTCTCAAGTCTACCGCTAAACTATTCTTTTTTTTTTTTTTTTTTTTTGAGACGGAGTCTCGCTCTGTCGCCCAGGCTGGAGTGCAGTGGCCGGATCTCAGCTCACTGCAAGCTCCGCCTCCCGGGTTTACGTCATTCTCCTGCCTCAGCCTCCAGAGTAGCTGGGACTACAGGCGCCCGCCACCTCGCCCGGCTAGTTTTTTAAGTATTTTTTAGTAGAGATGGGGTTTCACCGTGTTAGCCAGGATGGTCTTGATCTCCTGACCTCGTGATCCACCCGCCGCCTCCCAAAGTGCTGGGATTACAGGCTTGAGCCACCGCGCCCGGCCTGCTAAACTATTCTAACCATTCATCAGAGTCTGTCTTCTTCATTCCTTCAGTAAACCAGAATAATCTCTTTTTATATTTACCAATCACACTTCCTCTCCTCATTTAAAAATCCCGATTTTCCTTTTCCTCCATGAAATTGTTCCTAACTTAGTAGAAATAAGGTTAAGCATTAACATATTAGCAATTATACAATTAGAGCCAGGGTTTGAAAGTTATGTCATAAAACAGTAAAACATGGAGAAAAGGATTACAACTAGATTTTACATGTTTTATATTCAAATTGGTTTATCAATGTTTATATTTCTCTTTAGCTTGAGTACAAGACCTCAAGACACAGACTTTTTTTTTGAGCTATATGCCATGATTTCTAGCACAGGCCCTAATTAACATTAGATATCTTGATAGGCTTCAGATCCAAATGATGGAGATAATTGTCTGCCATTGTGGAGTCAATATATAAGAATCACAAATACCTCCATGTGGTATTATTTTCTCGCAAAGAACCATAAAGACCAATATTTGCTTTTAAAAATATAGCTCTTAAATAAAGGCTTGGTGAATACTCTGGGCACACTGACCATGTGGTAGCCCTGCTCTGTAAGGAGAAGTTAAAAAAATTAACAGAAAAAAAAAAAGGCTATCACTCACAGCAAAAAAATATTTTTAGAAGTTCAATGAGGCTGAATGTTCTTTATACCACTGTATGTATATCTTCCAACCTAAACCATTTTCCTCTAGGATACACTTTGAGTAGTTATCACTTCAAATTTAAGCAATACTTTGTACCTAGGGTTCTCAAACAATTAATCATATTCAGAATTTTTTTTCCCGATTTTAAAGATAAATAATATTAGAAATATGAGATCACTCATTCAATATTTCAAAGTAAAGTAGTATTGGAGCTAGTAAGATCCAGAACTCCTATTTTTGTTTTGGACAACTCTTGTATATTTAAATATTTACTATTCTTAAATATTAACTATTACCATTGTATATTTAAATATTTATACAGTATAAATTATAATAACTGCAAAAGAAAGCATTTAAGCCCTCGGGTTTGATCATATTGAAATAAATATAAATCTGCTTACTTTATGCAAGGAGCATATGAGAAATATCCAAATGTTTTATAACATTTTCCTTTAACTGTAATAAATGACTATGCTGGAAAAAATAATTATTTTGTAGTGCAGGGTCTCAGGGAACATTAATCTCATTTCAAGTAAAGGCATTTTATCTTTTTATAGCTGATTTAATAATCTATGAGTGACTAGATGAAATACCATACACAAATGTGCCTGGCATAGGGTAGGTACTCTGTGCATATGATCAGATCTAAATGTAGAATCTATTCTTTATGGATAAGTCACATGATCCAGGATTTCTTTTGCTCAGACACACAGATGCCATGATTGAATCCAGAGGTGATTACATCTAGATACCAAATCAATAAACATCTAAACGTGTTCAATGTTTCTCACTACTGTGTGTGTCTCAGCCAACTTTAAAACAAATACTTTTTCTTATACAGTCATGCATCACTTAATGATAACCATACATTTTGAGAAATGCATCATTAGGCAATTTTGTCATTATGGAAACACAGAGTGTACTTACACAAACCTAGATGGTATAGCCTACAACCCACCAAGGCTATATCGCAGAGCCTATTGCTCCGAGGCTACAACCTGTACAGCATGTGACTGTACTGAATACTATAGGTAACTGTACCACCATGGTAAGTATTTGTGCATCTAAACATAGAAAAGGTACAGTACAAATATAATAGTATAATTTCATGGGACCTGCCATAAATGTGGTCCATAATTGAAATGTCATTATGGCACACATGACTGTATATATTTATAAGTGATAGCAGTTTGCAATTAGTTTCTGTAACACCTACATTCTATCTGGCTCAAGTTCATTAAAAAAAATACAGTCATGCATCACTTAATAACATTTGGCTTACATAAATTCAAAGATGGTTGGCATCTTAGATTTATTTATTTATTTATTTATTTATTTACTTATTTATTTATTTAAAGACAGGGTCTCACTCTGTTACCCTGGGTGGAGTGCAGTGGCATGATCATGGCTCACTGCAGCCTTGACCTCTTGGGCTCAAGTGGTCCCCACTTCTCAGCCTCCTGAGTAGCTGGGATTACAGACACACACCACCACACCTGGATGTTTTTATTTTTTGCAGAGATAGGGTCCTACTATGTTGCCTAGGCTGCTCTCAAACTCCAGGGCTCAAGTGATTCTCCTGCCTTGGCCTCCAAGGTGCTAGGATTACAGGTGTGAGCCACCATGCCTAGCCTATAATGCTTTAATACTCCAGTTAGGGTCAGTCCCAGTGGAGTTTTGTCAAAATATTTTTTACCTAAATAAACATGGACTTTAACAGATGACAGCAATAGTGTTTTCATTTGTTTGAGATGGGCCTGCTCTGCTGCCTAGGCTGGAGTAGAGCAGCATGATCATGGCTCAGTGCAGCCTTGACCTCCTAGGCTCAAGCGATCCTCCCGCCTCAACCTCCCAAGTAGCTGGGACTACAGGTGGGTGCCACCATACTTGGCTAGTTAAAAAACTTTTTTTGTAGACACAAGGTCTTACTATGTTGCCCAGGCTGGTCTTGAACTCCTGGGCTCAAGCGATCCTCCTGCCTCAGCCTCCCAAAGTGCTGGGATTATAGCCATAAGCCACCATCTTACTTTAATAGTTAATTTTTTTTTTGTTAAATTACCAAGTAAAGTATGCAACAGAAACTCATCCTTACTTCTCAAAATTGTCTTTCCCTTTTTTTTTTTTTTTTCTTGAAAGAGATGGAGTCTCGCTATGTTGCCTGGGCTGGCCTTGAACTCCTGGGCTCAAGGTATCCTCCCACCTCAGTCCATGGACTAGGTAGGACTACAGGACTACAGGCATGTGCCATGTGTTTTATCTTTTAAATTCAGGGATGCAGGGAAGCATGTGATCATCAGGATAAGGAACATAAGAAGGGTCAGAGTTGTTGTTTTTTTTTTTTTTTTTTAGTTTGTGTTTTAAGCAGCCAGGTGTTTTTTTTTTTTTGTTTTTTCTTTTTTTTAAGCCAGGGTCTTACTCTGTCACCTGGCTGGAGTGCAGTGGTGCAATCATGGCTCACTGCAGCCTCGACCTCTCAAGCTCAAGTGACCCTCTTGCCTTGGCCTCTGAAGTAGCACAAGTGCCCAGCTAATTTTTAATTTTTTTTGGAGATGGGGTCTTGCTGTGTTGTCCAGGCTGGTCTGAACTACTGGTTTCCAGCGATCCTCCCGCCTTGGACTTTCAAAGTGCTGGAATTATAGGCATATTGTGCATGGCCTAAGGAGTCATTTCAAAGAGGCCCCCCATGGCAAAACATCTACTGGAATATGTCCTGTTGTAAGGAAGAATGACCCACACATACAATATGCTGAGTCTTGGAAATCGGTCAAGCTCTTTCCATTGTACTTCTGCAACATTCCTCACATCTACTGTTTTCTCATTCTGTTAATGAACGCTTTGCTTCCAGTGTCCTGTTTTGTCATGATAGTGGTCTACTACATTCCTTACAAGTCACCTCCTGTTCTCAACCTCTGTCAAGACAACTGTTTTCACCAGTTGTGAACAAGTAATAATTCTAAAAGTTAAACATACATTTAAACAGTCAAATCTGTATCTATCTGCAATTATCTATAATAGTGTAATTCCCCTTCATGTATTTTCATATGCTTGAATGGTATGGCATTCACTGCAGAAAAGCCTAGGGCCCAGGAATTGTACATATCCCTGCACATGTGTATGTCTATCCTTTGTGTAGCACAAGAAAAATGACTGAGAATAATATAGCCTTAGGGAAAAAATGTCCAAATCCCAGATTGGCCTCAACACAGCTTTCTGGCTTCTTTTTCACCCTCACTCCCACAAAATGGGCTCATTCAGTGGGCCATTCACCATTCCCAAATCATGCCTTACACTTTTGTGCCTATGGGCCTTTGAATATCCTAGCCCTACATTCCCCATTAATGGTAACAATGAACATTCTTACTTTAAGATAGACTATTCTTACAAAGCTTCCAGACTCCTCCAGGCAGAGCCAATACCTACATCATACTCCTTGATCATACTATAGTAGAATTACTCCTATGTCCACTCCTCCTTCCCACCACTCATGAACTCCAAAACTTAAGGCACTGTACCTTCTTCAGACAGCTTCTTATCTTAGCACATTGCTTGGCTAGCATGTTATATCCATGGTAGTTTGAATGGAGATAGAAAAAAAATAACAGCAACTAAACATCTGGTTCTAAAGGATATTAAAGAACTCTCCAGTTGTTTATAAGACTTACTCATTTAAGCTACTGCATGAACATCTAATTAAAAAGGTCGTCAAGGCAGGAAGTCTTGAAATTTCCATTAGTAACACTTCTGTGTCAAATAGTCCTTAAAAGTTTTCTTTTACAAAGAAAATTCTCATAAAATTCTACAAAAAGGATGCTCAAATTGCCAAAATATGAGTTCATACTACCTATTAAGTGTCCTCTAAAAAGCATGGTAATCTAATTAAGAAAACATGTTTTACCAGACATTCCCAATGTGTCCATCTTAAACTGATTTAATGATTAGATAGCAGTATTCTTGCTGGTTTTTTTCTTTTCCTCTAAACTCAAATAATTCCTTCATGTATTTTCTGTTTCCTATTTGTTCCTGACACTTTATTATAGTTTATGATCTTCAGTATGGATTAGATCCCCAACTGCAATATATAAAACTTTTTGATTATCTGAAACGCCCCTAAATCTCCAAGGAATCTACAAATTTCTCTTTCTACTAATAAGATGGCAAAATTCTCTACATTCCCCATAAACAGGTATCATACTTGATAACCGAGACTTCCCCAAATGTCCTTGCTTCATGGGTCTGAAGACCTAGTACTACTTGCACAGCAGTGGAGTCCCTTCATTTTGGTAAATGTGTACTTAAATACTCTTTAGCACATCCAGTAAATTCTGAAGAACTCCAAGACGTCTCTGGCAGATGAGGCAGGAAACCTATGGGAAAGCATTTGGAGAAGCTCTATAACATGAAGTAATAGGAAAGAGTGGGGGAGATGCCGCAAATTCTGGGAAACTATATGAACTCTTGAAAGCAGTGGGAACATAAGTAGATATAAATTATACTTTTGGGAGGTAGGAGTTGAGAGTGAAGTAGAAGGCTATGAAAAAAGTTCCAGATTCCCAGAAGGGTAAATGTTGAAGTGAAATGAAATAAATCAGAATACCCTGATTTCTATACCTCACAGTTTTGAAATGCTTCATCGTCTATGAACAGATCTTTTATAAGGTTAGGTCTACAACTTTTCAACAGATAAAAACAGCTGATCACCATCTTAAATATGAACATGTAAAATAGTGTCCATTTAAAAATATTCTATTTCTTCCAAGTATAGAGAAAACAAATATGCATGAAAATATACACGTTATTTCATAATAATTAATTTTATCAAATCAGGAGCATATTAGCTTTGCATTACAAATTGACTCTCCAGAGTCAGATTTATATTAACATATTCAATAATACATATTGAGCATTATATTGGTTATATGCAAGATGGGATTACAAAAAATGAGTACAGACTCTTGTCCTCAAGAAGCTCACATTCTAGTAAAGGATTGGGCACTTTTGGTTTTAGACACGTGTGTTCAATTTTTAACAATATTTAGACCAGCATTTTCCAGTATTTTCCTTGGAACACTAATCCTAGTAAAAGGGTAGATTGATTTAGAAAAGAGAATATACCCAGAGGATAACATAGGAGGACATTAAAGGCACTGAGAAGTCTTGTAGTAAAGAACTTTAACTTTGCTTAACCTGACATTTCTCAAAGTTATGGAACTGCATTGTTTTTTTTAACCCAACAACTATAAACAGATCATGGCACATTTTGAGAAATACTGGTTTAGACACGCAATTTAAAAGATGCATTTTTAAATGTTTCCAAAGGCACTGAAAACACAAACTTTTAACACCTTTCACACTTTTGGAATACAAAAGAACAAGTTAGTAAATTATTGGGAAAGTATTCTGAAATAATTTGAGGCATGGGGTTAAGGGATACGGAGGGAATAACAAATAGAATAGCTTTCTAAAACCACAGACAACTATATATAACTGTAAGTTATGCTTTATAAAGACTAAAAATAGCCCTAACATTTTTGAAACAGATGACATATATAATTTTATTAAAATCTGTTTTATCTGAATATATGTTGAGGCTGTTTAAAAAAAAAATCTTAATCTGAGATAAATTTTACTTCTATTCTTAATTACATGTAGAGGCAAGACATTATATGCTCCGTATTCCATTTGTTAGCATTATCTTTCTGTCCTTTTTTCTTTATTTTCTGATACAGGGCCTTGCTTTGTCATCCAAGTTGGAGTGCAGTGGTGCCATCACAGCTCACGTAGCCCTGAACTCCTGGGCTCAAGCGATCCTCCCGCTTCAGTCTCCAGAGTAGCTGGGACTACAGCTGCGAGCCACCAGGAATGGCTGATTTTTCTGTAGAGATCAGGGTCTTGCTTTGTTGCTCAGGCTGGTTTTGAATTCCTGGCCTCAATCAATCCTCCTACCTCAGTCTCCCCAAGTTTGGGATTACAGGGATGAGCCATTATGCCTGGCCCTTTCTGTCTTTTTCTGAATTTTAAGTTTGTACCTACTCTTCTCTCTTGATGCTAGCTAATGGAAATCCAGTATTTAGACACTTCTAATTGCTGTTTTCTTAAAAAAAAACAAACAGCAATATCAAAAGGGGAAAATGTTCCCTCTTCCCTATAGCTGCAGAAAAGCAAATAGAATTCTATTCTATATCATAAAACTGGGTTTAAAAATATTATTTCAAGTAAAATAGTCTTCCCAGACACCTGGATTTCAGTGTTGCTATATTCTGTGAAAAATAACGTTTAAGTTTAAAGTCTATAATTCTGATTAGTTGTCTGATTGAATAATTTGTTGTCTTGTTAATAATATTTAAAACATTCTGATTCCTGAAAGTTGCCTTTGCAAATTTATTTGTTAAACTGAGAAAAAAAGATTCATGGCACAACCCCTTTCTTGCAAATATATGGTCACACACATATTTTACTATGTATTATTTCTTATTGAAAGAGTTAAGTCTTGTTTAAATTAGTAATTCATGCTATGACTACAACAAAGCACTGTATAATACTGAAGAGGGAACTGGCAGCTTGGAGAAAAAAATCAAATTGGCTTCGAAACATGCGGTGTTCTTAAGACAAAGTAGTAAAACATTTTGCTTTCTCCATATTCTTCCTAGATGGCAGAAAGTGCCGTCCTCACCTGAGATGATACTTGAACTTCTGAAAAGGCATAATAAATGACTGATGCTCCTTAAGCTTTTGGGTAGTTCTTCATTGTAGACAATTGTAAAAACAATAAAGATTCCTCACTTCTGGAGGAGCTAAAATATCTACTCCTTAGTCTCCTCTGCCGTGGATATTACAAAATTCTGTTATTGTTACTAAACTAAGGCTGTGGTGATTTCTTCATGTCTTTATTTTTAATTTTATTCTTAGTAGAGATAAGGTCTTGCTATGTTGCTCAGGCTGGTCTCAAACTCCTGGGTTCAAGAGATCTTCCCACCTCAGCCTACCAAAGTGCTAGGATTATACAGACGTAGGCATGAGCCATTCTGCCTGGCCCATGTGGTGACTTCTTCACAGGCACTGTTGCTCTTATATTAACTGATTTCCTCTGCTAACTCATTCACTTGTTACTATTAAGATCAGGTCACAAACTAAACAGAGAATTAACGTAATAAATAAAATCATCCGTCCTGGGAGCTCTCTGTAAATATTCAGGTCAATATCATATATGTGTTGTTCATAAGTTTTAGTGATTATGCATACTTTTGTAGGATGGGTAGAAAACACACTTAACATATTTGAAAGCTGAAACAATGAGTATTGGCAAAAGTCTTTATTGTTAGATTTGGAATAGCATTTCGCCTATTTATAATAACTAGGGAATATACTTTATAAGACAGATTGTAAAAGTAGTTTATAACTCCTTGAGATTTTGTAAAGCATTTGCTACCTCTCTATCTAGAAACAATAGGGAAAGTATAACACCAAGATGGGATTCTAAAGACACTGAAGTGGCCAGACACACTGTTCATTTTTCTTAAGAAATCTTCAGCAGCAAGGATTAGATTTTGTAGGTTCATGAGTGGAAGACAGAGCCTGAAACTCACCTGCGGGGGCCCTTTTCAAGCCCTCCTGAGTACTTGTCAGGTACAAAGCTCCTCTGTCTTGAATCTATGCTTTATGTTTAAGATGTTCATCTTATCTATCGAATAATTTCTTATTAGTAATCTTTGGTTTCTCATAGTGTCTAGAAGAAAAGTTCCTGGACACTTCCTACTTGAGTCATCAGAGTAGTTATACAGCTTACAAATAGTTTCTGGTAGTGCTGAGACTATCTAGACAGCTGATCGACCTTCTGTCCTAACCCTGGCTTATAAGGAAAATTCAACCCCATGTTTTAGACGTGTCCAAAAAACTTTCCAGATATGCTCCAAATGAGTCCATCATGAAGCAGCTAAACTTTTCAGAAGAGAGCATTTAACTTGCCCATCTGTCAGTAAGGTCTTGCCTCTGACCTCATTTGACAGTTCCTAACTAGTAATTTGTCTTCCTTAAATACAGTCTAACTTTTACTTTCATGCATTGAGGATTGGCCTTGGCCACTTCTGAACTGGGTCCAAAGACTACATTAGTTTAAGGCAGATCTACTGATCTGAAAATCTTTATGGAGGGAATCTATTTAGTCACTTTCTTTCTGGAAAATAAATCCTTATCTGAGACCTGTCACTCAAAACAAGAGAAAGCAGGACTGCTGATTTCTTTCATAAAAAAAAGACTGGCAAATGATCACCATTAGAATGACAGGTGCATGACATTAAGCAAGCACTGTGAGGGTTGCTTCTTGTTACCTTAGTCTGTTTGGGCTGATGTAACAAAATACGATAGACTGGGTAGCTTATAAACTTAATAAATTTCTGTCTCTCAGTTCTGGAGTTTGGGAAGTCCAAGATTAAGGCGTTGGCAGATTTGGTGTCTGGTGAGGTCCTGCTTCCTATATAATGGTCTTTTTGCTGTAACCTCACATGGCAGAAGGGGCAAACCAGTTCTCTGGGGTCTCTTTTACAAGGGCAGTAATTCATTAGGATTCTGCCCTCATGATCGAATCACCTTTCAGAGGTTCCATTTTCTAATGCCTCGATAGTTAGGATTTCAACATTCAGACCACAGCACTACCCTACCCTTCCTGAACTTTCTGGCTTTGTTATTGAGTCTGAATTATAACCTGAGAAGTGTCTACCATCAAAGGCTAACTAAAATGAACTTTACTAAAAATAATGGACCATACCTAGTTATTACTCTTACATTCTTGGCTATGGAAACTCAAAAGTTACAATAACAATACATTCCATAAATGCTGGATCTGTTGTCAATTACAAGACACTAAAGGAGAAACTACTACCATACCAGTGCCTTTACCTGAATAACATGCACAATGTTTGGACAGCTGGAGGTAAAAGCCTTTAATGTTCAGAGTATGGCACTCGTTTGTCACAATAAAATTTTTGGGAGATTATGGAGGTAACTGGTTTACATTTAGCAAGTGATATCCCTGAATTCTTGCACTGTGTTAATGGAAACAGAGCTGCTTATCCTAGGCTGCACTAAAATGCTACCTGGCACTTTGATTCTGGGTGAAACCCCCAGCTTTAACTTGTGACTTTAAGAAAAATAGTATGGACCAAGTGCCCTGGTTCACGCTTGTAATCCCAGCATTTTGGGAGGCCAAGATGAGAGGATTGGTTGAGCTCAGTTCAAGACCAGCCTAGGCAACACAGCAAGACGGTGTCTCTACAAAAATAAAAATAAAAAAATTAACTGGGTGTGGTGCTGCATGCCTGCAGTCTCAGCTACTCAGAAGGCTGAGGCAGGAGAATTGCTTGAGCCTGGTAAGGTCAAGGCTGCAGTGAGCCATGATTGAGCCACTGAACTCCAGCCTGGGTGAGAGCCAGAACCCCTCCCTCTAAAAAAAAAAAAAAAAAGAGAGAGTATGGTTAAGATACCTATTTCATCTGTTGAGCTCATGTTCAGTCATAAGTATCTGGCCTGGCTTTTTTAATCTTCCTATACTTCCTAGGGGGAAACAGTCATAACAATCTGATTAAGTGAGGTTACACACAATATAGAAAGACCAAAAACTACTGAAATAAGGTAACAACAGGACAACTTTTCTAAATCTGCTTACTACTGAAAGGATGGCCACAACACTAAGGTCCTATAGAATCACATAGCTTAGCCAGCAAAGGAAGTGTATGTGCTCTTATCAGCAAGAAATGATACGCCTCCATTCCTGGCAATTCATATCAAAAATAATTTGTCAAGCTGCACCAGACAGAGCTAGGACCTTTTTTTTCACATAGGTGGGTAGCCTTCTATAGGCCCTTTAGCATTTATAAGTTGTAAAAGGTATTATTGTGAGGCTAAAAAAATGTTAGTCTATTATGTATGTAGCAGTAATATTTATAAAATGTTATATAAGTTGTAGCCTCAAAAGACTCATTTCAAGTTTCTTACTTGGTTATTAAGTATCGCACACTGACAAATAACATGTAAGAATAAATGATAAGAAAGTTCATGCAGATTCTTTATTTATTTTAAATCCAATTTTACTTTTTTAAAAATAGAGAGAGGGTCTTGCTATGTTGCTCAGGCTGGTCTCAAACTCATGGTCTCAAGGGACGCTCCTGCCTTGGCCTCCCAAAGTGCTGAGATTACAGGCATGAGCGACCCCACCCCGCCTCATGCAGATTCTAATTTAAGATAAAATATCACCTGAGAAGTCCCAGACCCTATATTTGAACTCAGTTTTCCAAATAATTCCCTAAAGAAGAAGGGCCTTTTAGCCTACTCTAATTCTATTTTTATTTTGCTGATTTTCCATCACTTTTACTGATCAATGATTTCTGTTTAAACTTTTATATACTACTCCTTAAATTAGAAACAATTCAGATAAATTTATGGTTTTATGCATATTTACTTAGCAACTAAGTTGATTCTGAAAATTGGATTTTTTTAGGAAGACAGAAAGAATGTTTAGTAGAAAAAGCACTGATTTGGGAGCCAGGAGGCTTATAGTAAAGTGTTTACACTTTAAGAATGAGCTAAACGTATAACTTAAATCAAGTGCATTGGCTTAATTATTGGAACCTCAGTAAAGCATATGTTTTCTCTCAAATATGCCCTTTCCCGTCAGTTCAGTAGGGAGTGGGCCAAAAGGGAAAATCTGAATGCTAACATATATGTAAAACATGATGGGAAACTACCCTCTCCCTTCCACCAAAACAATGCATGGAGTCGTGGATTTTAAATAACAGTAATTATTCATATGAGACTCTATACCAAAAAGGGCACATAAATAATTCACGTATTACTAATACCTATGGAACAATAGGAATATGCACAGATTAGGGCAAAACTAGCATTTTGTTTTTTTAAAGGTTATGCTACACTGCAGTCTGAAGTAGTATTCTTAAAGTTCAAATTACACATTGGGTCCACAGATAATACACAAAAACTGATTTGGGATAAATGAGCCCTATGGATGATCTCTACAAAAGCAACATCTGGGCCAACACCTACATACACTCACCAGAAACTGCAGCAAATACTAGCAGAGCAGGTAAGCACAAAGGAGAACAGGAAGATGGCAGTGTAACCTGGCTACACCATTGGAAACATTCTGATGAATGCCATCCATGAAGACAAGCACACACTACTACTCACAAAATGGTAATAAATTCATATACATCCTCAGGCATTCCCAATTAGTGAAGAATTATATTTGAAGCCTACTTTAAAATAATAGGGGCTGACCACAGTGACTCACGCCTGTAATCCCAGCACTTTAGAAGGCCAAGACGGGCTGATGGCTTGAGCATGCAGATTGCTTGAGCTCAGGAGTTCAAGACCAGTCTGGGCAACATAGCGAGACCCCTGTCTCTACAAAAAATACAAAAATTAGCCAGGTGTGGTGGGGTGTGTGCACTTGCAGTCCTAGCTATTCAGGAGGCTGAGGTGTGAGTCTTGCTTGAGCCCAGGGGGCAGAGGTTGCAGTGAGCCAAGATTGCGCTACTGTACCCCAGCCTGGGCAACAGAGACCCTGCCTCAAAAATAAATAAATACATTAATTAATGTAATCCCCCATCCATCTATTTTCAATACAGGGCAAAGCAAAAAGCATTTCCATGCATTTAATCTAAATTTTTCTATAAGAATACATTGTATGTAGTTCTTTAAAAATAGATTTTTGCTCATTTGCCGTAATTTTTTTAATTTGATGAATTGAAGTGGTATTCCTTAACTGCAATTTCAAGACGTTTTTCCCTACGGGCCAACAACCCACAAAATAAAATGCCACACCTGAAGCAATCCTCCAAATTTACTATCCGCCATTAGCAAATAGAGCTTTAACTTTTTGGGCATCACAGGGTCTTTAAGATGCCTGTGCCTGCTGAGACCTTCTCCCTAGAAAAATGCAGTAAACACATCTTGTTTCATAGGGCTCATGGACTTGTTGAACACTATACATAGGCCACAAGTAGAATCTATTGTCTACCTGAGAATATACTATTATTTCGAAAGTCTCTTAGGAATTGGCAGCAAGGAGTGTATGTGCAATGGGTACAAATCCACCCAGGGTTTTGTAGTTGTGATATTACTACTATTTTTGGTGGCCTCAACTTTAATAGAGCAGAAAAACAATTGAGGTTAGCAAATAGCAGTGTAAAGGATGGATTCAGCTCATTGGGAAGAAAAAAAAATTCTGCATACCCTGAAGAAAGAGAAGCTTCTTTTCAGTTTCCAGAGAACCAGAAGGACCATCATTTAACTTCTGATTAACTTTGAGTATGATAAGTAGGAAATGTCTTTAAATGGGGTTAAAATTAATAGACATTAGAAACAGAAACTACACTCTTATTTAAGCTATCAGTAATCACTGATGGCTAAATGTTATTAGTATTGTTAATAAGAGGGAAATTCAGTTATAAAAATATAGCACAATACTCTAAAATTTTCATCTTTGTTTAAAATACTTAGAGGCAGTGTAGTTAAATGCAAAATATTATGTCAGTTATTTTGTACACCTGAAGGACTGTTTATAAATGTTTCTCATGTACATTATCACACAAATATTATTCTAGAATACTTGAGTTCTACATACTACAAATCATGTTAAAGAATCATAGCACCTTTAAAAAACTGTTTACACTGAACTGTTGGATAGAATTTCCCTTAATGTATAGCAGTAAGTTTCAACAATTTACAGTGGCTCAGGTTGAATATCTATTTTGATGCTATATATGAAGAGTCTGATATGTTTTCTGAGAAAAGCAAAAGCTAAATAAATTATTATTAAGTCAACATTACTGACTTATGTAGTTATTAAACTATATATACCTTCATGAAACCTAATTATTACACAGTTTTGCATTTCAGCTTAATTCCTATTTTATTGTTTTGCCAACAAGACTGCCAACTCCTTAAGCATTACAGCTAGTCAAGAATTAAATCTGCATTAAATACAGAATTAATTTGTCTTTGGGGTTTAATTTTTTTTAATTAATAGCAAAGTGCCATGTCAAGAAGAGTCAATGTACCAAAAAATTAAAACAGAAAATCAAAATTCATTAAAACAATTTCTGTTTGTTTGCTCAGTAGTATATTTTTTACATTCACTGAACATTGCCTTGCCTTTCCCATAATTAAAAAGTTAATTATTGGAATCATATTTTTTGTAGATCCCAGTTTTCAAACAATGTGATTTAAATGCTTGTTATTAACATTATTACAACACTTTGAGTAACACTGATACTAACACTAAAGTGATGCTGTTTTGTACATAATTAAATTTGTTACCATTCTAAACAGAACTTTAAATTTAACTCTGTGGTAAAGACCCTGCTTAAGTAGTAAAAGTTAGGAACCCTCCAGTCTGAATATTTTTATAACCTTTTTTGTTTTAAGAGACAGAGACTCGAACTCCTCGGCTCAAGGGGTCCTTCTGTCTCAGCCTCCTGAGTAGCTAGGACTACAGCTGTGTACCACTGTGCCCAGCTTCATTATAACCTTTTAAAGGTAGCAGTTAAGTTCCTTGAGGGTCAAGTCATTCCCCCTCCCCCCACCTCTTGTCCAAATATTCAAGAAATATTTACTCAGTGATTTAGTAATCCCACCTTTAGTTACAAATATATTTATTACTAAATATAGATTATCATTAATAAATAGTTCCTTGGTTTAGTATCGTCTCTTAAAGTTTTCAGAAGCTATTAAATACTATAAACTGTGTATAATGAGCACAGTTTTTAGACAACTTTTCAGTGATCAAAACAGAGGAAATGAATAAGAATGGACAAATGTAGCAAATTAAACCTATAACAGTTTTAAAAATTCTGCATTAAACAACCCAAACAACTAATAAAATCAACTCCTTGTCAAAAGTACATCTGGGAATGCTTCTCCAAAATATATTATTATAATTGCCTAAAATTTAATTTTTTAGTTGTCTTATTAGAAAGTCTTTAATTGGGTTGGCCGGGAGCGGTGGCTCAAGCTTGTAATCCCAGCACTTTGGGAGGCCGAGACAGGCGGATGATGAGGTCAGGAGATCGAGACCATCCTGGCTAACATGGTGAAACCCCGTCTCTACTAAAAATACAAAAAACTAGCCGGGCGAGGTGGCCGGTGCCTGTAGTCCCAGCTACTCCGGAGGCTGAGGCAGGAGAATGGTGTAAACCCGGGAGGCGGAGCTTGCAGTGAGCTGAGATCTGGCCACTGCACTCCAGCCTGGGCGACAGAGCGAGACTCCGTCTCAAAAAAAAAAAAAAAAAAAAAGAAAGTCTTTAATTGAAAATTATCACTTAAAAATCAAACTGGATTTAATGCACAAAGCATAATCTCCAATATCTACTGAAAATAATTTTTTTTAAAAATCCCACATTTCTGATTCCTTAAGAGAAAAAAAAATTTAAAAATCCCCCAAACTTATCAGACTTTTTCAGGCAAATCATTCAGAAATCTATCTATAAAAGACTCAGAGTATATTCAGGGCATTAAAATTACCTTACTCTGAAGCAGAATAAACTATTTCCTTATCTTTTAAAAGCTTAGTTATCAATACTACTTAGAATTACCATCAGAGTGCCTGTATTCAGAGTACCCTAATCTGCAGCAGAATAAACTATTTCCTCACCTTTTAAGAGCTTAGTTATCAGTACCCCTTAGAATCACCATAAGAATGGGAGGGCTTCATCTAGGATTTGATATTGTAATCAAAATTTCAAATCAGACAAATTAGTCCACATAAAAAAGTACAGCAATAGGTACAGGCAAGAGAAGTCATGAAGGCATTCTCAAATCTCGCCAAAGAATTTTTCTCTAAAATCATCTTTCAGGAAATACCAATTTAACTTCAATAGCCTTGTTTAACGATTCAAACTATTTTTTAAAATCTTAGAATAACCTAAAATCCCAAAATTTCTCCACTGAGTTGGCATACCAATTCCTCAATTTAAGTTATTTCAGCTGTTGTAATCATACACCTGATATGCTTGATTTGAAACTGGGTCGTTTTTTAAGGTTTAGTTGAATGAGGGAATTATTAATTTATCACAATTTCCAGACTAATATTAAAACTGATGGTAAGAATGAAAAATTCAAATAAAATAACAGAAACCTCTAATTACGGTGTGCAGCGTTTGCAGTTACAAAAGCAACACTTTACATTTTTCCCATCATAAGGACTTTGTCACCAAAATAGTAAACTATACAAATTGGATTGCAACAATTTCCACTGTTATTGGTAAGTTTTTAATAGGAACACTTTCCATTAATGCTTGAAAACTACAAACTGCATTTTATTTTATATCTTGTCAAATTAATTGGAGAATATCTATTGTAAAGCTGTCAGCACATCTCTAACATTACTTTGCCAGGATCCACCTGCTCTATGCTGCCCACTATAGGAAATGCAATATGGTAATAAGAAATATAATAGAAGGTTACTTTAGTACAATCTCATAAAAAATATACTCTGACTCTACTTCGATGCTAAATGTGGTGTTCTTGCAAGAGATACAGACTGATTAGTGGCCATCAAATTTATCAACTCTAAAGGACATCAGTAAGAACAGACAGGACCAGAAATTTTATCTTGGTGATCCACATGCCAGGATTGGCGCAGCAGAGGATGGAGTGTGGAACTTAGTGATTGAGGTGCAGCCTGCAGAAATCTCAACTTCTGCACCAGAGATTAAATACGAGGATCAAAATCAACATAAGCTACACCCCTTTTTAAAAAGTCATGTAAACACAAATGATTGCTGCAACTGGAAAACAACATTTAAAATAAATTATTCTTGTGATGCATATCTGTTTCAACAAACCTTTCCTTAAACCTTTACGTTACTCTTCCAAGCAAATACCGTTAATAGCTTACTTTTGTCTTACATTTTTCTAATCACAGGAAAATTGAAACGTAAGTAATCTGATAAACATCAAGTTTTACGTTTATGCTTTTGACCGCAGGGTATACACTGTTAAGAATTTAAATTCTATTCATCAGATATACTTTAGGACTCCATTTTGAAGATAGCCTCTTCCACAGAAAAGGAATTTTAAAAAGTCCATTCTCCAGTTTCTCATATCTTTTTTTTTCCAAAAGGCTTTTAAACATTAGTATCACTCCAAGTCTTTAGCCTTTGATACTTGCTCTGAAAAGCAAAACACACTATTGTATATGTTAGTGTATGTACACACACACACATTAATAACAGTGACTTAAAAGTGGCAACCGCCTCTTGAAAAGTAAAAATGTCATCCCTCCATTCTGCCCTTAAATCAGAAATAAAGACAATAGATTTGCCCACTGCAGACTGGACATTCTAAGTCTAGCCTGAGACAATATTAACATTCTATCTTAAGTCCCAACTTGGACGACTTAAATTTCAGTGTACGTGCCTCCGTTCCCACTCTTGCCCCATCAGCTCCATCAGCACCGTCATCCGCAGCTCGGATCCCGGCCGCCACCCGCTAGGGCCGCCGGAGTCCGCGAATACCGCCCGCTCCTGGCAACCGAGCTCCCCGGTTCCTGGCCGACAGCGAGTTCCTGGAGCAGCAGCCTCCAGGGTTCCCGAAGCCCACGATTCAGGCGAGCGGTGCCGACCGGGCCGTGGACTGTGGCATTTTAAAACTACAGAAAAGTCTCATTGCACGACAGGCGCGGCCGAGGTGGCCCAGGAGACCCTCCAAGAGATCCCGGTCAGCTGCCGGGAGCGTGGAAGAGCAACCAAAGCCACTAAGGCGCCGCGGCAAGTCCCCGGAGCAGTCACTTCAGCTTTCCGTTCTCCCTCTAGTTACACCCCACAGGTTTCTGGCGCTTCCTTCGAGAAAATGAAAAACTAAAAATGCGTAGAGGTGGAAGTCGTTGGTATTTTCCGTTTAATGTGATCCCCCAGGCTCCATCCCTTAAGCAGAGTTTCCAAACTCGGATGCATCCTCAGCAGAGGTTTTCCGTGTTGACAGATCTCTCACCTCCCACAAAATGGGGCCGGGGAGGCGGCCGCTGTCTCCTCTATGGGCGCCGCCATTTTGTGAGGCGGCGGCGGCGCGGCGGCAGGAGCCCGGGGTGTGTATAATGGTTGAATAGAATGACCCCCTCTAGGGAATCCCCGGCACTGACGGTTACGTAAGGGGCTGTGCGCAAGTGCGGCGTTTAGGGAATCCGCACAGCCCGGGCCACGCAGCTCCGAGCCCACATCTCCACTCCCCCCTAAGAGGACGGGTGGGGGAAGGGACAGCTGACCGAGTGCTACTAACAGCAGTCTCACCCCTAGTCTCCCGCGGCCGCCGAGCTTCTCCACCTCCCGGGGCCGGGTCTCCGCCCCTCACAGGCTTCCGAGACACTCACTGGCCCTGGGGTGTCAGGAACTTCCTAGCCACAACCTTATTCCGACCCCACTTAAGAGACAAACTTTAGTTGGGAAATAAGTCCATTTCCTAGAGTGAGCAGCGGAAGCACGCTGCACTATATTACATAATTTTTCACCTCCAAAGCAATGTTCCCATTGGAACGACTACCTGAAATAACCCATCCAGACCCTTATTACCCTGTGACCTCGCATTAGGCAGGGACTTTGCCCGTGGTGGCCGTCACTAAAATGGGAATAATAATACGCTTCACGTACTGTAATCTTAACATTTGTAGCAAAAAGCCGGCTCCAACACCCTTCGTAAATGCAAATTTAGGTGATAGTATTTGTTGAGATGTTTTGACTATCATTTAAGCAAATGGTTTTTTTAACTTTCAAAAATATTTTAAACGAGGATTACATTTAAGACATGTGAAAGCAAGGAAAAATGTTTTATTCGATATTTATTTTAAACGCAGCAATCTTGAAGAGACCTTACTATAAAAATGTAAACGTTAATTATTGTCGAAGTTCGACAGATTGCTTCCCAACCAGTTTAGTTAGCTTGCATAACTTTGGTCATAGAATAATCCAGTTTGATATGTGAAGCCAACCAGCGGCAAGATGGATTAAGAGCATTACTCTATTTCCACAGAACTAGGACAGACAATTCACAATGTATTTAACGTATAGTTTGCTAAAGTTAGCGTGTGGATAATTCATAGAAAATGTGCTAACCAGGCCCCAAAATACTAGCATAAGGCTCATAAAAGCCGATTCCTTTAGACTTTACAAAAGGAGAAGGTAACAAATTGACTTTATTCCGATCTGTGAATGTTGCGTAGCGTGAGTAGCTGCCCCAGTGAGCTTCCTTTCCCTTCAGAGCGCCACACCGGTTCTATCGGGCGGGCGGGGACTCCGAGGCGGCCCTTCTAACAGCCGGGCCGGGGACGCGAACATCGCCTCCACCCCTAACCCTGGAACAACCGGTAGTGGCCGTTTCCCCGCGCCGCCCCCCTTTCCGCCGGCTTTGTGTGTGTGTGAAATGTGCGGCACATTGCAGACGAACCCTAAGCCCGGCGAGCCGAGTCTATTGTTCCCCGCGAGGAGCTGCCGGGGCGGTGTGGAGCCAGGCGCAGTGCCGCGGCCGGCCCTCGGGGGTCGCTGTGTGGCACTGGCTGC